>NC_139321.1:2127500-2445000 GCF_056507025.1 Lutjanus erythropterus | reverse complement strand
TGCATGGTCATATGTATGTATGTATGTCTGCATGTATGCTCATATGTATATATGTATGTATGTATGTATGCATGGTCATATGTATGACCATATGTATGTATGTATGTGTATATGTATGTATGGTCACATGAATGTATGCATGGTCATATGTATGTATGGTCATATGTATGCATGTATGATCATAAGTATGTATGTATGTATGTATGTATGTATGTATGTATTGTCATATGTATGTTTGTATGCATGGTCATGTGTTTGGCCATATGTATGAATGTATGCTCATATGTATGTATGCTCATTTCAATCAGGAGAGACTACGAGTAAAAGAGAAATGGTTTATTGGCACATGCATGATATATGAAACATAAATAAGTATGTATGTATGTATGTATGTATGTATGTATGTATGTATGTATTGTCATATGTATGTTTGTATGCATGGTCATATGTTTGGCCATATGTATGAATGTATGCTCATATGTATGTCTGCTCATTTCAATCAGGAGAGACTACGAGTAAAAGAGAAATGGTTTATTGGCACATGCATGATATATGAAACATAAACAGTCTTTGGCGGTTAGACCCCAGTGAGTTGAAACAATATGTATACATAAATGGGGGTGATGAAGCTGTAGTGAAGAGAACCCCCCCAGGGTCTAGACACTGGTGGTGGTGGTGATGATGAGGTGCAAAGCAGAGACTGGTGAGGTGAAGTGGCTCTGGACTCCTGCTGCCTGGACCTGAAGGCTGGAGGAGAGGGCGTCAGGGAGGATCGAGGTGAACATCTTCTGCTACCTGGGTCCAGTGACTGGAGGAGAGAGGGGTGGAGGAGGGTCACGCGATTGACTGAAGGGCAACTGATGGAGCAAAGACAGAGGCGATTTAAAGATTTGGCAGCAGCAAATTGACTGGCTATCGCGACCGTGGCAAAATCTGAATGGATGGTAAAGACGAAGGTGAACGCCCACAAACATATATACATATAACGTATGTATGTATGTATGCTAATATGTATGTATGTATGAATGCTCATATTTATGTATGTATGTATTTATGCTCATATGTATGTATGTATGTATATATGTATGCATGTATGGTCATATGTATGTATGTATGTATGTATGTATGTATGTATGTGTATGTATGTATGTACGGTCATATGTATGTATGTATGTATGTATGTATGTATGTATGTATGGTCATATTCCTCTATGGCACACATTATGATGCCAGTGAGGGAAATGTGTTTTTATGTCTCAAAATAGACTAAATAAACATAATCTGAAGAATTATTGTTTTTATTCTTATTTTTGGAAGTTTTTGGGGTTCGTTGCCTGTAGGCAACATTGTTACATAATGGTGCATAAGTGAAAAAGAACGTTCCTTTTCCAATTTGAACATTGTTTATTTCATAAACATATGCAAAAATATTCAATAACATCAAGAAGTCACAATTCATTTTAAATTTTAAATTAAAAACAATTATAAAAAGAATTTATATATATGTATGTATGTATGTATGTATGTATGTATGGTCATATCTATGTATGTATGTATGTATGTATGTATGTATGTATGGTCATATGTATGTATGTATGGTCATATGTATGTATGCATGGTCATATATATGTATGTATTCTCATGTGTATGTATGTATGTATGTATGCTCATATGTATGTATGTATCTATGCTCATATGTATGTATGTATGGTCACATGTATGAATGTATGCATGCTCATATGTATGTATGTATGTATGCATGTATGCTCATATGTATGTATGTATGTATGCATGTCAGTATGCATGGTCATATGTATGATAATATGTATGTATGTATGTGTGTATGTACGTATGGTCATATGAATGTATGCATGGTCGTATGTATGTATGTATGTATGTATGTATGTATGTATGTATGTATGGTCATATGTATGCATGTATGGTCATAAGTATGTATGTATGTATGTATGTATGGTCATATGTATGTATGTATGCTCATATGTATGTATGCATGGTCATATGTATGTATGTATGTATGTATGTATGTATGTATGGTCATATGTATGTATGTATGTATGGTCACATGTATGTATGTATGCATGGTCATATGTATGTATGTATGTATGTATGCATGTATGCTCATATGTACGTATGTATGTATGTATGTCAGTATGCATGGTCATATGTATGATAATATGTATGTATGTATGTGTGTATGTACGTATGGTCATATGAATGTATGCATGGTCATATGTATGTATGTATGTATGTATGTATGTATGTATGGTCATATGTATGCATGTATGGTCATAAGTATGTATGTATGTATGTATGTATGGTCATATGTATGTATGTATGCATGATCATATATATGTATGGTCATATGTATGTATGTATGTATGTATGTATGTATGTAGGTATGTATGTTCATATGTATGTATGTATGTATGTATGTATGTATGCATGTATGTATATATGTATGTATGTATGTATGCTCATATGTATGTATGTATGTATGTATGCTCGCTCATATGTATGTATGTATGTATGCATGGTCATATGTATGACCGTATGTATGTATGTATGTATGTATGTATGTATGTATGTATGTATGGTCACATGAATGTATGCATGGTCATATGTATGTATGCATGGTCATATGTATCTATGTATTCTCATATGTATGTATGTATGTATGTATGTATGCTCATAGCTATGTATGCTCATATGTATGTATGTATGTATGCTCATATGTATGTATGTATTTATTTATGCTCATATGTATGTATGTATGTATGCTCATATATATGTATGTATGTATGTATGCATGGTCATATGTATGTATGTATGCTCATATGTATGTATGTATGTATGTATGCTCATATGTATGTATGCATGTATTTATGCTCATATGTTTGTATGTATGTATGCTCATATATATGTATGTATGTATGTATGTATGTATGCTCATATGTATGTATGCATGGTCATATGTATGTATGTATTCTCATATGTATGTATGTATGTACGTATGTATGGTCATATGTATTTATGTATATATGCTCATATATATGTATGCTCATATGTATGTATGTATGTATGGTCACATGTATGTATGTATGCATGGTCATATGTATGTATGTATGTATGCATGTATGCTCATATATATGTGTGTATGTATGTATGTATGTATGTATGTATGTATGTATGCATGGTCATATGTATGAACATATGTATGTATGTATGTATGTGTGTATGTACGTATGGTCATATGAATGTATGTATGTATGTATGTATGTATGTATGTATGTATGTATGTATGCATGTATGGTCATAAGTATGTATGTATGTATTGTCATGTATATGTATGGTCATATGTATGTATGTATGTATGTATGTATGTATGCATGTATGTATGTATGTATGTATGCTCATATGTATGTATGTATGTATGTATGTATGTATGCTTGGTCATATGTATGACCATATGTATGTATGTATGTTTGTATGTATGCATGGTCATATGTATGTATATATGTATGTATGTATGTATGTATGTATGGTCATATGTATTTATGTATGTATGTATGTATGTATGTATGTATGTATGTATGTATGGTCATATGTATGCATGTATGGTCATAAGTATGTATGTATGTATGTATGTATGTATGTATGTATGTATGTATGTATGTATATATGTATGGTCATATGTATGTATGCATGGTCATATGTACGTATGGTCATATGTATGTATGTTTGTATGCATGGTCATATGTTTGGCCATATGTATGAATGTATGCTCATATGTATGCATGCTCATATGTATGTACGTATGTATGTATATATGCTCATATGTATTTATGTATGTATTTATGCTCATATGTATGTATGTATGTATGCTCATATGTATGTATGTATATATGCTCATATGTATGTATGTATGTATGTATGTATGTATGCATGTACGGTCATATGTATGTATGTATGTATGTATGTATGTATCTATGTATGTATGGTCATATCCCTCTATGGTACACATTATGATGCCAGTGAGTGAAATGTGTTTTTGTCTCAAAATAGACTAAATAAATATAATCTGAAGAAATTTTATTTTTATTTTTATTTTTGGAAGTTTTTGGGGTTCGTTGCCTGTAGGCAACATTGTACCATAATGGTGCATAAGTGAAAAAGAACGTTCCTTTTCCAATTTGAAAATTGTTTATTTCATAAACATATGCAAAAATATTCAATAACATCAAGAAGTCACAATTCATTTTAAATTTTAAATTAAAAACAATTATAAAAAGAATTTATATATATATGTATATATGTATGTATGTATGTATGGTCATATATATGTATGTATGTATGTATGTATGTATGTATGGTCATATGTATGTATGTATATATGCTCATATGTATGTATGTATATGTATGGTCACATGTATGTATGTATGCATGGTCATATGTATGTATGTATGTATGCATGTATGCTCATATGTATGTATGTATGTATGTATGTATGTATGTATGTATGTATGTATGTATGCATGGTCATATGTATGACCATATGTATGTATGTATTTGTGCATGTATATATGGTCATATGTATGCCTGTTTGTGTGCATGGTCATATGTTTGGCCATATGTATGAATGTATGCTCATATGTATGTATGCTCATATGTATGTATGCTCATATCTATGTATGCTCATATGTATGTATGTATGTATTTATGCTCATATGTTTGTATGTATGTATGCTCATATATATGTATGTATGTATGTATGTATGTATGTATGCTCATATGTATGTATGCATGGTCATATGTATGTATGTATTCTCATATGTATGTATGTATGTATGCATGTATGCATGTATGTATGGTCATATGTATGTATGTATATATGCTCATATATATGTATGCTCATATGTATGTATGTATGTATGGTCACATGTATGTATGTATGCATGGTCATATGTATGTATGTATGTATGCATGTATGCTCATGTGTATGTCTGTATGTATGTATGTATGTATGTATGTATGTATGCATGGTCATGTGTATGACCATATGTATGTATGTATGTATGTATGTGTGTATGTACGTATGGTCATATGAATGTATGTATGTATGTATGTATGTATGTATGTATGTATGTATGCATGTATGGTCATAAGTATGTAAGTATGTATGTATGTATGTATGGCCATATGTATGTATGTATGCATTGTCATGTATATGTATGGTCATATGTATGTATGTATGTATGCATGTATGTATGTATGTATGCTCATATGTATGTATGTATGTATATATGCTCATATGTATGTATGTATGCTTGGTCATATGTATGACCATATGTATGCATGTATGTTTGTATGTATGCATGGTCATATGTATGTATGGTCATATGTATGTATGTATGTATGTATGTATGTATGTATGTATGTATGTATGGTCATATGTATTTATGTATGTATGTATGTATGTATGTATGTATGTTTGTATGGTCATATGTATGTATGTTTGTATGCATGGTCATATGTTTGGCCATATGTATGTATGTATGTATTTATGCTCATATTTTTGTATCTATGTATGCTCATATGTATGTATGTATGTATCCTCATATGTATGTACGTGTATGTATGTATGTACGGTCATATGTATGTATGTATGTATGTATGTATGTATGTATGTATGGTCATATCCCTCTATGGTACACATTATGATGCCAGTGAGGGAAATGTGTTTTTATGTCTCAAAATAGACTAAATAAACATAATCTGAAGAAATTTTATTTTTATTTTTATTTTTATTTTTGGAAGTTTTTGGGGTTCGTTGCCTGTAGGCAACATTGTACCATAATGGTGCGTAAGTGAAAAAGAATCTTTTCCAATTTGAACATTGTTTATTTCATAAACATATGCAAAAATATTCAATAACATCAAGAAGTCACAATTCATGTTAAATTTTAAATTAAAAAAAATTATAAAAAGAATTTATATATATATATGTATATATATATGTATGTATGTATGGTCATATGTATGTATGTATGTATGTATGGTCATATTTATGTATGTATATATGCTCATATGTATGTATGTATGTATGTATGGTCACATGCATGTATGTATGCATGGTCATATGTATGTATGTATGTATGCATGTATGCTCATATGTATGTATGTATGTATGTATGTATGCATGGTCATATGTATGACCATATGTATGTATGTATATGTGTATGTATGTATGGTCATATGTATGTCTGTTTGTGTGCATGGTCATATGTTTGGCCATATGTATGAATGTATGCTCATATGTATGTATGCTCATATGTATGTATGCTCATATGTATGTATGTATGTATGCTCATATGTATGTATGTATGTATTTATGCTCATATGTATGTATGTATGTATGCTCATATGTATGTATGTATGTATCCTCATATGTATGTATGTGTATGTATGTATGTACGGTCATATGTATGTATATATGTATGTATGTACGTATGTATATATATATGTATGTATGTATGGTCATATGTATGTATGTATGTATGTATGGTCATATGTATGTATGTATATATGCTCATATGTATGTATGTATGTATGTATGGTCACATGCATGTATGTATGCATGGTCATATGTATGTATGTATGTATGCATGTATGCTCATATGTATGTATGTATGTATGTATGTATGCATGGTCATATGTATGACCATATGTATGTATGTATATGTGTATGTATGTATGGTCATATGTATGTCTGTTTGTGTGCATGGTCATATGTTTGGCCATATGTATGAATGTATGCTCATATGTATGTATGCTCATATGTATGTATGCTCATATGTATGTATGTATGTATGCTCATATGTATGTATGTATGTATTTATGCTCATATGTATGTATGTATGTATGCTCATATGTATGTATGTATGTATCCTCATATGTATGTATGTGTATGTATGTATGTACGGTCATATGTATGTATATATGTATGTATGTACGTATGTATGTATATATGTATGTATGGTCATATCCCTCTATGGTACACATTATGATGCCAGTGAGGGAAATGTGTTTTTATGTCTCAAAATAGACTAAATAAACATAATCTGAAGAAATTTTATTTTTATTTTTATTTTTATTTTTATTTTTGGAAGTTTTTGGGGTTCGTTGCCTGTAGGCAACATTGTACCATAATGGTGCGTAAGTGAAAAAGAATCTTTTCCAATTTGAACATTGTTTATTTCATTAACATATGCAAAAATATTCAATAACATCAAGAAGTCACAATTCATTTTAAATTTTAAATTTAAAAAAATTATAAAAAGAATTTACATATATATGTATATATGTATGTATGTATGTATGGTCATATGTATGTATGTATGTATGTATGTATGTATGTATGGTTATATGTATGTATGTATATATGCTCATACGTATGTATGTATGTATGTATGGTCACATGCATGTATGTATGCATGGTCATATGTATGTATGTATGTATGCATGTATGCTCATATGTATGTATGTATGTATGTATGTATGTATGTATGTATGTATGCATGGTCATATGTATGACCATATGTATGTATGTATGTATGTGTATGTATTTATGGTCATATGAATGTATGCATGGTGATATGTATGTATGTATGTATGTATGTATGTATGTATGTATGTATGGTCATATGTATGCATGTATGGTCTTAAGTATGTATGTATGTGTGTATGTATTTATGGTCATATGAATGTATGCATGGTCATATGTATGTATGTATGTATGTTTGTATGTATGTATATATGTATGGTCATATGTATGTGTGTATGCATGGTCATATGTATGTATGGTCATATGTATGTATGTATTTATGTATGGTCATATGTATGTATGTTTGTATGCATGGTCATATGTTTGGCCATATTTATGAATGTATGCTCATATGTATGTATGCTAATATGTATGTATGGTCATATGTATGTATGTATGTCTGTATGCTCATATGTATGTATGTATGTATTTATGATCATATGTATGTATGTATGTATGCTCATATGTATGTATGTATGTATGCTCATATGTATGTATGTGTATGTATGTACGGTCATATGTATGTATGTATGTATGTATGTATGTATGTATGGTCATATCCCTCTATGGTACACATTATGATGCCAGTGAGGGAAATGTGTTTTTATGTCTCAAAATAGACTAAATAAACATAATCTGAAGAAATTTTATTTTTATTTTTATTGTTGGAAGTTTTTGGGGTTCGTTGCCTGTAGGCAACATTGTACCATAATGGTGCGTAAGTGAAAAAGAATGTTTTCCAATTTGAACATTGTTTATTTCATAAACATATGCAAAAATATTCAATAACATCAAGAAGTCACAATTCATTTTAAATTTTAAATTTAAAAAAATTATAAAAAGAATTTACATATATATGTTTATATGTATGTATGTATGTATGGTCATATGTCTGTATGTATGTATGTATGTATGTATGTATGGTCATATGTATGTATGTATAAATGCTCATATGTATGTATGTATGTATTTATGGTCACATGCATGTATGTATGCATGGTCATATGTATGTATGTATGTATGCATGTATGCTCATATGTATGTATGTATGTATGTATGTATGTATGTATGTATGCATGGTCATATGTATGACCATATGTATGTATGTATGTATGTGTATGTATTTATGGTCATATGAATGTATGCATGGTCATATGTATGTATGTATGTATGTATGTATGTATGTATGTATGTATGGTCATATGTATGCATGTATGGTCTTAAGTATGTATGTATGTGTGCATGTATTTATGGTCATATGAATGTATGCATGGTCATATGTATGTATGTATGTATGTTTGTATGTATGTATGTATGGTCATATGTATGTATGTTTGTATGCATGGTCATATGTTTGGCCATATGTATGAATGTATGCTCATATGTATGTATGCTAATATGTATGTATGCTCATATGTATGTATGTATGTATGTATGCTCATATGTATGTATGTATGTATTTATGCTCATATGTATGTATGTATGTATGCTCATATGTATGTATGTATGTATGCTCATATCTATGTATGTGTATGTATGTACGGTCATATGCATGTATGTATGTATGTATGTATGGTCATATCCCTCTATGGTACACATTATGATGCCAGCAAGGGAAATGTGTTTTTATGTCTCAAAATAGACTAAATAAACATAATCTGAAGAAATTTTATTTTTATTTTTATTTTTGGAAGTTTTTGGGGTTCGTTGACTGTAGGCAACATTGTACCATAATGGTGCATAAGTGAAAAAGAACGTTCCTTTTCCAATTTGAACATTGTTTATTTCATAAACATATGCAAAAATATTCAATAACATCAAGAAGTCACAATTCATTTTAAATTTTAAATTAAAAACAATTTAAAAAAGAATTTAAAAAGTTTCTTGGCTAAATGTTGCCTGTAGGCAACATTGTACTATTTAGGAACAACCTATTGAAATAAATGTGTAAAGTATAAAACTTTAAACTACTTAAATCAACAAAGATAACCATTACCATAACCATTTGAAAAACAAAAACAACAAATTCCAGTTCTTGATCATCACTGTTTCATTTCAGTGCATGTTTTCTGTCAGTCCCCTTTGTCTTTCCTGACATGTGTTGCCATCACTTGTGGTGTTGCTGCTCAGTGCTTATGGAACTCCATGAAGCAGTTTTTTTCAGGAGTGAAGCACAGGCAGGTGACACATTTTGTGCACTGTGATTTCACTATACCCTTACATCCAGGGTATCTGCATCTGCCCTTTTTCTCCACCCAAATAGGCCAGTGGTCAGTGTTGTGTTTGTTATAGTGATTCCATAATGGTTCACTGTTGCAGGCAACATTGCAACTTTCCATGATGGCACGTTGTTGCCTCAGGGCAACAGCTGCATTTTAACAAGTATCCACTATTAAATTAGTAAATAAGTTGCATGAAACTATCAAAACCTAAAGTTTATTCACCTATTAGTGTGAAGACATTTTTTTCCAGGTGGAAAAGGGACAAAAAATAACTTTTTGAGAGTCTTTTTTTTGCAGCAAGATAGCAGAGCTGTCTCCTTAGAAAAAGCCCACCAAGAAGGGTTTCAAAATCGCTTCCTGGAGGTCATGTGACAACTTAAAGCATTGTTAATGGTTCCCTATGGTTTTACCTCTTTTTTCAAGTATCGCATCATTTAAAGGAATGCATTGTGGAGATGTGACAGGGCAAAAATGGGTTTGTTGCCTGAGGGCAACATGGTACCATAGAGGGTTAAAATAAGTGCTGGCAGCAATACTCTGGATTTCCACTTGGTAGGTTACATGTAACAGTACAGCAACTTCACATACTGCAGAAATTACATTGCAACTACATTTCTGCAGCAGCTTTGTGTTCAGGATAACACTGCTGCTACTGGCATACTGCCACCAGCATAGCTCCTACTATAGTACTAACACTGCAGCAACTATTAGAACTACTACAACTAATACAAATGCTCCAATTACAGTACTACAAAAATCTCTAAAACTACAATCACCAATATTACTAACTTCTAGATCTTTACAACAGTGTGGCCAATGTACCGTATAAATAACTGAGAGAACCTACAGTGGCCTGAAAGGCCAAATGTAGAGCCAGTGTTTATTTTGTCCGTGCTGCTCCTGTGGAATCACGGTGGTGCAACATGGTGGCCTCCCTGGAAGAGGACCCACATCCTCTGCAGATATAAAGGGTTCATTCTTATTCTTCTTATTTTTAGGTCATACACAAATGAAAACATACTAATGAATATTATATTCTATTTTTTTTACCATATTGTGACAATAAATCCCTCTAAATCTTGTGCATTGTCCCTTTAAATAATTGCAGATCTAATTTGAAATATGTCCAAATGAAGCACAACATCAACTTTTATGATAATAATCTCTATTATCTTCTGTCTTGTATATGTGCGCTGTAGGAGGCCCAGTATCAAAATGTACACGGTGAATGTTCTTAAATAAATTCTTAATCAGAGGGCCATTAGAGGCCTGCAGCTCATTTTTTGCCTCAGGGCCCCCCAGCAGGTTAATCCAGCCATGGACATAATTTAAACTGTATAACAACAGTTATTAAACACAATTAATGGCACTAAACCAGGCGTATTAAATCTAGTTAAGCACAACAGGGAGAATAAACAAGAAAACAAACCAGAACCTGAGCCGAGTGACTAATGGGAAACAGCGGCAGTGAATCGTTCCTGTTGAGTCTTTCTCTCAAACACATCCCAGATCAGTGCCTCACCTGAGCCCTTCAGCCAAAGCACAGCAGCTCAGCCTGTAAACACACACACACACACCTTCACAGCACACCTCAGTGCTTTCTGCAGCTGTTTGACCGGCAGCTGTAAAACATGAGGCTGGGAGTTTTCATGCCGCTCTGTGTCACTGCACTCATATTCCAAACATCCAACATCTCATCTCACGTTTGTCTGTCTACAACTTAAAAATGAAAAAAAGGCTCCTCATTAAATCAGCAGGTAAACAAAACTAAAATCTGGTGACAGGATTAAAAACGACAGTTCAGGTTACCCAGGTCGCACCAGTTTTTCTGGTCCCCCTCCTGCTGCGGGATAATTGTTTGTTGGTCCATGATTCCCTCTAATTATTTTCCTCTAATTTTCCGGTGTTGTTTCTATGTCATTAGAAGTGAGGATGGATCTTTTATATTTGTACCCAGTTTGTGCAGTTCTTTCCTTTTCAATAACTCTAATTACAGGAGGCATATTGTTAAAGTCTTTTCTTGTTCTGACTTTTAGAACCCACACACCTTTATTCCTATGTGCATGAGAGAAAAAGCACAGAAATACGACCGACTGCTGGATTTACAAGACGAGAGAGGAGAGGGCTTCGTTTTATCTCTTTAGAAACTAAAGTTCTATTATTTAGCACAACGACAGCATCATATCGGTCAATTAACACACTTGTAAGGAAACCATAAAAATGGAGAGGAGAGTCTCTGTGTCATCTCTTCAGCAAGTAACATTAAACTTTATTATAATGCACTACAGATGTGTCATATCCTGATCAATTCACATATATCTGAATAGGCTAAAGCATAAAAACAAGAAACCTTGGGCTAACCTGCCTCAGCTTATTGCATTCACTTCAGAAAAAAAGAACATTGGGTCTGTTTTTATGAATTAATGATCTAGTTTCTATACACTTTTATACACAGATACAGCTCATATGAAAGCAGACAGATGTTCCTCTTGATTCTTACCGTGCACAAATGTATGCATGTACTGAGGCCTCTGGCGCCAGCAGACACATGGAAACCTCCCAGCAGAGTGAGTGCATAGAAAAAAACAAAGTGCATGAGAATTTCTTTTCTTCATCCACACTTTACACACGTACTTCCAACTCCATCCCGGGGGAAACACAGCATCCATTTGTCCGTCGTCCATTAGAGTTAATTTCACTCACTGAAATTCCACAGAAAATCCTAGGAACTCCTCAGGCTTCAACCCTCAGGCCGGTCCGGGCAATGACAGTGATATTTTAGGTGTTGACAAGGAGGAACAGGGGGTTACAACACCACTGCTGCCCCTGCAAACAACACCACCAACCACGTGTGTGTGTGTAGTGTCCAAGGCCAGAAACTGAGGTCTGAAAGGCTTCAGCACAACCTGTCAGGAGAAACATACAGAGGAATTTCCATGACTGACAGTGATTTCAACAACTCTGAATATTATCGATTTACTACAAGGTTATACATAGAAATACATCAGGTAATGACTCAGGACTGAAACAGGATCTGAAGGAAGGCTCCTGTTATACCTGTTTTTTTAGAGCAATAATTCTAAATCAGTTTTAAAATCGAATATTTAGAACCAGTTTCCCACCAGCAGCAGCGTGGAACATTTCAGCATGCTGTAACCTTCAACACGGGTAAAGTTTTTATTTGTTTTAAACAGTGAAACCATTAAAAACCACTGGTGTATGATACTATGTAAGGTTCTGGTAAGTTATCACAGTAACAAGCTTTTTCTGTCTTCTTCTGTCTTAATGGTATCAATGGGTAAACAGAATTGGAGCATTCGTTTTATAAAGTAATCTAACTGAAAGGGAAGGAACGTTTGTCTGTGTCTATTTATCCTTTGCATATCTCAAGAACTGTTCATCTGATCTACTTCACACTTGGCAGGTGATTCCTGGGGATCTAAGGATGTGCAGTCTCAAATTTGGTACAATTTGAACAAATGATATGTTCAATATTAATAAAGATTGAATAAACAGGTAACTAGTGCACTGTGGAGCAGCAGGGGCGGGGCTTCATGGCTCTGATCTTCATCTATATACGTGGCGAGCCTTTACAGGCTGTGAAGGCGTCTCTATCTGTCTGTGTGTCCGATCTACGTCACACCTGGTGTATCACTCACTTAGGACCAAAGGGCGTACAGCGTTGAGTGCGATGTCAATTGGATGACTGGGTCTCGACAACGTTCCAAGCAGAACTTTCAGGGAGAGAGCAATCAGTTAGTTCCGAATGGGCTGAACAGTACCCACTTCAAATGGCCACCCCGTGAACAGACATGTCACTAGTCTACCTGGAATGTGCAGGTGCATGCACTGGATTGGCCAGTGAATCATATTGCGTTGCGTCAGGCACACAGGTTGAGCTAAGTTCAAGTTTTCCCTGGAACCTGCATTTGCACCATTGACATATATGAAGTTGGATGATGTTTGTTCACATGTTCACCCCGTCGAGGGGAACCTTTAACATAACATGATGAGTTGCTCCCCCATTCCTCCCACTCCCAAGGAAGGCCAGTAGCACAAAGTTCAAAAACAGCACTTTTGATTTTGTTCAGAGGGAGAATGAGGCCAAAACAACAAACACAACTTACAATTAGCCCTAACTTTCCTGTAACAAAACAAAATATGAATACATGACAAATGAACTAACCTGATTCCTAAAGCAGAAAAAACAGTAGAGAGGAGAAGCCTCTTCATTTTCAAAACATCCTTTTTCTCCTAACTCCTATTATTTACATATATTTACAAGGTACAAGTTGTAATATACTCTACCAGAAATCTTGACATTTCTACCAAAATTTGCAGAGCACAACAAATTGCCTCCTCAAACCTCTCCTGGGAGACTTTCTACTCAGCTTACACATGACTACACAAACCACAACAGAGAGGTGGCACTTCGTTGAGATGGGAAGGCTGAAGGGAGACAGAGTGCTGCCAGCTGGAGGTTCAAATACGCTGAGGCCCTCCCCCTGACCAATCCCGCTGCAGCAATCACAGTGGATGAGCCAATTGCAGGGCATCATCTGTTCACAATTTAGGAGGGAGAGAGAGAGAGAGAGAGAGAGAGAGAGAGAGAGAGAGAGAGAGAGAGAGAGAGAGAGAGAGAGAGAGAGATCACTCACACACACTGAGGGGAGGGAAGAAATTGCTGCAAAATGACACGCAAATGCACAAATAACCCACAGTTGAGTCGGCGCAGCTCCAACGCTGGTTGGACAGACTCCAAATGACGTCGCCAGCACAAGATGGCAGCGCTCGTGTGCAGAATATTTAGGATTCATTTTTGTATGTTGGAAGGAGGTGGAGCTGAGTCAACCATCAGTTTATGACCCCTGCTGCATCAATGCAGTGGTCTCATAGAAAGAAAAGAATAGGAGGAGAAAACAATAAATATTTTAACTCAGCCTGGAGGATCTTAAGTTGAGATGCAATTTCTAACCTGCTCTTGGTCTGTTCTGCATCTTCTCATTGTTCACTGCATCCAGAATATTCCAAAGTATTGCTATTTAATGCTACGACACACCAAGTCTGACCAACTTATATTTATTCTCACAGGGTCTTGTAGGCCCCACTTCTACTGCTGATGTCTGGAGGAGTCTTTTATGTCTTTATCTGAGTCTAATTATCCTCAGATCTAGTTCATAGGAGACTGGGTTGGCTTCGGGTAGGTTTGTCACAGGTCTGTTTCAGTTCTGGTCCAAAATTTGGTCCCTGTGAAGATGTGCATGTCCTGAGACCTTCCACATATCTGATCCTGACTGCTTGTATCTGGGTTCTGCTCCTTTGAGTCACTATCAAAAGAAACACAGAGTAATTAAAATGAGGTCAAGTGAGATACAAAGACATTTTCACTCCTGTTTCGCCCTCTAGTCGACACTAATCTCTGACATCTAACCCGCAGCATGAGGCCTGGACTTCCTGTTCTCCTCACAGGACAGGAAGCTCCCTGTTCCCCTGGTAACCCCCTCCAACGACCAGCGAAGCCGTGGCCTCATTTCAATGTGGAGGAGGTGGAGGAGAGATCCCTGAGTGCTTTTTTCTTTCTCTTCTCTCCTCCTCGTGGCCTCAGCGCTGTGTTTAATACAGCGCGTTGACTTTGATAAAGCGCGCTGTGGAAACGGCCGCCTCTACAACGCCGCTCGATTCATGATCTGCCTATTCAGCAAAACTACAGGGTGGGCCTTCAGAGAGAGTGAAGAGGGAGAGAAAATTGAGTAAAGGAGAAAGAGAAAAAAAACACGAGGGGAAAGAGAGAATAGATCCAGAGATGGAGAGGGAGCCAGTGGCAACATTTTCAGTCTAGTAGCTGAACAGCTGCCATATTCCACATTTCAAAGAGGTGCTGCAGGAGGAGAGGATGGAGGATGGAGGAGTGAGGAGGTGTGTGTGTTACATGCCTACATGCTTCCCCTCCAGTGAAACATTGAATCTGCAGATGTTTTTTTGTTTTATTTTCTACACAAGTCTGTTGCTACTGAGATATATTTTTTTACCCAAAGCCTGATTCCTCTGTGCCACAGAGCCCCATCATTGTCCATCCGAAAACCTCTAAAAACAGATCAGAGCCACACTGTTGCATCGCCCGACCTTCATTACCACGAACACACACAGTCAATCTCACATCCACCAAGTAAGTAAGCACCAAACGTGGTTTAATCCGCCACTAAAAATAGTCCCCAACAACTAGAACTTCCCCCTGTGTTTGCTAAAAGCTTTTCTTTTAAAAATGGAAGAAATGGTTAAAAAGATTTATATCTTCAGTAGAAACCAACAAGCTTGGAGCTGAGAGCGACAGACAGGAAGTTAGACAGACACAGACAAGGGGTTAGCTTGTCTCAGTAATTTTTATATCAGTCATGCACGGGTCCAGCTTTGCAAACCCATATCCGTCCGCACCTGCAAAGCTGAGATCCTTAACTGACCAGTTACCCGCAATTATCTCTGTTTCCATAGTGATGACGAGCCAAGCTTGTGGCTATCAAAAGCTAATATTTTTTAAAGTTTTTACAACCATCAAAGTCACTGGCAAATATCCGACTTAGCCTTTGGCAATGTATTTTCCACAATTTGGTATCCTCTGCTGGCTACATCATCCTTTCTAATCAGCAGCTAGCTAGCCTCCATCACTGTCAGATCACTGCCGCCCACAATTACTTAATTTTTTTTATACGTGCCTGCACCTGTGAATTTGCCATTACTATTACACAACATTTTCGTGGGTTTGGTTTTAATTTCAAAGTGGCCAACAGCAAATGAGCAGACAAAATTTTCTGTGCAACAAGCAGTTTTCCTTCAATGTGTAAATATTCCTGATCTTTTTTCCATCACACAATGTACATGACTGTAGCATAAACACAATAGTGTGTGTCGATGAGCAAAGGAGAGAAAGGAAAAAAGTACGCCTGCGGACAAGTGTTGCCGATCAAAGCAGAGTGATTAGTTTAGTGGTGAAGTTGTCTAGTGGCAGTAAATGTACAGTTTACCCACAAAAACAGCAGAAAAGTTAAATTATCCCCTTTGTCTTGTTACGAACTCCTCATTAATGTAAAGAGAGAGTCTGTGGGATTAAACCGCAGCAAAGTGAGCTGATCTCTGGCTGTGGAGCACACTCTGCCCCGCCTCCACTTCAAAATGTGGATAAATACATTTTCGGGGCCTTTTTTTACAGGGCAGCAGCTCTGCGTTTACATGTGTGTTGTTGAAAAACCAGACTTGACGTCTACATAAATGCTTTAGCTCGTGTTTACAGCTGTCAGATGTGAGATGCACGGAGCTGCTGCACACAACTGCGCTGATATAAATGAGAGCCTATCTTCTGTATGAGATGTGTGACTGAAAAACACTTTGGACTCATTTGTGGTCAACACAGGAGGTAAAATGTAGTTGGTTTAGGTCTACTCCATTTATTTTCATTACTTTTTTTTCATTGTGAAGAGTACTATTTTTAAATGGCACATAAAAACTTTATTTTTAATCTCTTTTAATTTGTAGTTGTATTATGGCCTTAGTTTTTAAGTTTTAATAATTGTGTTGACATTATATTTATGTACATATTTTATTTTACTCCTTTAACATTTTATTGTCGTAGTTTTTATTCTAGCTAAACTTTATTGACTGTCTGTGTTGTTTTCATGATGCTCTGTAAAGCACTTTGGGCTCCAAGGTTCTGTATTAATAAATCTGAGTTGAGGTGAATATCAGCCTGTGAAAAGAAAATCTGCATTACAAACTGTTGCATCATGGTAAATGTAGGATCCGTTGTTTTTTCGAGCTCGATCAGTACAAGGATATAGACTTCAGGATATCTCAGCCTCACCTCCTTCGATTTTTAACATTTGTCATGAATCAGCTTTGTGTGAGTGCTTCATGGAATTTCTAATTTCCTGCTGCACTTCTTTTTTTCGTGACGCAACAACACAGCTCTGCCACTCTAATGTGATTCTATTGCCTTTGTCCCTTCATATGATTTTCACTATATTTTTTTCTTTTTGTTCTGACATTTGATTGATTGACATTTTTGACATTTTGATCTCAATATCTTTTGTGAAATAAGTCATCATATATAAAACATGTTGTACAAATACAGTAACTTTGTCGTGCTGCTGGAATGAGGCCTGAGAATTTCTTATTACTTTTCTTCTCTCTGTATAGTTTATGTGTTCTGTCCTTCTGTTATTCATTTCTTCTTCCTTCGTCCCGAACACAATGAATTTTCTGCTTGTATTGTCTTGTGTATTGCCCCCTCATTTACCATATTTCTAATTATATTCAATTTTAGCCTTTTATTATTTTCCCGCTGCAGTGACACCGTCTCCCTGCGGGGATCAATAAAGTTTCATCTAATCTGAACCTGATGAAACTGTGTCAGACTCAGCGAGAGGCTCTCGTTGCTTTATTTAGTGCAGATTTTAAATTGAGTTTGGTGCTGCGATCCTGCTGCTTTGATATTAAGACTGATGGACTGTTACTTTGCTTTGTCTCACATGTGACTTTCACTGAGTGTTGAAGGGAAATATTTGTTCCAGCTGCACCTGTACGGCACTTATTTTCATTAAATTCTTACTTTACATGTTACCTGCTGAGTTTGTTTAGTGAAAAATGAAACGAATCGCTTGTTTGTCTTAAACAGGGAGGGGCAGTTATTTTTCATGAGGAATTGATCAGGCTGCTGTGGGCCAGACACAAACAATATGAGCTCCTAATAATGGTCAAATCTCTAATAATAGAATAGTCAGAAGTTTTCTATGTAGGGCACTTCTACTGTTGGTCATCCTGTCTGAATTGCCATGTTGAACTGTGGGCTAATATTTTGTTGGCAATGTCCAAAAAGTGATGTTTTACAGTGAACCATGCAAGCTGCATACAGGCTGTGATGATAGTAGCAGCAAGAATAGAAGAACAACAACATCAACAACATGGATGTCCTGCAATGAGTGAAAAAAGATACAGTTTAATGTAATAGATTCAGTTCATTATCATTACCAATCAACACAGCACTGAGCCCTTTCAAAATAAAGGGTTGATAACGGTTTAACAGAAAGCAAAATGCTACTGACTGTTTTTGCTAGATTTGTAATTTTTGGTATTTCCATGATGGCCTTGCAAACCATCATGGTCTGAAAGCTTCTTTATCCTCCATTTCGGCTGAGCTGGCCAGATTAAATAATGGATATAAATAAATGAGATTCCTGTTCTTTAAACCAGAAGTCTGCAGAGAGGCAGGTTCAACATTTAGGAGGCAACAATCATGTACAAGAATCAGCTACAAAGCACATTATTTTTTGAAATACTAACACATGTCTCTTTAAAACACTTTATTGATAGAGGAATTTGGATGCAGGAATCTGACTTTCTGTCCAGCTGTTCTAAGTGAATCACTGCTCTCAGCTTGTTTGAACAGAAAACAGGACGACACAATAACATCAAGTACTGCCAGAGTAATAAATATATGTAGTATCAGAAACCTAATGAGCTCATACAAAAACAAGATGATAACTAAATAAAAAATAATTCATGATGAGAAAAACTATGATCAACTCTATGTACAGTTTTCATCAATGATAAGAGTGTTAAGATGTTAGAGAGGGATGAGCAGAATCTGAAACTTTGAGTATTTATTCCTCCAGAAGCTCCGTCTCTGCCTCCACCTCTCTCCTCCAAAGCTTTCTTCTTTATTTTTGTCTTTATCTTCTTTATTATTGTTGTTCTGTGTTTTATTACTTACTTATTATTCTGTTTACTTACTGTATTTTTTTTTTTTTTTCTTTTGGAGCTCCCCGGCCAGAGTTTTTCACATGTGTGGCAAGAAACATCTTGAATCTTGAATCTTGAATCTCATTCATGTTTAACCTTGGGAACTGTTGCCTAACACAACTCACTAAATAAACATATATTACTTTGAATTTTCTGTCTGTCTCAGAAAATGTCTCATCAGTTTTGGGTAACATTTCCAAACAGTTCTCCATAAACTGACTACAGCAAATTTAAGTTTTCTCTGAAAGTTTGGCTGAGAGCCCGACGTTTTCAAATTAACTGTACCCATTTCTCTCAGATTTTAAAATTCTTTGGTAAAACATTTCTCCTTTTGCAACCAAAAGAAAAAAAACATGTCTCTTCCACTGGTTGAAAATAGTGAAATGTAGCTTCCAAAATACCGACAAGTAGCTACACACAGCTTCCTCTCTGACAGGCCGCACTGGCTGTGCATGACGGAGCCTGTTGGTTTTTCTTTCAGTCCTCATATTAACAAGTTAGAGCAGCCACACTGCTCTCACGCGCCTTCAGCCTCGCTTCATCTACAGAATCTTTTCTCCATGTCATATTGACATCATATCAGCAACATGACACCTTTCACCACAGTTTCATTGTCTGTATCTGTAGAATATGTCATAGACATGAAAAATTGGCTGCAGGGCAGGATTTTTCCAGTTCATTCTCTTTTTCTTTCTTTATTTTCTCTTTCCCTCTCCCTCTCTGAACAATGGCTCTTCCACTATTGTGTCAATGTGCGTGCGTCTGCCTGATATGTGGTTTTAAAAGCACTTTGAGCAGTCCATAGACTTTCAGCTTATAGCTCTTTTATTATCTGAAGACTTGACGTAGAAAGACAAGGCTGGCAGCAGCAGCTATGCAACAGAAATGCTGCCTGTGTGGTCCCACATTGTGCTCGGCACAGTAACCGTCATGCAGGTGCAAGCAGGATGTGTGGTCTGAGCCCCAACCTGCAGCATCCAATCCTGAAACTCCTGAATCCTTGTTTTTGAGACTGTACACTGCAGTTCAACAGCTGAAATGGTTTTGACTTTTAATTTTGCTGATTATATGTCTTCTAACATATAAAAAACACCATATGAACATGTTAACAAGGTTAAAACTTGATTTTAATTGGAGGGACTCTTTAATATGCACATGTATATGTTGATATATAATAACAACAGCAATAATAGTATAGACTCCTACATTAACACTATGTTAACAAGCTCTGCAGCCCGAGAACCAAGAAATAAAATCCATAATGAGGTGAAATATGATGTAAAAAATACATAAAAAGTGGAATAAATTAACACATAGAAGGAAATGTTCGTGTGTGTGTGTGTGTGTGTGTGTGCACATCTACAGCAGCTCCTCACTGTGTGATGTCCCACAATCCACAGCGGCAGCAGCAGCACCCGATGATAGTGATATTAAGGAGGAACTGTTGCAGGAGGACTTCATTGCCATCTCCCATATTTTGTGTAATAGAACGTAACTAGCATCATTATTTTTTCATCACAGCCCTCCCACAACTGTCTTCCACATCTAGGAACATCACTTTCCTCTCAGCTCCATCCCTTGCTCTCCCTCGCTTCGTCATACTGCGAGTCAATTAAAGAGCACAAGATAAAATCTAAGGAGGGGTGGGGGGGGGGAGAGAGGCTGCGGCAGCTCACTTGGGGCCCCGTGGTGATTCTGAGGCTCTGCACCACTCCATGCCGGGCTGACATCTTGGATCTGGTGTTGTTAAAAAAAAAAAAAAAAAAAAGGACAAGAAGGGGAAAAAAGGAAGGCATGATGGGGTTGAAGTTGAAGAGCCTCCTGGCAGCAGCAGCAGCAGCCGGCCTCAGAGCCACATTTTGGAGATTTATTTTTGTATGTTTTTTGCTCGCCACAGTGGGCCTGCTGGGATGGACACAACATTTATTTTTGCATCAGGAGGAGAGGTGAAAAGCCTCTCTGAGAAACACTCCTGATCACAGCTGCGGCAGGCTCGACAGCTGGATTTTCATCCGCTCACTCGCCGACTGTCAGGTGAATCGTGACTGCGGTCGATAAAGATGAGTATTTGTGTTTTACCGGCCTGTTTCTTACTTCACACACAAAAACAGCAACCACGTGATAACGTTAATAATCAAAATGGAGGGAGAGGAGGCACGGAGGCAACGGGAAACTCTTCTATAGATTTTTACTGTGATTCTGAACCAGAAGCAGCAGTAAATAAACAGAAATCCAGGCACATTTTTAGTTATTTCCTGCCCAGAAACAGCAGTTAAAAAGCACTGTACTGCAGCTGAATCTGGCACAAAGCATTTCTCCTCTTTAAATGAGGTTAATGGTTTTTGTTCATTTTCCTCAACAAAGAAACTGAATCTAAAAACAAAATCGCTGTTGCAGACATAAAAGATAAATGGAGATGCTTACAGACTATTAGTATTTAAATCAATGCACACAACAACTATCACACACACAATAAGTAGTTTTACTATCAGCTTAACGGCAGCAGTGAGTCGAGAGTAGGCAGCCAGGAATAATAACCAGAGGCAGGTGAGCGCTGAGTTTACTGTCTGACTGCGGTGCGTGAATGAATCTGGTAGTAGTTTGACACGTACAGGTCGTGTCGAGGGAGGTGAGTTATACAGGAACTGGTATCAGCAGCAGCAGAGTCGAGAGTACAGGCTTGTTGTACTAAACAATCTCGGCAAGGAGTGTCAGTCACCACTTGGACTATCTGAACTTAACTTTTAGTCTAGGGCTGCACAATTAATTGCAATTGCATTAAAATCACATCCTTTTCTCCAGATGAAAAAAAACATGCTTGTTTGGTACAGAACTTATTAATAGTTCATTTTTCAGTGAAGATGAAAAATGTACTGCAAAACTTTCACTAATTGTATCGATTGTGTATCACAGTTGCCGTTTCAGTCAAAATAATTGGAAAATGATTTTTTTTTTTCTTTTTACCAAATCGTACAGCACAAATATAGACTCCCTTTATGTATGACTTGTTTGTGGGCGGAGCTATGGTGGAGGCAAAACAATTCCCTGAACACATTCGCTAACATTAACTAGCAAATTTTGTTTGTTTCTTAACAACAGCTAAAGAAAATATGATTTCCTCTGACTGTGTACGGACCCTCAGCGTGCAGGAACGCCTGTGTTGGTTGAAAAAGTTCACATTAACCAATGAGAGCAGACCGGTCGACCTGTACACGCCCACTTAACGAATTAATTAGTTTAATTAGTGGTTATATTACTATATTATTCCTTGTTGCATCCCAAAGTTGGACAGCTGTTCCAGTGAACTGTTAACACCCAGAAAGACTTTGTTGTTACCCTTCCAGATGTTCACTGTGGTGCAAATAAAATGGACCTTTCTGAGTGTTTGAATTTGATTGATTTGTTTGATTTGAAATTGATTCTCTCTGGAAAAACATTCAGAATAATCCTATCTACCTCTCCATCATGCATCATCTTTCTTTAGCCTTCTGGCTAACAGCTGCTGTGACCTGACCTTCTGCACATACAAGTAATTGTAAGATAGCCCACCTAGGTCAAAAAGTAACGTGAAATAGTAACTGTCTCTCTAAATTGTGCACAATTTGTCCAATCAGCACAACTTTTCTGCAAATTTGACCATTCATCACAGCTTACCACGAGTTTCACCAATCACAGCCGTCCCCCACACAAACATCATACCTGCACAACTCAATGAACCAACTCAGTGTTTTATTATTTACTATTTTTTTGTATTTTTACTTTTTTTTTTTTCATTTTGTCACGGGTACTGAAAAGAACGCATGCTTTTTCATTTTATTGACATTTATCCACACACTGTGCACTTTTATATTTAATAATTTTGTGCTGTTTTGATTGAGTTTGAGTTTCAAAAGATTTTGCTTCTTTGTGGAATATCCTTCAGGTGCACTTCTTCATTTACAAATAAAAAACATATTTTGTTAGAATTTTGGTTTTATTCTCACTGGAACAAGTTGCCTTTGATTTTTAAAATGAATTATAAAACAAACAAACAAACTACAGGTCTGAAAATGCCCTCAGTGACAAGAAATACAACTTTTGGAAAAATTTAATTTAGACTTGTAAATCCTGTCGTCTTTCTGGAGCGGCGCAGGTAAAATCAGCCCACATCCTTTCAAGAAAGAAATCATTTCTGAATGGTTGGGAGATTCTGTCATATATTCAGAGCAGCGGTTGTACCTGTGTGACATGGCGGCTCACCTCTGACCTGTGACGTTGTGTTTTTACCTTCAGAAGCAGGTCGGGGTCTCTGCCAGGTGAAGGTCTGCTGGCATCTTGTAATCCCGCTCACAGATGAGACCGTCAGACGCCGCCGGCCTATTTTCTGCTTGCTGCTCGTCGTGATTGCCTCTGAAAGATCAATCAGCGCTGCGCTGCACCACTCTGCTTTCTCCTCGCCGCCACGCATCACATAAATAAACTCAAATTACTGGACGCGCTGTCCGTTTTCAAGGCTTGTCTTCTTCCCCACGGGAATGCCGGAAAAAGATGGTCAGTTTTTCATAATCGCTCCATTTGACCGAGCTCACACCATTTTCTTCGATACAAAGGGCTGTGATTGTGCTCCTCCAAACATCGCCGTCCATTTCCAAGACAAATACTCGTGTTTTCTTCATATTTCTGAGGTAATGGAGAGGCAACACAAAGCATTAGCTGCAGCTCACAGTCTGTATACAGTCATATTAAGCTCCAGCCTTTTCTTTTTACCTCTTTCACACATCCACTTTGTCCCAAACCACTCAGATATTACACATATCAGAAAGCCATTTCAAACATTTAGCTTCTGTAGACTGTTGTGCTTTGTGCCATTAGTTCAGTCAGCGGCCCTGAAAGTGGAAAATAAAGCTTTCAAACTGGGGAAGTCAACACCTGTACACATGAAGTACAAACACTGTGTTTTCTTTTCTTCTGCTTGATCCATGATTTTGGTGAATTAATGACAAAACCTGAGCCCTTCGACATCTGCACCGCAAACTACCTCCTCTTTTTGGAAAAACCTTCCCTCACATTAGTCACTTTGTATTTTGTGCTCTCAATTTAAGAATTTGTACCCTCTACTTTCTAATTTTGTGCCCTCAAATTATTTGCCAGCAGCACTGCGCACCAGCCAAACACTGTTGAATGAATCAACATTGTGATTAAACAGCCAAAACCTGAAATACATTCATGGATCTCAGTCAAGGATCAAAATTAAACCACAATAAAAGGAAGTGATTTGTCAAGCGGGGGATGAGGAGACAGCGAATGAAAGTGCGAAAGTCATGTTCAGAAATTATTGGAATATTATCTTCCTTGCAGAATAAGAAAAACTCTGATTTTTTTTTTTTTTTTTTCTGAGCTCCTGAGCTCCCAAATTCTCTCTCAGAACTTCATCTAAGTCAGGAGGCAACATTTAAAGCTCCAGTGAACATTTTTCCACTGAAAAAACAACTTTGGTTGGTCAACAGTGAAAGTTTTTTCACCATTTGAAGACGTTCTCATTTCAACCATATGTCACCAAGATTTGCAAGTAGTGACATCTTTGGATCCTCAATAAGAAACTACATGCAAATTTCTCAGTTGAAAGCCAGAAAAATAGCCACAAACAGGAATCAAAGCCCAGATAACCTGCATGAAAGTCCTGCATTGAACTTGCTCATCTACCACAACTTCTTGTGCAAGCTTCTTTGTCGTTTTTAATAATACATCCCGGTGCATGTGGTCGAAACTGTAACCAAAGTATTTGTGCACACGCATTAGGCTACGACTATAAGCAAAATGTATTTATTTGGAGCGCCCCGGTGGCTCGGTTGATGGAGCGTGTGCCCCATGTGTGGCGGCAGTTATCCCTCTGCAGCGGCCCATTCCCTGCATGTCATACCCTTTCTCTCTCTACCCCCTTTCCTGTTGTATCCTCAGCTGTCACCTCTCAAAAAAAGGCATAAAAAAGACCACAAAATAATATTTTTGGTTTAAATTTATTTGTCTGACATGAAGAACTTCCAGTTGATGTCCTGGAAGCTTCTTGTTGGCAGCACACAGTCTGTATAGTCCATATTTAGGACATTTTATACGAAACATTAAATGTTTAAATTTGTTATAGACCAGATTTCACCTACCAGAGAAATATGCAGAAATACCTTCTCACTAATCAATATCATCTCTCTTTTGACCTACAACTAAATGAAATTAGGATGATTAAACAAATTTGTGTTTGGTTGAAAAGAGGTCTTAGACGTTCACTTTGACCTGCTGTCTTCTTACAGAAATCCTGCATATAAAGTTCTAAAGCTGTATGAAGTGTAGCAGCCTATCGATCGATGAGAAGAAGGTTTTGTTGACTTAGTAGGGATGACATTTCATTGAACTGTCTGTGAAACGTGACAAAAACAAATTGCTCAAAGCATAAAACCTCATGATTGCATCTGTGTAATCCACTTCAAGATCCCAGTATCAGTGCGACAACAGTCTCATGCCTACTGCACCATATTGCTGCCGTCAGAAGTGTTGCAATGCACAGCCTGAAATGGAGATATAATTGCCTCTACAGCACTCTTAGCAAGAACGGCTATTATTATCCTGGAAATCTCTACAGCCAGCCTCCTTTTGGTCCTTCTGGTTGAATGTGGTGTTTTTTATAAGTTTGAAAAGAAAATATTTTCTCTTGGCAGAGGCAATGATGGTTTCTTCAAGTTATATAAATCATTTATTGAGCATTTCAATAGCCTGTCGACCATCCGTCCAGACTGGCTGGTTTACTATGTAATCTCTCCTTAACTTGATCTATGAAATATGCCAGAGTCTCTGTAATCTGCAACCTGTCACTTATCCCATTTACTTCAGTCAATAACAATCTTTGACTTCATTTTTGTTTGTTTTTTCTGTCTTTTAGAACTTCTTGAACTGAGCTACAGCAAAGGTAAAATATGGTGTAATACTTCTCCAAACATGGAGTGCAGACAAAACAGAAACAACCAAATAAAGGTGAGGAGAACCCGCACATTTAAACAATATTTGTGTCTCCGTAACTCACAATCACAAGAACAAATCCTGGCTTTTTGACTCTAAACTGAACCAGAATCATGTCTGTAATTAACAGGGTTTAAGAAACCTAGTCATGCTTTTGCTAATTCTAACTTATTTAAAAAATGAATAGACTTTTCCTTGGTTTGTTCATCTTTTTTTGAATTTTTTGGTGTAATTTAAGAGGTAAATTACATTTGAATGAATGTTGTTTTGTGCAAATTCATTTGTCGGGAGATTTTATGGAACACATGTTGACTGGGTATTTAAATGTATGGTGATGTAAATGTGGCCTTGATTGATGGGGAGGAGAGTGATTAATGTAATATTATTGATGGATTAGTGTAGATTAGGATTAGGGTTAGAGCTAGACAAGCATGTTGCTTCTTTCTGTTCCTTATCAGACATCAAACTTTCAGACATCACATTAAGATAATTTTGGGTTGGTAAAATATCCCAAGCAGCAAAAATATTAAAAAAAAATAAAGTATGGGTGGAGGGCAGGGTTTCTGCTGATGCAGTCGGCACAACACACTTCTGGTGTGTCCTGGGTGATAATTGAGAGAGATTATTTTTGTTGGGAATTATGTTTTTTATTGAGTCCATGCATTGTGTTTTTTGGGGGGGAAATCCTTTATATTTTGCCTTTAAGTTCTCACTGTATTTGCCTGTTGAAACTCTTATGATCTCATTTAATAATGTATTTATTTATTTGTGTCTGCAGGATACATGCTGTTTTTAATTGAAGGGGAAAATATCTTGTGGTGTTTCATGTTAATGTATCTTTTATTGTCTTGATAAAAACAAATAAATAAGAAATAAATTAGAACTAAAATGAGACTGTTGGTTAAAAAAACAAAAATAAAAGTGATGCGATCAGAACAGGCCTTTACTTCACTGTACAGTTTAATTCAGCTGGTTCATGTAAGAAATTTCCCTGCAGTGCTGCAGTCATCATGCGACACCAGTTTTAATACAATAAAATGTTATTTTAAACTACGTGTGTAAATCTTGAAATCTGTGAATTCTGAGCCATGAGGCCGTCGTTCATCCCGTCTACGTCTCTAATAGACTCTGTCGGCCTCTTCGTCTTCATCTGCCTCAGTTATTTCATTTGCTCTGACTTCTCACTCTCCTCTTTAACCTACATAAGAAAATTAAAATCCTATAATTATCTTCAATTAACAGAAAGAGGGACATGCAGTGATTAAGGAAATCAAGTTCAGGGACTATTTTCATTATCCTCCACCCACCCCCCCCCACCCCCTTTTACATCCCCCACATCCCCAATCCCCCCCCTTTCTTTAACGTTCACCTTTAAGCTCGCTGAACTGATTTTAATTAACTTTTTTCCTCCTTTGTTTCTGAGCTGCGAGGAGATATACCGTGTCCAGCAGCCTGCCAAGGTTGGGCCACTTTAAACAGCATGTTGGACAAGATGGACAGACAAAAGACAGTTGCTATGGCTGCTGAGAGAAGAGGAAGGATGGATTTATTCTTTTGATTCATTTTCTCTATTGATATATTCCTTTATTGTGATTTGGCAACAAGTAAACAAGTCTGTTTACTTGTCTAAGCTCTCATGTTAAAGTTAAACCTAACCAAACCTGAACCGTATCACCACATTTCAAAACAGATTTTTCAACAGTTATTCATTCATGTTTTTGTTAAACATGGAGAACATTTTTTATTAGCATTTCTAACACACAAATAAAATAAAATTAGGTTAAAAACACAAAGATTAATGTGTTATGGTTGCAGAAAATAAATTCAACTCACTATTAGGGGCAAAAAGGGAGTAAAGAAGCTGTTTAAAACTCATCATCAGCCTCTTATTATTCAGTTTACATGCATGCCAGCTGCTTACAATATGAATATCATACAGTATGTATTTGCAAACAAATTAAATTAAAGTCCACATAATGACTCATTTATACAGTAAATATCCCTGGGAACTGTTGGATTGTATAAAACAGGCAGCATAATTCTATATTCTGTGTAATAAATTATGTGTTTATTATGATAAACAGGGATAAAACTGGTCTGCTGAATGAGCAGCCACACAAACATCCACCAGGGAAAAGTGCAGCGTTACTGTCAATCTGCCAGCTAATTCACTAATGAGCTAATAAGCTGTAGTACAGTGAACCCCTAAAAAAATGGACCTGTTAATGTGTAGATTTACTTTAAACCCAAGCTAATGTTCTCACCTGAGAAGCTCTAAGTTCTTCTTTGAGAAAAACTTTCAGGTGAATGATCAGTTGGAGGGAAAGAAAGAAGAGACACATCATAAAACTCAACTGGGTTGAGTTTGTTCTATAACCTTTTTTTAGGAACTTGATTTTTTTGTTTTTTGTCTCGGTCCATCTCAGAACAGCAGTCATTTTAAAAGTTAAACCTCCTTAAGAGTACATTTTAATTCTGGATCACATTTTAAACTGGAGTTTAAAGTTTGGAGACAAGATGGAGAGGTTTAAATGGAATCTCTCTTAATTTTAAGCTAGTTTTTGGGAACATTATTTGAAGTTAAACCGTAATTTAATCATATTTAAAATTAATCTTTGTTGGTGCAACCCAGTCTAAACATTTAATTTCAGTTAAACTCTCTTCCATTCATCCTTGAAACTCTTGTATAAACTTTACTCCAGCCACTGCTGACTGATGCTTTAGGTGATGCTTTAACAGAGAGTGGGGGTGTGTTTAACAGCCGGACATGATGCATTATTGACAGCACGGACATTTGCAACAGCGGTCATGAGGTGGGCAGTTTTTCTCTACCTCCCTCACCGAAACACGAGGACCCCCAACGAGCAGAACTTGCTTTCAAAGTTATATGAAGCATCATGGAATAAAGAGTGAGAAAGTAAGTGTAGAGAAGAGGACAAGGTGAAAGTGTAACCAGATGCTGCATATTTAATATTGTTCATCTGAAAGTCATGCTGAGTGTCATTAAATAAAAAGAAAATTTGTGTCAGTGTACACAAATCTAAGAGGTTACATTTCATGACTGTTTCACACACCGCTGTAAGACTGTGTTGTGTAACATGTTCTATATCCATGCAGGTTGATTTTACAGTTTACTGAAATTAAATGAATTAGTCGGTGCTTTCTGTGCTTTGGTTGAAAACTTTCTTCAGTTATTGGGAAAAGATGATTTGCAGACAATTTATCATTCCAGACTCCTGTCTGTGCTTTCTGTGTCAAAGGGACAGAATTTAGGATTTTAATTTCAGAGCCGAGACAGTGAGCAGTTGTTGTTTTTCCTGCATAAACTGACAACAGCGTTACTGTGGCTCTTTTTTTTTTTGACTGGATGCACAGCAGAAACTAAAGAGGAAGGAGCTGCTGTCAATAATCTGACTGGTAGTACAGTGCAAGGAAGCTGCGAGCGCTTATTTGTCTGTCAGCCAAGAAATTCACAGTCAGAATCAGTTTTCTGCCAAGTGCGCGCACATACAAAGGATTAATCTGGAAGACATGCTCACCATGGAATAATACACGAGTGAAAAACAACAGCTGGCAAGCAATTATGCATCTGTCTGCATAAACCTAAAGTTTTTAAAACACAGGATATTTTGAAAATGGACATTTTCACCTCAGCATGCACTTTATATCCTCAAAGGACTTCTGGAGAAATTATATTCAAGTTCACGGAGGGAAAACAGCAAACAGCCTTCACATATAGTCAAAACACTAATGTATAAAACTGACTGCAACAATGTCCACTTGTTCAGGTTGGAGCTTGTTCAGGCGATGGGTGCAGCTGCACAGTATGTAAGGTCACCAAACTTTGTGAGATAAACTTCAATAGTGGAGTTAACACACCCACCTGTCTGGTGTCCTGTGCTGTCTTCTTCTTGTAGGAGCCTGCATGTGTCGTCAGGGCTGCACCTGAGAGGTGGGAGGGACAAAGAGCACAAAAGGACCGCTCTCCACTGGGCTCAACTGCTGGACTCGGCTGTTATGGGTTAGACTTTGCAGGTTAAAATGGGCTCGAGGAGCACTTTGGAGCATCGTTTTAATTTATTTTGCTGAGAGGAGATCTGCTGCTATCAAATCTGTATTTTCATCATAACAGAAACATGAATAAAAAATCACTATTTATTTGACTTTTTGATAGCATGAGATTACGTCTCTGCTGTGTGTGGGGAGTAAATTTAATTTGGCACTCTGCCAAGGCTTGTTGCATTTTACCAGGTTAGATAAAAATCTGTTATTTTATTTTGTGTTATTCAGTTATTTGAGCTGTCCCTTCATTTTTATTTTTAAGGCAGAAATGGTACAATACTGTAACTATTAACTATTGTCCTTGAATTCATTTGTATTGTATATTATAGTTAATATGTTAGGTTTTTGTAATTCAGAAAAACCTTATTATTTATTTAGGTTTTTTTTTATGTCTCCACACCAGTGACAACTGTGGCCAGAGATGTTGTTTTCAGGTCAGCTCATGATTAAGAAGTAATATCTGAAGAACAGAAATTTCTTCAAACTTGGTACAAATGACCACTTGGAGTGAAGAATGAACCGATTAGATTTCAGTGATCAAAGATCAAAGGTCATGGTGACATCACTAAACACACGTTTGGCCATAACTCAAGATTTCATACACTAATTAGGAAGAATTTATGCACACACTGCTAATAGGATAAAATGATGAGATGATGACATTTTATATCCAAAAAGGTCAAAGGTCAACATCACTGTGACATCATAATGTTCAGCTGTCTATCAGTCCTCTGTCCTCCTCTGTAAAAATAGTCTCTAAGTGAAGACAGCATGTTTCTACCTGGAAATGATTCACTGGAATCACACATGTAGAGTGATGAAAATGTACTTTGCAAATCTCCGCTGGTCGCATCTATCAGTTGTCGTGACATTGCAGTAGGTGCTTCACCATCTGTTGCCTGGTCGATCTGGTTGGGTTTGCATCATGTCTTCATGGCTGTAATCTCCATAAGACTTTGATGTGCTTAAATAAGACAGACAGGAGTAGAAGAGGTGTAATGAGGAATCATGAGATATGTTCATCACATATTTAGCCTAGCTTAGCATTAAGAATGAGAGCAGAGGGAAACTCACAGCCTAGTTCCATCAAAAGAGGAGAAAAAAATCACATAAAGTACTAAAGGAAAAAATACTAAGGTAGTAGGGGCTTCTGGGAAGTATCCTGGAGGACACAGTGCTGAAAGAAACAGCAGCTCTGATCCACACTGTATTCAATGTGTGTGTGTGTGTGTGCGTGCGTGTGTGTGCGCATGTGTGTGGTGGGGCAGGGGTTTGACCGCCCAGGGCAACGCCTGCAGGGTTGAAGGGGAAGGAAGACAGGAACAGTCTCTACTGATCATACACACACAAAATACACACACACACACACACACACACACACACACACACACACACACACACACACACACACTCAGTGTTTCCTGATCTCTGTACAGTACAGACTAACACACATATCACACCACCGCATATCCAGCAGGACTCACAGCGAACACACACACACACACACACACACACACACACACACACACACACACAGCCTCCAGCCTCACTTCACTGCTCCGCTCCATGTTGCTCGTTACTCTTTACATGTTGTCGCTGTCCAGTGAAAAAATTTATGAATTTGAAAGTTTTCAGACAAACTGCAGGATTTAATTAACTCTCCTTTAAGGTTGTAGAAAAAATTCTCTTCTTATTCTGCAAATAAAACTCTTTAAAAAAAACCCCTCTTGGAGCTGCTATAAAAACACACACACACACACACACACACACACACACACACACACACACACACACACACACACACACATTGTCACCCACTGTTAATCAAGGCTGTTTTTTTCTTTTTGTTCATTAAAAAAATGACATTTTGGAAATGCAAGAATTTCACATCACGGCAATGATGTCAAGCAGATGTCTCTGGTAACTAAAGCCCCTTTAAAACTGGACAAAAAAACCCACTAACACCCACTAACATCTGACTTTGCAGCAGGATAGGCAGGATAATGTGGTGGGATAATGTACAGCGAGCAGGTCAATCATAAAATAAACCCTGACTGGGTGATGCAAGTCTTGAATCACCTTGTCAGGGTTTATTTCATGATAATGACCTGCTCACTGTACATTATCCTGCTTATTACATGGTTATTTACCAAAATAAATCAACAAATTGGCACAAAATATTGATTTTAAAAAGGTTTTGTTGGTTTAAAAATGATTGTATTGCTTCTTCAGAGTCTATGATTGGAACTGTGTCCTTAGCAACATCCTGTTCTTCATAGCAACAGTCTGTTATACATACAAAGACATAACAGAGCTTAGAATCCCGCAATCAGAATTGAGTATATAACAAAGCCATGTAATAATAACTGTTAAATATGTCTGTTTTACATTAATCTGAGTTCAAATTTATGCCGATTTTTTTTTTTTGTTTTTTTTTTGCAGAATGAGTAAGTTTCTGTTTATGAGTCATAAGGAATCATTCGTAATCTTGTAGAAGATTTTGTTTTCAGAATAGGAGGCTTAGAGAGTTATAATAATATAAAATGAAGCACATACCTGAAAGTACAACCACCGACGTAAGAGAGAAACTAAACTTCAAACCACAGAGATTCATTTAGAAGCCAAAAAAAAAATACTGAGAGCTGAACACAGACACTTTTAAAGACATATTTCTGTCTGTTCTCCTCCACAGACATCAGGGAAAAAAATCTGAAAAGAAAGAAACAGAAAGTCAAACTTATCTGCTGGCAGTGGAAAAAGGGTAAGTCATTTATTTTTTAGCAGATTTTGCCATGTTTAAAAAAAAAACTCCCATATGTGTGCTAATTTTGGTGAAAAAACGTTTTCATGTGATCCATTTAGTAAAGGTTCGCTCTTCACTCTGATCTACCAAAATACCAGATGAGTTATTATATTAGCTCTTCTTCCTCCTCTTTTAATTGGCAAACAGCAAAGTGAATATTATCTAAAGCACACCTGGTGGACAGGTGCACCAGGGAATAAAGTCGTGTAATAAACTCTGGCACACCATCAGCATCATTACATAGTCTTTTGTTACAACTCAACTACATTTGGGAAAATGAAAGCAACACAGCACTGATGTAATTACAGTGAATGGTGTCTGAAGCCTTATTGTTCAGCAGTATATGAGGGTTTTACAGATGTTTGTATAAATTAATATAAAGACGAAGCTTCATATCAGCTGTTTAAACAAAGAAAAATGAAACCCGAGCTGCTTGGATACCCTAAAGTCTCAGAGAAAGTTAACAACAAGATCAGCAATGAGGTAAATGAACATCACAATAAGTCTCAGATACATGGATGAGTGTTCACAGACAAGTCCAGTCAGCTGGGGGGATTTGAACTCAAGACCTTCTTGCTGTGAGGCAGCAGTGCTGACCACTGAACCACCATGCTGCACTCACTTGTGTTATGATGTGTTCAGTTTTGAACTTGAAAGTCGGAATATCAACTTATTGGTTGAAAATTTCAACAGTATGTCTGTGTTCAAGTTTGCTGTCTGCTGTAGTGTAAAATATTCACTCATTCACTGTATATGTTTTAATACAGAAACATGAATATTGTGCACCATTTAGTAACAACAGTTTGTGATGTTTCCACTCAGGATGCCTTCACTTGCTCCTCTGTAGAAGGTAACAAGAATATGACACAGGAATTCTGCCTTCTTAAGAAATACAGATGTTCCTGAGCCTTCTTCAGGACTGACACGTGTTCTACATTGTCAATATGCAAATGAGCAACTTTTGAAGCTAGCGCAAGCTACTCTAATTAGAAAACGCTAAACTCTGAACTGTGCCTTCAAAACCGAGGTACGAACCAGGATTTGACACCGCTTGAACACCTTTCATAAAAATCTGCACTACTGTGAAACCACAACCACTGTTCTCAGACGAGAAGATATTTTAAAAAGAAAGAATCTGAGGCAGGACTCAGTGTGTTCAGAGTGAAGCAGTGTGTTTTAGAGGCAGATGTGTCTTTTTAATTTTATTTCATGTTTAATATTTTACTAACTTGTGGCTCTGTGTGAGTTCTAGTAGTTCGATCTGTAACAGATTATGGGTATTAATCCAGTGCAGCCCCTGTATGATATGAAGGCCAGATATCATGGTCCAATCAGCAAGACAAGGACATGCAGCAGCACAGTGCTGTGTACACTGGAGAGCTGAACTGACAGCATTTAATGCAACATTACACACAACTGGACAAGGCCTTTTGGACCCATTTTTATGCTCAATTTCTAGGTTGAAATCTCACACCAACGAGGCCCAAAGCACAAGGGGGTTTATGGGCAGTTTATTCCGAGTTCATGACAGTTCATACAACGTTTGTTGAGATATTTCTCTCTGGACCAAAGTGTTGGACTGTTGACTGACCAAACAATGTCACCATCCATCACTGGTCACTGGCATGGCTGAAACAATGGAGAATATTACTGAAAAAGGCTTAAATTCAACAGCGTATCAGGCTTTAGCCATCATGATATCAACCAAGCAGAACCAACAAACTGATTATGCAGCGCCTCCATCTGGTGAAGAGTGTGCATGTGAATGGCTGCGGGTCATGTTAGCAGCAGGCTTAGGAAAGTATCCCAGACGTCTCCCAGTTCCTCCTGGGAGTCCTGAGGCATTCCCAGTCCAGATGGGATCTCTAATCCCTCCAGTGTGTTCTGGGTCTGTTCTGAGCCTCCTCCCAGTTGGACGTGTCCAGAAAAAAACTCCATGGGGAGAAGTTCTGATCAGACGGCCAAAACCTCGACTCAGAGGAATTGAACACGCACTGAACATAAAGGAACAGCAGTTTCAGTTTTTTAACTGAGCTCATCATACAGTCCGTCTGACTTATGGCAGTTACATTCAAACTCAGTGATGATAAGTTTTCATAGCAGAAAAAAACCCTACAAATCATATATTCAGATGACTAAAAACATGGTTTTACGTAGATTGTTGGTCCTCTACTGTTTTCATTCATATTCATTCATTTAGGTATAATGTTTTCAGTTCTCATTTAATCATGGGCTTGTGTCCTATTTTGATGGTGCATTGCAACATGTTCTCACTCCAGAGTTGTTATATATGGCAGCTTAGTCAGTGGCCCTAGACTTGTCACTGTGATGCTGTAGGTGCCCCACTGGCATCAGTTCTGCACGTACACACTGTCTCCTGTTTGGCTGTCCTGCATGGTTGTCAAGCTAGGGTGAGCTTACCTCATCACACAGTGGGTGTTAATCTTAAAGAGGCGTCAAGTTTCCCCCTCTTACATGCAAAGTTTTGTTATGAGTTATTGTCTGTATTTTTAATGTCTGCAAAATGAACTGTCAATCAAACAGAAAGTGGTGACAGACCAAGGAGAGTGAGCTGGCAAAGTGATGAGTGTCGGATTGGGTCCACAGCAGAGGAGAAACACGTCTGCACGCTCCACCAGTAGCATTTCAGAAATGTTTCAGCAGCAGAGAGTTTTGCTCGCCTGATTATGTTGCCTTGCCCAGATTTTGCTGCTTTGGCCCTTATTTGGTTGCTTTCTGTGCCTCTACCATAGATAAGTAAGTTGCATAGTTGAATAGTTTCTTTTCGGTCTTTTAATTTGAAAATTGACCGGATTCTCCTTGCCTTTTCTGTGTCTGATTTCCTGCAACCTTGATCTGTTTTTTGCAAATTCATGCAGCATCCATCAGAAACAGACTCTGCGTGTATTTGAAGCCGAGCAGAGCAGCACTTTTTTGTAGCATTGTAGAATAGCAGCAGTCAGCTCCGGCTGACGTGGTGCACGCCTGGTGGAATCTAGCCGTTACCCTGGCAGTCAAATGTACTTTTCATGGTGTTTGTACTTATTTTAACCCAATCCAGGACCTTTTTCTAAACCTAACATACGTATGTTACGTACACAAGATAAGTAAATTCAACAGAAGCTGACACTGACGACTGGATTAAGGACACATATTTTACACAACATTTCACAAGTTCAAAAGGTTTTATCTTGTTTTTTATATTTATTTTGCTGTAATTCAGTATTTTACTTAATTGATCCTTCCTAAGTCCCGCCCCTTTTTACAGAACCTCAGCCAACTTTCTCCTTTCCTGTTTCCTGTATTTAGATGGTAAATGCTGCGCTCGTCTATGTTGAAAAGTAAATACAGTTTTAATGATGTTGCTGCTAATCTTACTTGATAACTTGCTAGCTAATCTACATCAATCATTACCTAGATAGCTGATAGTTAATGATAGCAAAATGCTATTTAACCGGCTAGCTAATCTATGTAAATCCTTAGCTAGCTACTTTGTTGGCGTTTTGCTAACCTTAGCTAATGTAAAATATGAAAATACAGACAGGTCTATGTTTTAACTATCTTTAAAATTTGATTTTCAAAGGAGAAAGTTTTCACTGGATACCAACCTTGCTCAACTGTAATTGGAGAACAGAGCAAAAAGGGGTAGGACTTAATGGTCAGTTGCTTTATTGTTTAGGCTAAAGTTCAAAACTAAAGTTGTTAACTTAATGTGATAAGCATCACCAGTTTTTCAAAGAATTTTCTATCTTTTTTTTTTTTTTTTTTTTTGGCATCTTTACTCTGAAGGCTAAACTTCATTCCTGACCTTTAAAGCAGCTGCTGAGTAAAACAAAATTTACTTAATTTTTTTTTGTTGTTGTTGGTTAATTTGTCTGTTTTTGTGTGTTGTGGTTTGTATGAAGTTGAACTGCGTGTGTGTGTGTGTGTGTGTGTGTGTGTTTGTGTGCAGACATCATGCAGCTGTGACAGTTTGACTTCAGTGTTTAATCTGTTTAATCCTCTGCTCTGCTCTCTGCACTCGGAGCATTCCCGTCTTATCTTCCAGCTTCATGATGTTTGTTTGGAGATCTCCAGTTTTCTGTGTTTCTGATGACAGCGAACACATGTGAGCGCCGTGTGGACTCCACTCCAACAAAATCCTCTTTACTGCTGCTATCAGGAAGGTAAATCTGATCCAGTCATCTTGCATTTGTAAAGGGGGACTGTTTGATTTGATTCATGCAGGTTTGTTTTCCATCTAACTGACGGGGAAAAAATGAAAATCTCTGGCAAAATGGCCAAAGCTGATAAATCCAGATAATCTCTTCAGTCCACAGATCTTCAGCAGCAGAGCTGAGTCTGCCGCACACTGTAAAAAACCTCAGTCTAATGTTTAACCATGAAATGTTTTGGCTATTTTTGTGATGAGGATCACTGCTGACCGATATTTCACTGCTCTGTTGTCAACATTCACCCAGAGAGCTGCTGCTGGAAATGAAAAAATGTTCACATTTGTGCAAAATGAAAAAAATAGGAGAAAACAAAAAATAATTTTTCCATATGAATAACAACATGGAAATAAATGTGATTAAGTGAAATGTAAAATTTGAAAGTGGAGTGTAATCCCCTTTGGGAATTAAATCAGTCGAGTGCAGCAGCATATGTAAAAAAATAAGAATAACATGAATATAAAAGCTTCAGGGTTTTAAACCAGGACATTGATAACATCACCAATTCATCTGTTGTTAAGTTTATTACTTTTATCTGTCCAGTGCAGTTTGCACTTTTCAGACCCAATAGAAAACAATTTGTTGCTACATTTATAAACTACGTGTATATCCAACAGTCCTTCAAGAACAGCAGCTCGGTCAGTGACCCTACGCCTCTGTGACGCTGTTGGAACCCCTCCAGCCTCAGATTTGCACGTGCAGGGCTCTGCAGTCAAGTTGTAGTAATAAATATGCAACACCTGGGTGGACTTTCAAAATAAAGGCAGAAAAACTAAATGATTTACGCCAAAAAGAGTATGTTTGGTACATATTACAAAAAGTATGTTAGTTACATAATATTATGTGTGATAAATTACATAAGTTACTAAATGGAACTACATAACATAAGTTTTGGGATCACCTCTTCCTTCTATGTCACTTGACTTTAAAACAAACAGTGGAGGAGCACATCCAGACGTAACCCTCGTGGTTTACCTGCAGCATCATACTTGGAAATACAGGAGCACTGACGTTGTGGTGGTTAATTTTGGACAACAAATCTACTTGAGGAAAAGGTCATGATTTGAGCATTTGGCATTAAAATGACTACGTCACTGAAAAAGATAACAGCTGTTAGCTCATTTACTTTCATACCATTAACGTCCCAGGAACTAATTAAGTTTTCAGCATCAGGGTTGAAATTAGTAGGTTGTCCTTGTTTCTCGGGGGCATAAACATATATAGCAGATGCCATGATGCTGCTTGAAGCAAGCGACCAATGGCAGGACTTAAACATGCAGTGTCTGTCCGACGAGTCAGGCTACTCAGTTGCTGGATCGTGTGCCTCGTGTACTGAGGCCTCTGCAGCGACCCCAATTCGATTCCAGCCTGTGGCCCTTTGCTGCCTCTGTGCTGCCCTCAGTCGGTACCGAAGTTTGGCCAAGATTGTCCTATAATGTGAGGGAGTTTACAGATTCAATCTTGACCCCCCTGAACTACTCTGAGACTGATCGGGGCTGCCTTGATAATTTTCAAATATGGAAGTAAAAGGGAGGTGTTTCCAAGCAAAAGTAAACAGTGTAGCTCTTGTGGCTAATGTATAACGATGTTGAAAGATGGAAAAAAAAAAACTGCATCTCCCAAATGTTTTCTCATCTAGACTCATTTAACTTCTGCAATTGTTTTTCTCACTGCGAAGAATTAACATTACTACAGCAAGTTCTTCTGTCCATCACCATTGTTGCTTGCTGAGATCACGTAAGATCATATTCCCCCAGAAATCCCATGAGACAGTGCTCTCTCTCCTCTGGCAGGATAATCTTGATAGCATCCTGTAGTGTGTGATGTGCCGTTATCTTTTTATTTTGTAATTTGTGTGTATTTGAGACAGAGAAGAACATCTGTGACGTTTGTTCTTATGTGTTTGGTGCAACCTGCCTGCAACAGACTTCATCAGTAACTTCAGTTTGCAGTCTCAGACATTTTTTTTATTCTGAGTCTTTGTAAAATGATGTTTTTTGGTGTATCTTCTTTCTACCACTGTCCTTATTACGTTGTTTTTGGTTTTATGTATATAATGGCTGGTGTAATAGCACAGTTCCTCATTTAGCTTAATAAACTTTTAATCTATCAGTGTATTTTTATTTTCCAGCATATTAAGTTTTTGAACTTCAGACGTTTTTTTTATTTGTGAAGATGGAATTGTCAGAGATCTATTTTTACTCTCATCTTGATTATGACTCTGATGTTTGCCTGCAGTATTCAGACTTTTTGACCTACTTTTACCACTGATGCACCTGTGTCAGGGCTAGCATAGCTGCTAACACTGTAGAGCTCTCACAGATTGCTCGTATTATGAAAGTGACATGTATACAAACATAATATAATAATATACTGTGTGTATCTATATTTGTGGTTGTGGTGTGTCAGTGTTAAAAAGAAAGCCCTGTCTTAAATCTGTCTTTCTAGGCAGAGGTGAGACAGACTATGTAGCCCACTGTTTATGAGTGAGGGCAAAACTTTGACAGCATCAGAGCAGACAAAGCCTTGGGGCATTTGGGGATGGTGATGAAGCATCACGTTTAAACACCACTCTAACAGTGGTTCAGTGGAGAAATGGAGAAATCAAGAGTGAAACAAAGTTGTATGAATATTTTCGCATTTTGGCAACAGAAGTATCGTCTCTCCCTGAGTCATCCAGACGAATTATCAACCTGCAATGATTGAAGTAAAGGTTTAACCGGCAACAAAATCACCAAAATACCTGGTTGTTGCATATAAGACACGTCAGAATCGATACTCCACTGGTCAAGTTGTACAGAACGGGATCACGACTGTTTCAGAGCGATCAGTGGTGTCCATGGCTGAAAACTATTAAACGTGTTGACTGGACTGAGGAAGTGATCAAAATTGGTCGTGTTTGTAGACCGTGCTTTTATTACCAATCTGCACACTTTGTATTTACAAGCTGTAAAAGGGTCTGTATGATGTATGTAGGGGAGATAAATGAACAAGAGCTTATTTTGCTGATTTATTCTATCCTGCTCACCTTTATTTCACTAATATTATAACTTTTGAATTATTTTTTGATCGGTTCCATCCCCAGTTATTGTTAAAGATTGATTAAAAATTTTGGGGTGGGGGGGCTCGGACATTTGTCAGCTTCCAAAATGGGGGCATGCCAGACAAAGTTTGCGTTAAAACCAAGACTTAAAAACATGGAAGAGTATTGAAACGCAGCTTTTCTTTGGTCTTTTGGTATGTGGCTGTGTCAAAAGAAAAATGAGAGGGGCTGTGAGATTTCTGCCGCACAAATTTATGTTTAATTTTAAGATCTCCGTCTTCTTCCTTTTGTGGCTTTTTCTGTGAAGTAGCTGAAGTGGAAAAAAAGTCACTATTTGGTCACAAAAACACAATCTGTGATGAAGGACTGCTTGTACGGCACACAGTGCTTCATTTTAAAGGGTTCACAAGGCAAAATGATTGAAAATACACTGTATAAGGAGCATACAATCTTCCACAGTGCAGAACTCACTGCCAGACCCAAAATTCAGTCTGTACTTAGAAAATATTGAGGTAAAGATGAGAAAATATCAGATTTTTCCATGTTTACAGCCCGTCTAAACTGTTCCACACAGGAGCTAGAAACGTAAACTTCATTACATGGAGCAGACAGGGTAAACAAAGCTCTCAACTCCAGATCTGAGGATCCAACAATGAACTGAATGTGTGGTAAAGATCGTGTTTTTCTTGCAGTGTATTTACAGTGAGCACACCGACTCTCAGCTGTTTCTTATATAAATGCAAATATGCTCCTGCAGTTCTAATCACACATAACATCAGTCCTCTTCCTTTTGTTGTATCTTTTGTGGTTGTGTTGTGTAAAGCTAACATGCGACGGGGCATAATTACAGATTCCAGTATGTTAATAAAGGAGCGAGTGCTGATTTAGCTAAGAGGCTCAGTGTGTACCGTTTAAAGCCGAGTTTCCCTCGTCTGAATATTCATCAGAGTCGCACTCAGCTGAAGATGAAACGGCCTCATTGTTCATCAGCGGCGGCGGTGGCGGCGGCGTGCCGGCTCGTTCATGTTATGCACATATTAATGATGAGGACAATTCACTTCGAGTGATTCCTAATCTGTTGACAAGAAGTCTCTGCAGGCCCTTCAGTCAGTTTGATGCAGATGATGACGATGTTTTATCTGTAAATCCCCCCGAGAGCAGAGACGGATGAACACTGCAAAAAAAAAAAAAAAAAACTACAAGTCATTTATTCAAACTGTGGACTCCTGAAATTCATTTTTCTTTCACTGAACATCAGCCAGTGTGATGATATTATTCAGCTGTTTGTGATGCTTATTTTAAGATTTATCAAAAATTCTAGACTGTGAATTTATTATTTCTTGATCTTAAAGGAGCAATATGCAACAAACGCATGTCCAAATAGCAAGCTGGGGCCATAGACTGTATATTACATAGGTTGAAATCCTATTTAATAGAGGATCTATGGTTGAAGTGAGCTGTTTCCCCCGCTCCCTCCTCCTCAGACTCGAGGAAGCTCAGGCAGGCTGCAGGAGTTCAATCAAGTCAAATCAAATCACTGATCAAACAAAAATGAAATATCTTCCAGGAGAAAATAGTATCATCACCATGGAAGCTGCAACATATGTCAAAGCCTGTCACAACATAAGGGACAAACACAACAACACATGATTAATGTTGTTAAGTCTCCTCACAGCTCATATTCCACCTTTCACGATGATTTTGTGTTTATATATTGTAAATATTGTTAAACCATTTTCTGTGTATTGTATTGTATGCATTGTGTATAGTATGACTTTTTGCTTTGCCAACATCTGAAAGGTCACGCCAATAACGCTGATTAAATTAAATTAAATTAAATTAAATTAAATTAAATTAAATTAAATTAAATTAAATTGAGTGCATCATTGTAATTTGACAATAACAAGCGAGGACGAGTCCTCCACTGTAAGTTGATCAGCTGTTCATAATCCTGACAGTTGTCTGTTGATGTGAAGCTAAACCAAATGTAAAGAATTTCCGTTTGCCCGGGGCAAGTAAAATGTCATGTCGGGCCAGTAAATCTGTTCACTAACGCTCCCGACCAGACAAGTGGTAAAAAGATTTAAACCATTAAACTTTTTTTATAATCAAGGAATCATTTAAGTTATTTTCCATTCAAAATGTCAGATGATTCTTTTTTTCAGCCTCTCAAATTAGGAGATTTCCTGCCTTTTTTAATTCATTATCATATTAAACTGAATATCTTTGGATTTTAGACTGACAAAACAAAACATTTGAAGAAAAGGCCTTAGACTTTAAAAAAAAACGGGATGGACATTTTTCAGTATTTCTGACATAGAGATTTTTTCTCTTGATTAAGCATAATAATTAACTTTAGTCTTTGTTGTAATTTGATAACCTGTAATAAATAAAACTATTTTTATAGCTGCAGGTAAAAATTGACTTTGGGAAAGCAGATTTCAGACCCTCTTGCCTGACCGTTTTCCTGGAAACTAAAGCCCACTGCTCTGAAAACACACACTCTGGAGTTTACTGCCTGCCAAACTCCATTAACATTTTTCTCAATTTAACTGTTATAAATATCTACTCCTTCTAAAAGATTATTAATGATTTCTTACAACTCAGAAACAGACACATTGCTTATTCAACGAACATTCTGCATTAATTTGAACTCTAATTAATGTGAAACAGGCAAATAACAACACCGTTTTCTTGATATCTGATATCTTCTTGATATATTGCAGTAAATATGTTACATTATGTTATGTTACAGATTTCTCCTTAAATAAATAAACATTAGTGTGATGTGATGTTGAAGTGATGTTTCAGGCTAGAGTGTCAGACTGGAGTTTTCACCACTAATTGCACCGTGGAGCAGTGTCTTTACAACTGGGTCGCTGTTCTGTTGTATTGTGCACATGCACAAGGACACAGTCTGCCTTTAGATTCACAGCACTGCTCCAAGAAATGCATCAACAAAGGCAGTGAAGGAGACTACAAGCATGCAAACACCAATGTAAAGAATGGTTGATTTAAAAGCAGCTTTGCAGCTGTTTCAAGAGAAAGGAAATGCACTGAATACATTTGAAGGATACACAGTGTGTTTTAACAAACATTAGCCTATAGGCAGTCAATGCAGGAATTTATGATGTTGCAATTGTAACAGTTCATACAATTTCCACCAATCCCTGTGAATTCTGTACAACCTTGCAATTCTGTCCAAACTCTCCAAGTTTTCTGCAAATTTGACCAATCATCCTTGTTTCCCGCGAGTTCTACCAATCACAGCAGTCCTCAATGCAAACATCACACAATTTCTTTGCATTTATTTTTAATTTTTTTCACAGGTACTGAAAAGAAGGTTGGTCGTTGTTATTAACATTTATGAACGCTCTGTCCATTCTCATTCTATAACTTCATGTTTGTTGTTTTAACTGAGTTTGAGCTCCAAAAAGATTTTGCCTTTTGTGGAATACACTCCAGGTGCACCTCCTCATCTGCAAATAAAGCAGATTTTGTTTGAGTCTTTGTCACGATGAGCCTTTTTGGCAAAGTGACTTAGAACCTTTAACAAATTAACACAAAAAAATCATAACTTTCTTTTGCAATTGTCATTTGCTCCTGCACTTCATTGCAAAAAAACCCTAAAAACATTGAAACATGCATTGCAGTTCTTTGTATAAAAGCTGAGATCTGACATTTAAGCCTGTGAAATCTTGGAGGGACTAATGGGGTCGGATTATTTCACCCATGTGGAGAATATTTGATTTTCTCTTGAATCAATTGTTGATTCCTGTGTGCAGAATTTATTTAGCATGGTGTTTTTCTTTCCTGATTTAGTTTTTGTTTTTTAATTCTTGTGAATTTAAAAAGAAAATAAATCTATTTTTTCCTCCTGAAAAAGTATGAACAATCTTAACTGATTACCTCACCTTATTATTAAATTATTTACATTTTTAAATAAAATGTCTTGAAGACTGAAAATGAGTCTGAGTGGTTCATTAAGATGATTATTTCCTCTTATGGATCCACACACATAAATGAAGCAGACTGGAGTGACTTGCTGACCTTATTTCTCACTTTCACTGCAAATTCATCATCATCACGGTACCTGAAGGAGAATTAAAATTAAAAACATCTTCTTCCTGTCAGCAAATGGAAATGATAAAACCTGAAAAGGAGGCTGTGTTTGTATCTGAGATAAACATTGGTATTAAAGTCATTCACTCCTCGTGCAGTGTTTTTTTTTTTTTTTTTTTTTTTACATTAACACTCTGGATTAATTTGTTGTGACTTCTCTCTAACTGAAGCACGAGCTGATAGCACCTCGCTGGTGACAGAACGGAGGCTGGAGTGCAAACCGTGATCCAGATCCGAATGTTTCCACAACTATTTTTATCACTCGCTAATTAGCAGGATTTTAATTTCTGCTCCGTCCTCCAGACGGACCACAGGGGGTTTAACACTCCACAACCTGACGCTCCCCCCCGTCCCCTCCACCCACACCATCATGTTAGTGATGACAACTAACGAACAATGAGGAAATATGTAGTATTAAGCTGCAGGTAAGCACAGACTGTGAGATGACAAACACATTCTGGTGTGAGAAGCAGGTGGGATCTTATTGGCTGCAAAGTCACAAGTAAGTGGTTCTATATCTGTTTGGACACTTACTGGCTGCACAGCCTGGAAGAAGAAGCCACATCCTTCAGTTTAACCACGAACATTACAGTCAGTCTGCAGTGGCTCTGGAGGCTCTGTGAGACTGTTAGATACACAGAAGGATGAAGAACAAGTTTAAATCATGAACTGATGGTGCTTGATGAAAAGGCAGAGAATCAGCAAAGTTATTGCAATTCATTTTGAAAGAAACAATAATGTGTGCCAAATTGCACAGTAACAACCCCAAAATCAAAAAGAAGTCTAGCAAAAGACTTCAGGTAGCATTTTGCTTACCATTAAACCATTATCAAACTTTCATTTTGAAAGGGGTCAGTGCTGTGTATGTTTTATATTAAAATGTAACTTTATTCACTCAGTGCTGTACATCCAGGTTGTTTATGCTGTTCTTCTTCTGCTTTTACTGCTACTATCAATGCAACCTGTGTGCAGCCTGCATGGCACTGTCAACAAAATATTAGTCCACAATTCAAAAGTTGCTCACCCCTGATAGTTCTGTTGTGAGCTGCAGGGTTTCGGAGGTCAGCCGTAGAGATGCCTTTCCCTTTTCTCTAATATAATGGGAATAAATGGCACTCAGCTTCCGCTATTTAAAGCACAAAAGAAACATTTCAAAAACTCAAAACCAGTGTCTCTTTCTAAAAATCTGGTTACTCAAAATAATCCACAGATCTTGTTGCAAGTAGTTTCATGTAAAAAGACTTTCCTTCTGCAGTACAACACACCGATTTTGAAGTTGTTATGACGAACCTGTAGGAGTTGATTAAAATACAATGCAGGGAAATGACCAAAAATGACCTCAACTTGAAAAGAAAATTAAAAATGGCCGACTTCCTGTTGGGTTTAGGGTGTGGCTCCAGGAGGCTTTTTTGTACATCCTGACATGATAAAGATGTGTACCAATTTTCATACATGTAGGTCAAAGTTAAAGGAGGGGGTTTTGATTTTGAAATGGTGCTGTTGAGCCATTGTGCCACGACTTTTCCGGGACGTTGAGCACCTCAAAAATGCGATCTTGGGATAAAAATAAAAGTAAGAAAAATAATTCATTCAGTTTAGAGTTCTTGCACTAAGGCTGGTGCTCAGGCCCTAATAAATACATTTCTGTCTAAAAAGTAACCACATTAAACTGAAGGAAACTGTCTCCTTTTTCCTCATTTTCCAGAAATGTCATTTTCACTTTCAAAAGAGTGTCCTCACTTTCTAAAAATGTACCCGCTCCTCAGGTCTCAGCTCATGTTGGAGCTCACAAAGATAGAAAAAGAAGCACACACACTTACACACAGGGTGTGGCGTCCCCGCCAGGTCTCTCTCTCTTTCTCTCTCTCTCTCTCTCTCTCTCTCTCTTTTTTTTCTTTCAGTGAGATGAGTTGGAGGCTTCAGCAGAATTCCTCACAGAGAATTCATCCAATAACTGTTGGAGGGGGAAAGACGAGAAATTAGTTTTCTGCTCTCGGCTGAAATGAAACAATATGAGCTGCACTGTTTGCAGTGTGTGTGTGTGTGTGTGTGTGTGTGTGTGTGTGTGTGTGTGTGTGTGTGTGTGTGTGTGTCGCCCTCGAGTTCCTCAGAAAATATTTCAGAGCTCCAGAAATCTGTAAAGTTTCAGAGTAACTCTGAACTTCAGCCAGTAAACACACAGTTTACCTTCTGTCCCGCCTGCAGAGGACAAACTGTCCAGTGTTCTGTCTCAAATGATAAAATTCTGTGAGAAGAAATAGGGACAGACAGTTACTCATTGTCATCGTCTTCACATAATACATTATCTTCAGTAAACAGTAAAGAGGATACTGGACTTAACAACCAACTCACTCAACTATAAATTATGTTCTTTTTTTTTCTTTTTTCTTTTTTCTGATCTATAAAAAAAGCAGCAGCATCTGCAGTCAGTTACAAAATACTGTTGGAGTCTAAAATGCATCTGTTTAACGTTTTTTCTGCTTGTGATGAGCTAGCCAGCTTGCTAACTGGTAATTAGCAAACCAGCTAGCAACTTTGATGGTAGCTGGTAGCATTTTAAAAGTTAGCTTTGACAAAGATTATAGTTTAAGATTCAACTTTTCTAGTAACCAACTAACATAGCAACCACTAACCAATCACAGACTCAGTCCTGACAGACCCTCTGCACCACTGACACACTGCAGTAACCATAAATTACACCTTAGTTTGCAAACTAGCCCTCCAGTGTAATCTGAAGGGATATAAGGGCATTTCTAATGTCTGTGCATTTTAAGCTTTTTCCATGTCATTTAACGTATTAGTCCTCTGAATTTATTGTTTTATCTTTGTTGTGGTTGGTCAGATTTAGGCACCAACCACAACTATCCCAAAGTGAGAACAAACTTCTTCCGGTGTTTCTGTTCTTTCAGTGAGTTTTTAAACATGAGTCTGCTTTTCTGTAAAGGTGACACTGAAACAACAAAACATCTTTTTGTTTCATGTTATTAAACACAGTTTCCAATTTTCACAATTTATAGAACAGTTAAATAGCAAAACCACAGCAGTTACTACTATAGATCACCAGAGTATTACTTTTGCTGATAACTAGAGGACACAAAATTGGACCTACTGATAAATGTTTTGCTAAACTAACATTATCCATTAGGCTAAATTTATGAAAACTTTCAAACAATAGCGACATATCCAAAAATGATGCAAAGATCCAAATACAAGTATAAAGTATGAATATAAATTACATATAAAACTGAGTCTGCACACCAGAAGATAATCCTTAAGCATTTCTAATGGTATATGACATTAAACCGTAAGCAGACTTTCTCTCTCTTCACTACGTCACCTGTCTTTTTTTTGACTTTCACATGTAAAATGTCACAGTGTCTCTGCATAAATCAGTACAGACTAAATGGTGTGAAATGATACACATGCTGAAAAGGTGTTGTGATAAAACACTTAATATTTTAAGATACTAGCATCTTGTCCGTACACCAGATGAACCCTCAAGTGCCACCACATAACCAGGCTTAAAGTTTGTGAGGACATGTAAATATACTTTAGCTGTGACACCGACCGCTGCTGCCTTCAGATAGAGCTCTTTTACTCATATTTTCACCATCAGGACGAGAGGAAACCACATTTTTCTGGACTGGATGCTCCCTTGTTCTGTGTTTGTGATGATTTTGTCTTTCCCACATTTCAGCGTCATGCTTGGAAGAAGAAAATTGCACACAGCAAAATAAATAAGCAAATATTAAATAATTTAATTATTACTAAAACATTTAGTGGAACAACTCACGAACTGTCAGAAAATGTGGGTCGGATGGACTCTTTTCATGAACTTGATGAACAAAACTCCACCTGAAGGCGACGTTAAACCCAAACCACCCACAGTGAAACGACTTAAAGAAACTCACTGAAGGGGACAAGTTAGTCATTTGAGAGGACAAATGAATAATTTATGGAACATTTGAAGTATTTTCATGCTAGAAACTTCAAATCAGGAATTGAAACAACTTCACTGAGTCACATTACTAATATGAAGTAAGGATTTATGATAGATTTGACCTCTGACCTTGAAGTGGACTTTTTGGCCCTGAATGTATCCTTGCAGGCAGCCCCTCCTGCCTCTAACAAACCACCAATCAGACGCGTCATGTCATTGATCATTAAGGGCAAATGAGCTTTTCTTCTTCTCCTGTTTGACCTTTGACCTGTTTAATGTGCTGCAGTGTTTCAAGAACTGTTCCTTTTGAACTTTTACACAGAGTCTGCTGTTCACTTCTTTTTTATCTGGACTATTATTTCTTTTAAATACTTTCACAGTGAATTATTTAACTGAGCACAACTCGCTGCACTGTGTGTGTGTGTGTCTTACCTGAGGGCTGACAACAGTCGAGCTCTGAAACTCTGCAGCTGTTATTATTATTTTACACTTTGTTTTAACACTTCCTTCACATGTGACTGGAGCTGTGAGCCTCCTGCTGTCTGCCCACTCAATTAAGACCTTTGTTTTAGTCTGATGTAATATAACCTTATCTGGTGTAATCTGATTTTATCTGTCGTCTGCTGGATAAATATCAGGTTGTTTAGGTGGAGTTTGGTACAGTTTGAGTTTTAGGGGTTCTCAGATGAGGATTTGTGATTGGTCTCCTCGTGGCATTCAACATTTAATTCCCTGAGTGCAGAACTCACCTGTTTGCAGATGAGGCAGATCACTTTATTTGTCCCCTGAGGTCCAGGGAAGTAAAAGCTGATTCTTTTTTCTTTAAACCACCTCCCCAACAATATGTTTGTTTTTATGCGGTGGCTTTTACTTTCACATTTAACTAACCAGATGTTCACTAACTTGAGCAAACCGAACTAACATCGATGACGGAACGTAATTATTAAGGTGCCACTAGTTGCCATGAAACCAGCCGCTTTCAACCAGTTGTCATTTTTAACCTGACAGAAGATTGTTTGTCGCACCAAATAGATGGAGATAGAGAGAGAGATAGAGATGTAATGTCATTTTATGTACAAATGTCATAGAGAAAAAAAAAAGTCATGTGACCCAGTAAAAAGAGCGATGAAGTCCACGTATGGAGGAGGTGTGGAGGATGAAGAGAACTTCCACACAGGACGTCACAGTGAAACAAAAAGTCACCACTGGTTTATTTTAAAACTTAAGTAATGTATTCAGCTCATGTCACATACATAACTTAAAAGGACATTTCACCCCCAAATCAAAAATACATATTGTTCCTCATACGTGTTGTGCTATATATCCATCTGTAGTTCTGGTGTGAACTAGTTGTTGAACTAAATGGTACGTGGCTTGTGGGGCTCAAAGTGCCAAAAAAAAAAAAGAATAAATAAAAAGAAAGCGAGAGATACTGGGAAGAGACACGGGTTGAATTTTTCAAGTGTATTACAATAGAGTAGTTTTTAGTCCCATTTTCTTGGAGAGAAAGGAGACACCTCTATAGACAATATCTCTAAAACTCACACCAAACTACAGGTACAAGGAAAAAAATAGGGTGAACTGCCCCTTTAACTGATGTAACTATCATACTTACTTTGATCCAAAATCATGCTCTTAACCAGGAAGTTTTAATGTGACTGAGGTTAACTATGTGTTTATTATAACCATGATGTCAGCTGATGGTGAGGACAAAGACAAAGGACATTTGTGTTTTCTTAGTGGTATTTTGTAGTTTGTCATGTCATTTTGTTGGCGACTCATCAAGACCTCTGGGTTGTTATTGAAAGTGTGTCCAATGAAACACTTTCTCACTTGTCTTCCAGCTGCTCTGCTTCAACTCTCGGTCATTTAATTACTCAGTTTCCTGATGGACAGATGACTTTAGCAGCTTACTTGGTGCTAAAGTAGCTAAATGTGACTGTTAGCCTCCATCTGTGGGCTCAGCAGCCTCCGAGTGAACACGACTGGTCACAGGGACAAACTCAGCCTCAAAGACCGACGGGGACGACAGTAACAAGGTGGAAAAATATGTATTTTTGATTTGGGGGTGAACTGTCCCTTTAAAAGAGCTGCACTACTTATACATCATCCAGTGACATCACAGTGGATATGAGGCCACAGTTTGATGCAGTAGCTGAGTCGTGTTTTAAATGTAAACAATTAAAAGTGAAAGTTTTTAAATGCACCACAGTTCATGTGAGGTCACAGAGTGTCTCTGAAGGCCAGCAGGCTGCTCTATATGAAACTACTGTCTACTGCATTACCGCTGACCACTGAGGTACATGTAATGCTCGTCTATTTAAGTTTTCCATTATTTCTCCATATTATATTTTTTTTAAAAAGCTGATAACAGTGAATTGAAAAAATGTAATTAAATGAAATAAATTTGAACAAGTTTCTCCAGAAGACATTATACATTTGTAGCATAGTTATAATTCATGACCACTAAACTGAACTTCATGTGTAAAATCCAGGTGTGGGGAGTAATAGATTACATGTAACAGGATTATGTAATCTACAGTTGCAGATAAAAGAGACACTGTCAGATTACGAATGCATTCAGTAAGAGCAGGGATTATTACCAGGATTACAATCTTAAAATAAAGAACAATCTCGTACCGTGCACAGTGAGCACACAGCTGCCACTTCATCATCATGAAAAAATGCTTCACTGGGTGGAAAGTTTTGCCATATTTGCCATATTACCATATTTTATATTGCAGTAATCCAAAAGTAAGAGAAAGTAATCAAGTAATCAAGTTACATTACTTTAATATTGTGATACTACAATTTTTAACAGGTAATTACTAACAGTATCGGAATACATTTATTAAATAACCCTTCCTTTAATACTGCCTAAAATACAGTGTTAAATATATTTCATATAGTTCAGGCAGTTGAACACAACCACCCATAAAACGTCTGCATTAGGTCACAGAATTTAAAATGTCAGAAAATAACATTATAAGGTCGTAAAACAAGCCTTCATGTATTCCAGTGGCAGTGACTCCAGCCTCCATTTTCGTCTGAACATTTGACATGTGAGCTGGTTGTCCTGAGCGGTCGGGAACAGGAAGTTTAACCTGCCGGCTCTCATCGCCTCGCTGCCTCTCTGAACAACAGCAGCAGCATATTAGCGTGTCGGCTTTCGCCTGTTATGCAAAAACATGGACGAAAAAAAGCCTCTAATAACGTCTGCTGGTGGAGGAGAGCAGAAGCAATAACAGAGAACACATTCAGACAGATTGCCAACATGAGGAGCAAAGTGACTGTGGAGTCTGAGGGGAGTAATATTACAGCCGTTTGGCTAATAGCCACGGCGCTCGTTATAGAGGCTTCACACAGACGGAGAACAAACAGCCGGGGTGACGCAGAGACGAGAGGAAAACAAAGTGTTTCAGCCAGGTGAGGTGATGTCAGTGTGTGCAGGTGTGGAAAAAAACTGTACTCAGTTTGTCCTCCAGGAACTTTGACAAGAAATGACTCACCTGCAGCTTCACAGGCCTCAAATCACACACACACATGTTTGTGTGATTGTTCAACACACTGACTGATGTGTTCTGGACCAACACTGCTCGACTAAAAACCTCCCGAGTCTGATCATGAGCATCTGTTTGAAAGAAACTGAGCATAAGTCACATGCACAAAGCCATTAGCTGTACACAAACACACACGCACGCATGCAGGCATGCACGCACGCACGCACACACACACACACACACACACACACACACACACACACACCACATACACACACACACACACACACACACCACATACACATACACACACACACACACACACACACCACATACACACACACACACACACACACACACACACACACACACACACACACACCACATACACATACACACACACACACACACACACACACACACACACACACACACACACACACACACATACACACAAAACCAAACACCCTCACAAAAGCATTTCTCCATTCTGGTCCAATTAGCAGCTCTCAGTAAACTTCAATCAACCAGTCACAATCCATTATGGAGATGGTGGACACACACACACACACACACACACACACACACACACACACACACAGAGCTCAGGAGCAGTTAATGTCCATTCTTGTTACTCACATTGCTGCTACACATTGCTCCACCGTCCTTTATCTTCCTCCGCCGCAGGAAATAGTTCCTCGGCTCATTCCTGCTGCAGGTAGACGGGGATATAAACACAAAGATGGTTGTTGACAGTACAAAGCAACTGAAAGAAAACGGATCACTATACTCAACTTTTTGTGTCTTTCTTTTGTATTTATTTTAGCGGTGTTCACTAGAGCTGCACAATATGATCAAGAAAAGTCATATTACAGTTATTTTGAATGAAATTTCTATTGCAATATGCAATATGAGTAGTGGGAATAAAATTTTTTACATTACTATTTTTATTTTTACTGAAATCGTGATGATTGTAAAACTGCACTGCGGCGGCTGTGTCGCTGGCCATTTTCCTCTGATGTCACAATCAGGGTGGGACGCTCAAACTGCTGTGTTCTAGGGTTGGACTGATGGATGATGCAATCGTCTATTCTAAGTGTCCTACAACTGAAGAATATGCATTTTAAAGGGATAGTTCACCCAAAAATGAAAATTCAGTCATTATCTACTCTCCCTCATGCCGATTGAAGGTCGGGTTTAATTTTGTAGTCCACAAAACACAGCTGGCGTTTCACAGGAAAACAATGTTGCAGAATCTCCCAAACAATGGAAGTGAATGGTGACAAATGTTAAACAACTGGAAAAAAACAAACAAAAATACATAAAATGCCTCCATACTGCTCCTCAGGTGCAATCCAAGTCTCCTGAAGTAGTGTTACACAATACATTAGGAAAGGTGTAATTCAGAATATCAGTGCATATTTGCTTGTATTGCAGGCTTACATTATTGTTAACTGGTCACTGAAACACAGAGTGTACAGAGTGTGTACAGAGCACTTCAGTAGTGAGTGCTGCTAGTGAATATTTCAGTAACGTTAGCTAGGAAGTAGTTGAATGCTAACTGCTGTGGAACAGCAGCTAATGAGTTATCAAATATGTTGTTTTATCTTGAAACATAACCTGATGTCCCTCCAGATTTTCACTGTCTTATCTTTTCAGTTGTTAAACCATCAGGGAGTGGTGAAATCAGTGTGACATCAGAGGACAAAGGACATCCTGTGAGCGGTGAATATTTCTCCTGTGAGGAAAGTGGGGGTTCCCAACTAGGTAGAGGCACCATCTTGGCAAGGCCGTGCTTAAACTTCAAAATTTTTAAAGTGTGACCTCAGTTGCTGGCCGCTGACCTTTAAAAGCACAACCAGTGAGATAACAGCTGTATGTGATGATGTAACCAGAGAAGAATTAAGAAGATACTGTGAAAAGTAATGCATGACATAATGTCAGCAGTCAGAGGGGGCTACTGGAGTTTAAAAATACATCTTCTTATAAATGTTGACATTTACTATTATGAACACATTACATTATGAACTATATGATCAGGTTTATGATTCTTTAATATAAGACTCCACAAAAAATAAAAATGCACAAAAATCAGTGTTGTTGCTGATCATTTACATATCACACAGCATCTAGAAAATATTTTTTAATGTTTTTTTTGTTCCATGAAAACAGTGGTATTATGTAAGCAAATTTGATAGTTATAATCAGGGCTGATGTTTAATTGAAAGTGAAAAATGAATGTATGAATAATAATTTTATGGTATTTTTTAACACAGACTTTTTTGTCTTCTGAGTACCCCGATGCAAGTTTTTTAGGTGATGTACAAACTTAATAATTCCAATACTAAATTTAGCTTGGCTGTTTGTATTCCATGTACCAGACGTATTGCACTGTGCTTTGCTTTGGGAACAGCTGCATCACACTATCTGTGTGAGCAGCGTGTGTCGTGTTACCTGTTGGTTTTTATTTAGGCACCCATGTTAACAGGTTGGAGGTGCCACACAGCCCGCGTGAGTACCGCAGTTTCCAAGTCTCGCCTATTTTTTCCGTGTGACATGCACGGTTCTTGGTAAAAATACCCCGTGAAAATGATCTGTTGATAGTGATATCGACATTTTATTAGCAACAGGACACCTCTCACTACAGTTTCAGAGTCTATTTCTGTAGAGTATGTGACAGACATGAAAATATCAGCCACAGGGCAGCGACTTCCTTTTTCTCTCCTTTTTTTTTTCTCTTTCTCCTTCCTCCTATCTCACTCTAAAAGAAGGGGCAAAAATAAAAGCGGTTTCTGCCTGCAGATTTTTATTTCTCTTTTATAATTCTTCTGCAAACTCAATGTAGAAAGACAGAGCTGCAGCAGCAGCTCACGCACAGGTACGTGCAGGTAGTGTGAGTCTGTGGGCCGTACCTCATGGTGAGCCAAGATCAAATTTCTTATCATAAGAAGGCAGCTTAAATCTTATTCTCCTTGGAACACTAGAAAGAAGGTCCATATTTGGGGACATATTGGGTTACTCATTGCCCTCTCATGGTTTCTTCCTGGGGTCACAGTTCTCCTGTATTTCTCCTGATTTATGACAAAGTTTTACATCTTTTAAGTTTAAGTTTTTTGTGTAAAACTAGATCTTCCATCTGGCACAAATTACGTAATACCTTGAGTATAACGTTAACCTCCCTGAAGTGTTTATCAGCAACTCCTTGTCCTTTTATCAGCTGTGAAGAGAAAGAACAAGTAGGACCCACTGATGCGTGACTAAGGAAACGTACAGACATCCCGTTCTAACAGGATTTTGCAGGCCTTTTGCAGCCTAAACTGCTTGATGTCACAGCAGATTTTCTGCAAAACTGCAAAAGAAAGTTGAGATTTTTTTGTATAATTAATTAAAAATCAAGTTCATTGAGACGTACATGTATGATGTTTGTGCAGGGGACTGCCGTGATTGGTGGATTTTGCAGAATGCTATGATGATTGGTCCAATTTGTGTGAAAAGTTGCAGCAATTTGCATGAATTGTTGCAATCGCAACTTCGCAACTTCCTGGAGGGACTGGACATCGTAGCTTCAGTGGCTAACGTTAGCTTTTGGAGGGAAAAAAAGTTATGAAATCACTCACACGGCACCTGGGTGTGTACTCTTTCTAATTACATATCTTCACAGTCTGATATTTCAGCAGTTTTACAACAAACTACAATTGTTTTTTTTTTTTACTATTTTGACTAGTAAAATTATATTTTGAAACATCAAACATCATATGTATGATTCGTGTCACAATTCAAACAAGATAAAAAAAAACAATTTGCCTGTCAGTGTTGACTACAGTTCATATTTATGTCAAATGGCTTAAAAACTGACAAATAAGAAAGAAATCCCACATGACGAAGTCTGAGAGAACTCAATGAAATCGGACCCAGTTGGTTCAGAGTCGGGGAAAAAAAAGACTTCCATCGGCTGAAGAAGAAACTTTCCAAACATTTTTCATCACAGCGGAGAGGAAACTTGCAGCCAGAGAGAGTCAGCTTGTTGGGTGGATGCGAGAGAATAATGACTAATTATGAGGAGAATGAATAAGGGCATGCAGCGGCATAACTCAGCCTCCAGTCTGATATTTAGAGGGAGTCATATTGAAACCAGTGACGTTTTTGATTGGTAAGCGTAATATTTACTGGGTAATATTTACTGAGCAGTGCCTCAGCAGCCAGCTCTGCTTATTAGAGCAGGTTTCCAGGCTCGGAGGGCGGCGGTGGCGGTGGTGGTGGCGGGCGGTGGTTTGGCAGCCGAGATGCTCAGATGTGGATGTGAAGATAAATTCTGCCGCCGCCCTCGGCTGTCACAGGGAATACGAATATTTCACTACAGGAGAAAATGGCACAGATTGCAGATTCTCCTGAGTATACAAGCTGTGTGTGTGTGTGTGTGTGTGTGTGTGTGTGTGTGTGTGTGTGTGTGTGTGTGTGTGTGTGTATTCTCATCACACCGCGCTGCTGAAGAAATGCAGGCGCTCAAACACAAATCAATGAGCTGCACATGTATTTTCTGTATGTGGTTTTGTTTTCTTCTTCTTTTGTTTTCTCTCGGTGTTGTGTTTTCTTTGGTTCCTGCATGTTCTCTTTACTTAAACTCCACCACAACAACTTCCTGCTCCAAACCGCCGCGGCTGGCTTCACGTCCCGGAGAAACAAGAAAGAGAGCACACAGATGAAACGGGCAGGAATGCAGTTTCTGGGGCTTCAGTTCTAAATCTTTCCCCTCCTAAATCAGCGGCGCTTTCAGGGTTTCTACTCCTGCACGTGGCTGAAGCGCTGTCGGCCTTCTCTGTTTACTCACATTCTCTGGAGATTTTACCGCAAGAAAACTCCAATGAGCTGAAAATCCTGACTTTCTAACAATAAAATTGCCACATCTTTCTTTTTTTTTTTTGGCCATCAACTTTTAGGAATGTCAGCAAAAATTTAATTTCTTATTCAAAGTCTTGGTTCATCTCTGTGTCACTGCGTCTGATGTGTGATTGACAGGTTTATTGATTTACTACTTAGAGATAAGAGAACAACAACTCTCATTCAGCTGTCTGTGGAATATCTCAGCCGAGATCTGTCTATCTCATCCGGCTACTTGAGATCACCGATGGAAGGGTAGAGCCACTGCTTCTATGTGTCAACAGGAGCCAGCTGAGGAGGATCGGGCATCAGACCAGGATGTCCCCTGGGTGCCTCCTTTTGGAGGTCTTCCATGCCCGTCCAAATGGCAAGAGACCATGGGACAGACCCAGAACTCGCTGGAGGGATTATACATCTCATCTGGTCTGGGAACGCCTCGGGAGCCCCCTAGATGAGCTTAAAATCGTTGCTGGGGAGACATACGGCTGGGCTACCTCGCCTAGCCTGCTGTCACTGTGACCCAGTCCTGGATAAGCAGAAGATGGATGGATGGATTATTTATTAAGGAAAAAAATAGTAACATAATCCACAGCACAATAAAATAAGTACCGATTTCTGTGTCAGACCCCAGTAAGTGCAGCTGATGTCATCCTAATAAACTGAAAGACTCAATATAGCAAGTGCAATCCTGGTAACATTAAAAAAATGAAGTCTGGTGGCTTGATTCCACTGTGAACAGCTGCACCATGGCCACCAGAGCTGATTGCAGCCATTCTGCACAATTCTTGCAATTGCACCAGAAGTGCTAGAGTGCATCCCGGAGCATCTCTCTGCTCCACTCTACAGAAAGTAGAGTCTGTTTTTGATGGATGTCACATCAAGTTGCGCAGACGCCGATGAAGACACACAGAAAATCCAGACAGTTTTCAAAATAAAAGACCCCGTGCAGACTTGCAATCATGAAAACAGACAAAAAATACATTTATATAACTATGTAGCCAACTTGCCTATGGCAGATGCTCTAAAAGTGAGGAAAAATGACCCCAAAACCCTGGTGCAGACGCAACAAGGAGGAGGATCAAGGAGTGACTCACTAGTAGTGAGACATCAGACAGGTTTGAAAAAAACTGAGCAAAGACTATTTGTGAATGTCTTTTAAACACAAAGTAAGTCACTGACAAAAAGTTATTTGATAAATGAGGAATCAGAACCTGACAATTCACCACAATCTCAACAGTGAAATCTGAAATTTAATCTGTTTATTTATGTACACTGACACGAATTTTCCATTTTTTCAAGACACTCAGCACAACTTTCATACTATTGTATTATCCACTGTATTATTCTGGGGTCGATGTAGCCATAATAAGTACTTAACATCTGCCTACACTTTCAAAATAAAGCTAGCAGTCGCAGTTTGGTGCCAAAAGCACCTGGTTAGGTTTATGAAACGATCAAGGTTTGGCTTAAAATAACTATTTCCTTTAAACAAAGTCCTGTGTTTAAGCCACGGATCCCTCAAAAGCAGACTTTGTTAGTCTTTATAGTTTGTTCGTCCTTGTGATGCTGGGCTTGACAATCAGGAAGAGTCTGGGTGCATGAAAGCTGTGACCAACAGCTGCCAACTGACTGGTTGCACATTAAAAGATTTCTGCCAATGAGATCAAAAGTTGTGTCACAAAATAATCTCAACTCAAAGGTCTTCTTAGTAGCTTTTCTGTGTCTGTGACAATTAGTAAATGGACCTTTAGACAAACTCTTCCATGCTTGAGTCAATACTGAAACTGATTGAACTTTGAGAGCAGCAGTAAAGTGTCCAATCAGAGCAGTGAAATTACAGCAGCACAGTCACAAGGTTTGCATTGAGGCTCTTTTGTGTCAAACTCAATTTCATCCCCGGCCACATCCTCATTATGGTTGTCCTCAAAGGGCCTGTTGTAAGACTTTATAAATATATCTACTGTTAGCCTACATAATTGCCTCTGCATTTGATTATTAATGGATGAAAAATCAGGATGCATTTTGGGACTTGTAGTTTATAGACACTGTACTCAGGTCTGTATGTACACTTTTTTACACATAGCACTGGTGTTACGTTGAAAGTTTTAAAGAACAGGCCACAAAAAATGCAGCAAGTAGTTCATCAGTTCAACAAGCACATGACTGACAATGGACCATGTTACATACAGGGCAACAAATCTGATAAATATTGTTTCTAACTTGGCCATAATGGTAAATTGCAGACACATAACACCTCTTGCCATACAAAATAGCCATATTATGTTTAAAATAAGCAGTGTAAAACAAAATCTCAGTAAATTTATATAATTATACAGACTATTGATTATTAATGTTAAATTCATATTGATCATACATAATATATAAATGTATTAACCTCACACGCCAGATGGTTTATTATACAGAATCATTTGGGAAGGTGCCTATAGAAACAGTTTGGAAAAGGGCGTACACTTTCAAGGAAACCCCTGGCAGGTGATTGGACTATATATATATATATATATACACATATACATATATGCACAGCATCTATGCTAACATCATCAGGAGCCGCCATTGTTTGTTTGCTGTAGCTCCTAGCTGCCAGTAGTCCCTCCAAGGATGCTAATTGGCTCACACAGCCTCTGGTGTGGACACAAACGGATAGGTTGGAGCCTGGCAAGATGGAATCTCACGCGATCTCGTGAATCCAACTGCCTCACATGGTAATAAATCTGTGCGGGTACTTAGATATGCCGTGTGCTCAGCTTGTCTACGTTGAAACCAGATTTTGAAGAATGTTAAAGTAAAACTTTTGAGTAGATAGATAGACAGAACTCACTGACAAACGCACTTTAGTTCTTTAGTTGCACACATGTCAAAGCCAAACCAAAACAAATTTATAAAGTTTGACACAGCAGAATTTAATCGTCTTTGCTTTGGTGTTTCCTCCGGCTCTCATTACACGATCATAATTGACTAGTTGGTTGATATCATATCTAACATATTTGTTAGAGACTGTTTGCTGTAGAGCTGAAATTCTGAACTGGGTCCTCATTGCGTCACATCACTCACAACCTCGTGACCTGGTCAGCAGCAGCTGCTATGAGTGTTGACTGTGTTAGATCATCTGCCTGCAACAGCTGTTAAGTTTCTGCAGGCAGAGTTTCACATTCAGCTGAAATGAAATGTAAGCTGTGGCTGTCTGGCAGGTTGGAAACTAGACTGAAAAGCATTCAGCAGGAATGTGAAGTGTGCAAAACATAGTTAATGGACTAAACTGCATATAAGATCCCACAGGTATCGTCCCTCTAGCCTTGGGAGAAGAACTCGACAAGTGAGATGAGAAGAATACTAAGAAAATGTTAAATACACTAAGTGTATAGAACCACAGATCAGAACAGAAAAATAGGATTCTTTCTTCAGTGTCAAGGACCGAAGAAAAACAGAGTGAAGAGAAGCGAACAATGACAGTTCATCGTCTCCTCCGGAAGAAAAGAAAGTATGGCCTTGATGATGAACACTGTCTCTGTATAATTCTACCAACGGACACACCAACACAGACAAACACACACACACTCACACACACACACACACACACACACACACACACACACACACATTCCTGCTGTAGGAATACAGTTAGAAAGACGTGTGGCTGCTCCTCATCTCTGCTGCTGGCTCCAGCATAACACACCTGAATCTCAGACCAAATCTTTGGCAGTTCAGTTGTATTGTGGGTAACATAGGTGTCAAGTTTCAAGATAAGGAAGTGTACATTGTCTGTTGTGTCTGACAGTGTTATAGAAGTACAATGCTAAGTTAGTAGAGTTCATATAGCAGTGTGTGTCAGTTAACAGATTAATGTCTGACTGACTTTGAATCATCAACTGACTAAAAATAATAACAATAAAAATGTCAGCGCCCTTATAGCATTATCTTTTGTACTGCAAGACAGAAGTTAAACCTAATATTGTAAGATTGTAGGACATACATACCTCCATGTTTTCTATAGATAAACATAACACTTCACTATAAAAATTATGATTTTATGTAGCCTAACACAGAGCAGAGCAGAGCCACTAATGTTGGCTTATTGGTTGCTAATTAGCAACATATGCTAATGTTTGCAGTTTATGTTACAGTATTTTTTTTAAAGGCATTATATAACTACTCCAACAAATAAAGCCCCCAGGAAGTGGACAATACTGGACGGAGCCACCATGAAGTCACCCTTTGGCTTCTTGACAACCGTTTTGAAGCCTTTTGAGTTTGGCATCATGGAAGTTGCCATTTTGGATTTGTAGAACCACATTATATGCAGTATAGACAAGAGACTGGAGCTGGTGGGAGACATACTGTGACTTTTGCAGTGTTCGATTTGGCTCGTCAGGAAATAATGGCAGCCTGCCGGGTCACAATCTTTCTTGTATTTAAACTAAACAGATACTAAAATATGTTCCTGAAGACATTTTAGCCGAGAAATAGGCAATGTAGTAAGAGAATCTTGATCCATATTTGATCAGCATTGCCTAGTTTACAGCTTGATCTGATTTTCAGGAGGCTCCATTACAAACACAATGGCGGCAGTTTGGTAGTGTCGAGAAGGAAACCCCAGAAACCATGAAAGATCTCACAAGAGTTTATTTTTTAATCTAAGCCATGAGCTTTCACTAACTCTCACCAGGTGTTTTCAGTCTAATTATAAAACATGATTACATGATTAAAACATGATTTCTACAGTGTTCACAGTGAAGAAACAAGGCATATAAATATTGTGAGATTTTTGCACAATAGGTTTTTTACATTTTTTTTCCCTTCCTGACACGACCCAGCCACCTGGTCCAAATCTTTAAACTAGTCACTGAGACCAGAAACCCGTTATGAAAGTGTTTACTGAGGTCATAAATCAAGTGAGACGTATAGGGTCATTTTTGGACTAGACTTAGGAATTTTGGACTTCTTTTCGCAGCTGGTGGAGTTGCCCCTTGCTTTGGCTTCACTTTTCAGAGCCATCCACTTCATCTACTATCTATGGCCAGGCTTTGAAGCCAAACTCTAGCTGGGATGCGCAAAAAGACTTTTCCAATAAGGTTACATTGTGAAAAAGCAGGTATACATTATTTTGAGCATCACAACCCTCATAAAATGTTTCAATATCAGGATTTGATCCAATTGGTCCAATAACATTTGGAAAGTCTTTTTATTCCCATTCAAATTACTGGAGGGCTAAACAGGAAGTTGACCAGAAAGGGCTCTTTTGGCTTCATGTGCCACTGAGTGGCTTTCACAGGAATGAAACTGAACCCCGCCTCCTAAGTTCTTTCCAGTTCCCCTTAATACATTCGTGGCCCAAACTCTTTATCCCAAGTATCCCTCTTAGATGACTTAATCATAGCTTGACTCGCTGGGCTATGATTGGCCAAGTGCTATTTTTTGATCCTTGTGTGTTTATCCAAAGCATGATATAGCTTATTGCTTTGTGCCATAGATCTCTGCTGTTGTCCAAAACTATTAAAAACAAACATGCCCCTTCATTTCCATGGACATGGCCACTGTTGTTTGTTTTGTCCCACATACACCGTCCTGCTGCCCAAAATACTCACGAGAACACCAGATGATGATTAATCTGCCTCTGAAAATAGTCCTGCTTTACTGCACCGGACTGTTGTGGTGAAGAGGGAGCTGAAGTAGAAGGCAGCTTTTGGTTTTCCAGTCGATCTACGTTCAAACTTTGGGTAGCAACCAAAGGCATGAGACCTCGGGTACAAGCGGCCGAAATAAGTTTTCTCCACAGGGTGGCTGAGCTTAGCCTTAGAGTTGGGATCAGGAGTTTGGACATCTGGAGTGACCTCAGAGTGGAGGCACGTCGAAAGGAGCCAGCTGATTATGCCCTCCTTTGGAGGGTTTCTCAGCACATCCAATTGGACAGTGACCCAGGGGTAGACATAGCTCATCTGACCTGGGAACACCTGGGCATCCCAAGGAGGAGCTGGAAGCGTTGCTGGGGAGAGGGACACTGCTAAACCTACTGCCAGTGTGACCCATTCCTGATAAGCAGGAGAAACTGAATGCTGTAAAACTATAAAATAATGATTTTTGTCTTCAGTGGGAAACATTTAGAAATGGACAACGTGAGACTTCCTAAAGTGAAGCCAAAGCATAAAATTTTTAATTTTTAATTTTAGTAGTTCTTATCATGCTAATGTTTGGTCACATGTTCATTTTCTAATAAGTTTGGTGTTAATATAAATGATATAAAAAGGGTTCAGGCTCTATTCAAATTCAGAGACACCTTGGCATTTGCTAATAGTATAATGTGGGTTGCAGTGTTATTCTACCTATTATTCATTATAAATTTGTTATATTTTTTGAGCCTCAAGCCTCCTGTCCTGTTTGTTCTGGACAAGTCTGTGGTGAAACAGATATATCCAACCAGAACATAATTTTTATCACTTCATATTTTTGAAAGTGTCACCACAAACTGCGCGTTTGTTAGTGGTAATTTAATAGCTGGTAGATACATTAGTAAAATTGTGTTTCAAAAAAATGGAAAAATTGTCTTTGTTCACAAATTGATAGATACAAGATTACGAGGGGTGCGATGATTAAATCATGCATCTAATGCATTTAATGTTATTGGTAAAAAGCTGAACGTGAGTTGCAAAAAAATAGATGCAGCACATGTTTTATGTGCATAAAGGAACTGCTACAGTAATTCTCCTCCATTTTCTCTCCCCCCTGCCTACTGCCTTCCTCACACTAAACAAGCGCGCCCCCCTCGCTCTCCTGTCTCTCCTCTTCATTTCCTCAAAACAGACAGTGAAAGAAGTGATGCCGCTCCGTGTTGCACCATGAAACTTTCATAACATGCAAGCGTGGAAAAAGTTTGTGTTTTGTAGGAAAGATGAAAAACGAAACATGTCAGACAGCAGAGTACGGAGCCACGAGTCTTCCGACCCACAGAGACGTCAAGTCACTGGGAGAGCAGGTAACATGTAGCATCACTGTTCCTCCACACCCCACTTCTTCTACACGGTCAAATTCAATCAAAACCGCAGCACTCTTCATATGAAACAGAGCAGCAGATCATCTTACTGCAAAAATACAGTTTAAACAGATTTAAAGTTTGTTCACAGATTCTCATTCAGGCTACAGTATCTCATTTATATATGAAATGTTAACACCGCTGTACTGTAATGTCCCCCTCTGTCTGTCTCTACTGTTACTGGATTTAGTAAAACTATCAGTTTTTCTTCTTACAACTAATAGTATCCTACAAAAATGTAAAGATTCACACATTGCATTATCTTGTATTGCATCATTACAGGGCTGAATCATATCACACTGAATCATTAGCTATTTAAAAATTTCTACGATGTATTGTAACATATCAAATCGTCTCAGTCAGTGAGATACACACCCCTGAAGATAAGACATGATTTTCAGATTTAACAAACGGCCTTCAGACTGCAGGGAACAGTACATGTTGCTGGTTAGAGTCTTTTCTCAACAAGATTGAACGGAGGAAGAAATCAGTATTTGGACCATCATGTTGAGAGATATATGACTGCCTGACAGGCATGATAATAATACATTAATTACATAACACATTAAAATTTCAGCTAATATCACAGCGTGTCATGTACATCTTCTGATGGGCATCTGCTGTTTGCTGTTACCGAAAGAAAGTTGTCTCAGATGTCAAATTCGATCAATAAAATTAATGATGTAAAGTGAATGATTCTGTCTCCTTCTGGCTAATCTGTCAGACTGACTGACGGAGCACAGAGCCTCAAAACTTACAGACTCCACCTCCCTCCCCTCCAAGGTCAGCCGCCCCCAACTCCATGCCGGCGGCCAACGGCACCCGCCCAAACTCCCACCATTTCGCTGGACATTCTGCACCGGACCGGCCGGGGTCGCGCCTCATGCCTCTTCACCTGCTGAGGTCAAGCTGCAGATGATGTATGTCTCTGATCACTGCGGGTTATGAATTAGCATCATTAGCGCCATGATGATGATGATGATAATGACAAAGGCTGATGATCATGATGCCGGTTACCTTGGAGATGGAGTTAGAGGGGAAACGCTGGGCAGGTGGAAGAGGAGTACAAGCAGGAGGAGCGTTGTACTCCTCTTTCACCAGCCCAAAAAGCAGCTTAGAAAAGAGATGAAGAGAGGATGAGAGGCGAGGACGAGCCGAGGAGAGGAAACAGGAGAGAAGGAGGCAGGAGGCCTGCTGAGTGGAAACTTCCTGCTGGTGTCATCATTACCATTGAAATGCCGTTGGGAGATGAGAGATTAGAGCTTTACTGCTGTTTCACCTCCCTGCTGATCTTCTACATCTCCTCCTCTCTTCTTGTATTCCTCTCTTCCCTACTCCTAACTTTACTGAATCACTTATGTGCTCTTCTTCATACTCTCTCATTTTATATTCTTGTCATCTCCTCTGATGCCTTCTTCCCCTCTTTTCATTTCTTTACCCTCCTCTACTCCTTTTCTCCTCTCTATTGTGTCCTCTTCACTTTTGGTGATCTCTTTGCTTTCCTTGCTCTCATGTTCTTTTATTTTCACCTGTCCTTCCCTCTCCTGTCCTGCTGTAAAAAAAAAAAAAAAAATGATATTCAGTATCAGTAGCAGTTTCAATTAAAATCTCTTTTTATTTTCACCCATCCTTGCCTTTCCCCTCCTGTTTTATCTTTTACACCTCTTGACTTCATCCTTCCCAAGCTTGAAATCAAGTCATTTTTAGGTAAGGGCACTTTGGCCTTTGATAAATATGAATGTATTTGGGCATCATGGCCAAAATGTAGGCCAGCAAGGCAAAAATCACTGGTGCAATGACAAAAAGTGATAATTACATTCTATGAAAACAGTAAACTCTAGGCTGTCTAACTAAAAGAGAAAGGTCTCACACTTTTACCACCACAGCTACGTTTGTCAGTGGGTGTTTTTGGCAGCTTTATTCATTCATTGTCCTTAACCACTTATCCGTGAAGGGTTTTGGGGTGACCCGAACCTATCCCAGCTGATGCTGGGTGAGAGGTGGGGTTCATCACAGGACATTCACTCTCATATTGAGACCTACAGGCAATTTACAGTCACCAATTAACCCAGTAACTAGGTTTTTAGCAACTTACATAACAAAAATAGCAGAATTTATATGTAGAAAAGTTACGACCTGGTCTGTCATCTCAACCAACTCTTTGTCGCATTTTCTCCTGGCAGCAACCTCCATCTTGGCCTGTGTGAAAAAGAAAAAAAAAATCATTGTGTTTGTGTTTTGGGCAAAAATTGTTGAATTTATATGTAGAAAAACTGCAACCCAATCAGTTGTCCCCACCAACTCTTCATCTACTTTCTCCTGGTAAACAGTTTCCATCTCCGGCAGTGAGAGCCAGGGGTGAAAAAAAAATCACAGATCTCAACCCTATGATGCGTATTTCCAGTTTCAGTTATTGATGACAATTAAAAGCAGTGGTTCCTAAACTGGGGGGTGACCAAGAGGAAAATATGGTGTGAAACAATTTTATATAAATATGATATATGTAGGGAAATAAACAAGAGTTTACTGATGCTATCATGCAGATTTTTTTCACTAAAATTTGACTCTTTTTTTATCAGTTGCTTCCCCAGTTGCTAATAATTGATAATAATTGTGGGATAGGAGCAAATATACATACAGGATTAGCAGTTTAAATAAAATTTTTCCTGCTCTCTCCCGTGAAAATATTATGCCAAACTCCCTTTAAGAGATATGATATTAATAATTCTTTGTTTGTCAGCACTGACACACAACTTGACAGTCTTTTTGTCAATTTGTAATCAATATAACCCGCTTTTCACCTGACTTGTTCATGTCTATTAAATGTTCGACAGATAAAAACATTGAAATTAGCGTTCTGATACCGATATCAGTATTGGAAAATGCATCTGATTGTAGCCTGAAATGCAGCGTTGGGTATCAGGAGTTTGTCTGCATATTTCTGATAACATGAAACTTATTAGCCCCAAACCAGAGCCCCTCTACTTTACAGCAGCATCCGGACATTCAATTTTATATGGTCATTGAAGGAGAGAAATGCGAGCTTTCTCTCAGCATCAGATCGTGTTGTGTTATTGCAGCAGCTCATGGAAAACAGAACATCTCTGGAGTCTGTGTCAGGAGGAGAATAATCTGGTGGACTGTGAACATCCCAGTCAGAGTTTCTGTCATAGTTGCAGTTGCAGGTTTTTTTAGTGGAGCAAAAGCTGATGCTACAAACCTTGCTGACTGACCAACCACTGGGAAGTACCTCGTGTATTTATTGTACATAATCTCCATTATTGAATCACAGGTTTCAATTTGTGGGGATCCGTGTTGAATAGAGCAGACTCTGAGTTGTCTTGCTTTTGTGATTGTGAACTTCTGACTGAGCTGTTTTGGGGTTGTGGGGAAAACTAACTCTTTATCAAGAGGACTGTAATTAATAATATTAATTGAAACTGTAGTGAAAGGTGTCACGTTGCTTGTATGATGTCAATACGACTATCAACAGAGCATTTTTACTGTCTGTGAGCAGAGAAAATAGGTGAGACACTGCAGTCATGCCTGAGATGTGTCTGTGTGGCTGCAAAAACCTGTTAATACGGGCTCCGAAAAGAAAAGCAAAGGTTCTGTGATGCACATGCACTGCAGCGTGTATCCGCTGGACAGTTTGAAATGAGGAAATGAAATCTGCTACTTTTTTAAGGGCACAACAGCCAGTTCGCAACAGGTCACGCCAAAGTACCTATGTGGGTGGAAAAGGCAGTTCTGCCCTGGCTGTTTGGTCGTGGTATAATTCCTGCCTTGCTCTTTTGTTTTCACCTTTCCATGCACCTCCTTCATTCTCTTCGCTTCTCCTCTGGCCATTTTGCTGTCAGCCAGAATATAACTTGGCTTCTTTCCTTTGCCTTTTGCTGCGCTGCTCTTTCCCTTCTCACTCAGTGAGAGCCTCCTCACATCACCTAGCACCTCCTCACCCCTACCTTGCACCTCCCCGGAGCTGGTCTTGACAGGTCTTCTCCTCCTGCCGTTTCCTCCACAGAGCTGAACCGTGACACCGAGTGGCCGCTTCGGCCAGAAACACCGGGCCACCTGACAGCTGCATGGGACCAGTGAGGAGGAGGAGGAGGAGGAGGTGACAGTGTGGCAAGAGACAGGTCTGTCACAGAAGGCAGGAGCTGATGGACAGACTGAGGAGAAAGGGAGGGATGTCCTGTAGAGAGGAAAAGAAGAAGTAGGAAGCAGGGAGGATTGAAAGGAAGGAGGAGATACTAAAGGATGGAAAGAGGGACATAGGGTGGAAAAGAAGCACAATGACTGGGAAAGAAGGAGAAGGTGGTCAGAGGAGTAAGGAGGGCTGAAAGAAGAAATGTGGCATGGGAGGAAAATAATGGTGAGAGGGAATCAACGAAAGTAGGGATGAGAGTCCTACAGCAGGTCAGATACCTGCCAGGTAAACCACAAAAAACCTGTGAAGTATATATTTATATAAATTTACCAGAACGGGTAAAAATGAACTACATGTGAAAGCGCAGTATTATTATCAGAAATTAGAAATGAAAATTATTCTGCAGTATTTTTAACATTAAATCAGCTAATAATATGAATCAGACATCAGGATTTTCCTCATGTTAAAGCCCATAACCCTTAAACCCGTAAATTCACATCTGCCAAATGAGATTTCATTGACAAGGCTAACTGCTAGCTACTGTATAAAAATGGATGACATAAAAAAAAATAACCTATGGTGAATATCAAATTCTGGACTATATGTTGTCTGAGGCCAAGTTGGACGTTTGGAATAAATTTGGTGTAGGTTTGGGCGGGGTTATTGCAGGTAACCTGTCAGCTCTGTGGGTTAAAGGCTGACATTTTTCAGGAATCATGCAGGACGTGTGATTCCCATAGGATTCCTGCAGGATAAGAGTCAATTACACTATTCATGATGGGACTAGAAGGAAAAAAAGTAGAGGAGTGGAATCATAATAACAGTAGGGTTTTTTTCTGCAGCCACCTGACCTGACGTGTGGACTGTGGATTGATGGGAGCGGGATGAGATGGAAATAATTTTTCCAGGATATGGACGTGATGGGACAGGAATGAATATTCACTCCTGTGTCATGCTCTTGTGTGGGTTTGCAACACTGGACCTGTGCAGGACTTTACTAACTTACTGACCACTTTTCCATCATAAATGTATTTCAGTGTATTTTCATCAAATTTGCAGTTGTAAATACAGTTGTCGACTGTCATCCACTGTAGGTAATACACTTGGGACTTTTGGTGGTGCTGAGTCAAATTATGCTGCGATAATTTGCATTTCCATCACCACTTTTATGTGCTGAGTCACGCCTGGAATGGACCTACTCTGGAGGTGGGCCAAAGCGAGCCAGACCTGCTTCCAAGCGGGTGGCAGTGATGTCTCGCTGACCGCGGCCAATCAGTAGTGACCCCCCATTCTCTGTCTCGATTGAGCGTGTGTTGTGATATTTATCACTCATGTCTGTGCTGGAGAGCAGAGACAGAGATGTTTTTAAAAGCGTGTGTGCCTGTGTGTTCAGCTCTCCCTTCTTCAGAAACTAATCTTAAGTCTAGTTTCTCTCCTGTGTTGCTGCTGTGTTTTACTGTCAGATTATCGCTGATGAAAACCAAGAATTTCCTGGTTTTGCTGCTTCATAATACAAGCTTCTAAATAACACAACACATGGGACTTTTACTGTGAAGAATTTATAATAAGTTTAGTGTTGATTTACCTTTTTACAGCAGCTGAACTTAAGCTCAGCTGATTGTCTTCAGCTGAAGAAGACACACCTTCAAGCGAGTAGCTTTTTTGTAATGGAGATCCAAATCCCTGCTGTGCTGGGCTGATGTACCAAATCAAACCGAGTCAAGCCAAGCCAGCACATCCATAGTTAGTTACCCCTTTTCCATATGCATAAGTACCTCATACAACCCCCCCTCAAAAAGTCTGAACTACCCCTTTAAGGAATATACACACAAGCATTGCATTGTAGTCCTCAAGATAAAGACAAGAGATGACGAAAGGAGAGAAGATGAGGAATGATATGTCAGAAAAGTGATAAGTGGACAGGAGGAAAAAGGGAATCTTTCGTCGGTGCATGAAGAAACAAAAAGAGTCAAAAGGAGAGAAAACTGGATTATGTGAGGTCCATTCATGCAGCAACAGAAGACAGAAAAATGAAGAGGACGGATGGACAGAACCAGGAATGAAAGAGAGAAGTTCATCCATGCAGGGTCAGAGGGAGAGAAGGGGGGAGAGGAGGAGGAGGTGAAGGAGTGGGCGTTGTGCTGGGGGATATCATCCGTCAGAATCACACTCTCCTCCCGTCGAGTGATTGATACAAGCGCTGCCTCTGGAGGCCCTGAGGGGAAACAACCCCAGCCTCCACCCCTCTCCTTCTCCCCCTCCCTCCATCCGTCTATCCATCCATCCCTCCTTCCAGCTTCTTATCCCACCGTCCACCCCCTCCACTGTTTTCTCTCCTCAGCGGGCTCCTCAGCGGCCTGCCCCGGGGCCGACAGTGATGGAGAGAGGCCGCAAACATCACAGACACCAGGGAGGAGGAGGAGGAGGAGGAGTGGGGCAAGAGGGTGAGGGGGTCTGATACTGTCCAAGACTGCAGAGCCAAGTCCCACCTCCGGGTACCAACGTGTTTGCTCTGTCCACGCATCACAACCTCACAGAGGACAGGTGAAAGGAAAATAAAGCCAAAATTATGTTCATTTTGAGGTGTTTCTTTTCAGAATGTTGAATAAATATAAAAAAAATATTGTGCAACACCACTGAGCAACCTTTTCCTGTAAAAACAAAAAAAACAACAACAACATATAGGGTCACATCTTAAGTTAGCTAATGTTACAAAATGATAGCTAACTACTAAGATAACTGACTCTTTAGCTAGCGCCTTGCTAGCATGAGTTTGTATAAGTTGGAGTTTGAGTTAGTTAGATTAAATGTGATTATATCTCTTTTACAAAGCTCCAAGCAAGGGAGGCACAGAGAGGAACCTGATTGGCCATCTCACGCCCCCCCTCCCATTATCCTCAAGTATGATTGGTTATTTGTCCACTCAGAGGTGGAATCTTAGTTTGAACCAGTTGTTTGACAACTTTAATGTATGTTTTCTTTTTTTTTCTTTTTTCAAAGATAATTTACTTAAATAATAAATCATTAAAATAAAACTATTTATCATGTAGTGGAGGATGAATTTATGAGTCTCTCAGCCTGAGTAAAGAGATAAAAAATAAATGTGATGTATATTTTTATAACCATCTTCAAAATGTAGTTTTCTTTTCAAAATATGGTTGGATGACACTCTTGACGCTAAAAAGTGAAGAGAGGAGGCTAGCCCTTTGTCTACAGACCATAAAAATAAGCAGCTGAGTAAGAGGAACTATTTATGTTATATTTATGTCTTCTAGCTCTAAATAAAAGTAGGAAATTGGCAGTTTGGCTTCTTAACCAATTTCAAACGAGCTAAGGAGGTTTGCCTTGTTACAAAAAATAGCAAAAAAAAAAAGATACAATTAAGCATTTTCATTCTGTGACTGTAGCAGTGAGAGTCACTACTGGAGTAATTAATGTAAGATGGAAGGTGTTACTTTATATTTTTCTTATTCGTACAGTTTATGGCATGAATGATGTACAAAGCATCAGATTATAAAGACAACATTCACAGGCTTAATACCCGTATTTTTGTGATTTTTCTGCCCGTTTGTTTTTCCTCATTACTTTAAAGACTGAAGTATATTTGATTTGACATTCATGCATTTATAAATTATGTCTTGCACACCGCAGAGAAACAAGAACTAAATAAGGTGACCGTACTAACTCTGACCCCAGCCTCAGTTTTCTCAGGTAACCACTCATCTGATTTTGTGGCAGTAGAAGATGGAAGCTTCCTGCTCTGCTCTCTCATGTTTTTTTATGTCCTGCAAACCTCATAAAACCATAATTAATGCATTAATGTAAATGGCAGTTTGTAATGCATAATGACCCTGGGGGTGATCTTCATCCCTTTGAACAGCTGTAAGTGTGACTCTAGCGGCTCTTCTTCCTCTGCAGGATAGAGCTGGTTCAAGTGAGGTTTGTGTTTTAGCAGCGGCAGCCATTATTCCCTCTAACTGTGCATTTGCATGAACCCGTCGAGGTCAAGTTTGTTAGCTGCTGTTAACGCTGCCGACCGGCGCTCTGCCTCCTCTCCGCCGCTACTTCACCGCTGTGAAAAAAAAGGAGCTATTATTCGTCATTTCAGCGGAAGGAAGGAAGGGAAAAAGGCACATAACTGCAGGCGCTGTGTGAAATGTTAAAATGGAGATTAGCCCGGCCGCCGCAGATCTCGCTTATAATGATTAAACATCACGCCTTGCATTTCAATGGGAACACTTGTGGCTGGAAGCGCTCTGATAAGGTCCTGGTTTAATTCACACATACACATGCAACATTTAGAGGGAAGAAAGGACACGCTTTTAGAGACAGACAGAGAGCAGCGGTCGGTTCAGATGTCCGTCCACACAGCTCAGTGTCCTCTGACAGCAGGACACTAAAATCGTGCCAAAAATCAACTGAAACCCTTCTGGTGTGTTTAAAGAACACTGGTCTTTTTCGGGGGGTGAATGCTTGTTAAAAGAAAAAGTAAAAAGAACAACTAATAACCCTCTTTTGCCATTAACAATCAAGCTTTCTTTGTAGCTGTGGTTTACAAGAATAATAATGTGCTCCAAAAGTGCAGTTTTGGTGCTGGAAATACCTGAAACAGAATGTTAAACAAGATGTCACGGCTTAATGAAAAGGGAGAAGGAAGAAACAAAATGATATTCAAAATAGGTACATAATTACTTCAACAACAACAATATATTTGGTCTGTTTTAATCCTAGGAGATATACTGCAAGAGAAAAATAAGATTTTTAGATACTATCTTCACGCAAATATTGTTAAAGTATCAAATGGGGAGATGAACATATCGTCCAGTCCTTGATGATGGACAGGTCAAACACACCCAGACTTTCACCAAGGACGGGGGTCCAAAACCTGTGGCTCTGGAACCACTTGTGGCTCTTTAGCTCCTCACCGGCTGCCCCCTGTGGCTTTGACAAAAAATTATATTTATCATTGGTAAAGGTTTAAAGTGATGCTTAACATTTTGAATGGTAAAACATGTGGCCTATACAGTGAATTTGAAAAATGTTTAATATTCTTTAATATGAATACATCTAAAATGTGCACCATGGTTTACATCTTTGTCTTGGTGCCTTTTCCTCTAAATGTTGTCCCTCTAAGCTACCTATGCATGCCATAACCAAACACATGAAACATTTTAGAGGAAAATGGTGAATTTAGTTGCAGCTTTGTTTTGTTTTTGGCTAAAAATGGCTCTTTTAGTAGTGAAGGTTGCAGACACCTGACCTTGGAGATCAGGGTTTGTGTCCCATGTGAAACTCATACTCTTTAACTAATTTTTTAACTTATGTTATATATGTTACGTTGCCTCTGTTCATTTACTTAATTAACATACTTATTTGAACCCAAACCACAATGTACTCTTAAACCTAACATAGTAATTTTGCTGACTTTATTTTGAAAGTCTACCTGGATGTTGCACATTTATTATTGCTAACTTGAAGTTGCTCTGTCTCCTAAAACTTACTTTGATATTACATTTTATATTGTTAAATATGTTTTGGAGGAAACAACAATGAACAATGCTGATCTAGGTCTTTCTTTGACATTGTACCAGTGTGAATTTCCTAAATAGAAACATAAACCTAAATTTTTCTGAGTCAGATTTGATTTTCTGACGTATTTCTTTTACTTTGTTCTTTTCCTCTGTGCTGAAGCCTCAGATTGCATCATCACTTCCTCATTAGCATCATTACAGACTGTTGGAAGCTGCAGCAGCAGAGCTCAGGCTGCTTCCTCTTCCTCTGTCTGTTCATTTCTTTAACATCTCCTCCATCCATACATCACCTCCCACCCACCGCCTGCCTGACAGTCTGCCTAATACCAATTACACAAAACTCTCTCTGTCCTCCCTGCTCGCTTTCTCTCTCTGCCAAAAAATTTATTTCCTTACCACATAACACCGCTCTCCCCCTCCTCGTCGTCGTCGTCGTCCTCCTCTTCTTCTTCTTCCCCTTCATCCACAACTCAGGCTGCAGTGTGAAGAAGGCTGAAAGAGGCTTTCAGCACCACTTTCCTGCAGAAATCGCAGCTCTCAAGTGTTTGGGAAGAAAAGTCTGACTTCTGTGGAAGAAAAGAAATTTTATGTTTTTGGCCACTTTTTAGAGGTGGTAGCAGGTCATTGTCCTACAAGTCACAAGAAGGTCTCAAGTCTGCACTCAACTTCCAAGTCACAACTGACAAGTCCCAAGTCCCATACTATGGGTTTCAGGATCTGGGGAAGAAACCCTGCATTCCAAATCTCATACTTGTTGTTTTTACTTTAAGTACACACTACAGCTGTCCTCATAAAATACCCACTATTGCATGCACTATGTATACAGTTTGGACACACTATTTCCTCACTACACTCCGCCGTGAACGTGACCCTTGTCCTCATGCACTCATCACATAAACATCAATTGCCAGAAGAGGATGCTTTCTTGCAAACCGCAGAATGCAACCGGATACAGTAGGACATCCTGGTATTTTTGGCATAATGCATTTGACATACTGTGTACTGGGACATACTAAATCTTTTTGTAGCATTCTAAATAATATAGTAGTAGCATGGATACTGCAACGCACCGCCTGTGTCGGCTTCCTGAAAATGAATAAATGAGTTGATTCACGGCACGCTTTCTAGATAAGACTTTTTAATCTTTGGGGTCGTGTCTAGAAGGGAACCCTCGACTTGCAATAGGCCTACAAGATATATTGAAAAATTAAAAGTATAATTATTTTGGCAGATATTATAATTGCAATATGATTCACAATGAGTGGGAAAGATCATTTCTGCATCCCATTTTTTTTTGGAGAACACAATTTGTAGGCCAGGGCATCTCTGCAGCACTATAATACTTAATTATGATGTTTTGTCACATATTTTACCTTCATCAAACAATTGCAGCTTCTGCAATTTGGATACTGAAAAGTATGTGGCTACATTACCATTTCAGTAATATTTTGATTAATTGTGCAGCCCTGATTTGCAACACTCTTGTGGTTCTTGTTGGTTCTTCATTGTGCACATACAAACTTACGATGTTTCATAATGTGACTGTTGTTGTGGTTAAGATCTGTTCAGGTTTAGGGACAAAAAACACTTGGTCAGGGTTAGAAAGAGATCACAGTTTGAGTTAAAATGATCACTCTTGCAAGATATTTTGCAGGTTTGGGGTTTCCTCCAAGACAAGACTAGTCATTAGGCCTGGGGGAAGCATCAGGTATTTTCAAATTAAAAGGCTCTAGTCCGGGTGAAGTCATGACTTGTAAGTCTTTGAGTCTGACTTGAGTCTGCCACACATTTTAAATCATAAGTCCTAGAACTTTATTTTAAATTCTCCTGGAGGTCCCAACGTTCCCAGAGATACCAGATATGTTCCACTGAGCTTTATTTGATCAGTCATACATTCATCTTAATGTGGCCTTATCACCTTGAAATTGCTGCCTCTGCATATTTGACTTCCTCCGTTCTTCGACTCTAATTTCTCTTCTTCTTCTCCTCTCTGCTGCTGAGACCTGATTTCAGCACCGAGAATCAATACAGTTTCATCTTCCATTATTATATTATGATCTGCTTCCTGGTTCAGGTTCACTTTACACGCCTGCTTCCACAATAACCACAGAGAGACAGAGAGAGGGGACAGAAGAGACAGATAGGAGAGGAGGACAGAGGCAGGATGGAAGGAGATGTGAAGAGAGGGAGGGAGGAGGCAAGCAAGGGACCGAGTGCTGATGAAGAGGAGGAAGGAAGGGAAGAGGCAAGAGAGGAAGCAGCAAAGGAAAGAGGAGTTAGGATGGAAAAAGACAAGATAGAAATGAAAGAAAAGAGGTAGGAGAGAAAGGATGAGGTGAGGAGAAAGAGGACAAGAGGAGAAAGAAAACTGCAAATGTAAGGAGGAAGGAGAAGAGAGGAACTGAAGGAAGGAAAATTTAAGATGGAAAAAGAAAATAAAGAAACAAAAGAAAGAGTAAAGAAATGAAGAAAAGAGATGAGTGAGAAAGAAGGAGGAAAGAAAAAGAGGAGAAGAAGAGAGATGGTTAGGAAATCAAGAGAGATGAAAGACGGAGGTGAAGAACAAGTGCAGGTAAAGAGACGGAAGGGAGGAGGGCTGAATGGATAGATAAGGGAAAGAAAGAAAAAAGAAGAGGGACTGAAGGAAGAAGGAGTTAGGATGGAAAAAGAAAAAAGACAAAATAGGGAAACACCATGAAAAAAGACAACAGTGAACTGGAAAAGAAAGAAATGATGAAGAAAGAAATGCAGATCTAAGGAGGAAGGAGAGAGCAGGGAAAAGAGGAAAAGAGGAAGAAAGAGGACAGAATAGAGGAGAATACGAAACAAGGTAACGAGGGAACTGTGAAGGCGAAGAAGTGCAGGTAAACCGAGGGACAGACGTGATAAAAGAAGGGGAAATGGAAGAAAAGGCGAAAAGAAAAGAAGATAGATGAATGGACAGAGAAAAAAGACAGAAAGAGGAACTTAAGGAAGACCAGGCAGGATGAAAAAAGAAAAGAAAGACAAAAAAGAAAGAAGAGGGATAAAGAAAAGGATGATGTGGGAAAGGAGGATGAAAGAGCTGCAAATCTAAGATGGAGAGAGTAGAAGAAAAGAGGAAAATAGAGATGGAGTAAGAAAGAGAGAGGAATGAAAAGGGTAGAACATGAGACACAGTAAGGACGTCAGGAGAGATGAAAGAGGGAGCAGCTGATTCACTTCAGCTTTAACTTTGACCGGAGAAATTACAGCTTCAGCTGATAGCAAAGACGTGTGGGTTGTGGCCACTTAAACAAAAGGACATCATCTCTTCACAGCTGATAGAATTTACCTGCATTGTTATGAATCTCTGATACACCTGTGTGAAACTCTCCAATCAACAACCAGTCAAAGAGGCCAAAGACACAAAAGGAGCGTAGGAGGCCAGGAGTTTGTGTTCATCGGGCGCTGCTGTTGTTCTCCAGCCAAAATAAATGACATGGAAAACTGTGAAGCAGCACAGTACAGTCAGCTGTTTTGTTCCTGAGTATTTCTGAGTTCGGGTGAAATTCTTTTCTGGTTCTGTGGTGAACAAAGAATTCAGTACAAGAGCTGTACTATAATAAATGTCTGAATTTGTCTTGTCAGGTGCTGACTGTCAGCCTTACATGTCAATGACAGTTCAGAGGAACAGAAAGACTTGCCCACTAGAATAAGATTTCTTTAGAAATGTCTCTTCTTTAAAGTATTTTAGTAACACAGCATTTTTAAAAAAGTGCCAATAAGTGCAGGTACAGAGTGCTTCACAGGTTGTTATCTGTAGTGAAATCATCTTTGGAGAAAATACTGTACTGTTCATGCTGTGATGTGTCTGCTTTTGCTTGGCACAGGTGTAAGGCAGTTGCTCCCAAACTTTTTTCCCTGGGGACCCAGTTTTTTGAAATGACAAATCATTGCAACCCAAGTCACAATAATCCTTATTAATTAATTCTGGAGTTAATCTGTGCATCATTTAATGTTCCTGACCATTTTACTACCATTTACACATCACCTTATTTTGTCTTAACTCTTTATTAAAAACATACACATATTCTAACTTTATAAAACAGAGATAAATTCATCTAGGCAGAGTTAACAGGCCATCTCATTGTTTTGATTTCTTCTTATTAGGAAAACAACATATGACATTTTAGCCTACTTCATAAATAAGACAAAATATTTGCATTTAGATGGAATTACAGGCTTAATGATTGATTCAAAGTAAATAGTGATTTGACCACAAGTCATTGTTCTGTAGTATTAAATTGTTATTGCATTCCGTACTTGCTTTTGTTGCCTGTTTTAAAGGGTGACTGCGTTGCCGTACTTTTCCAGGTTTTTCAAATGGAAACGCCCACTCAGCTGTTAGAAAAAGCAGTGACGTAGGTTACAGCATTGATGACCCCCTCCCCGCCGGGAGATTTATACAAGCGGCGACGTTCCAACTTTCACAAGCTCTTATCTTTTGTTGTCTAACAAACCACCTTCTGAATTCAAGTTTCTCTCTTCTATCAAACTAAGATGAGCTTGTCCACAAAACACACTTCAAACTCCACAGAAACACAATAAAACTCAAGAAAAGGTCTTTGTAAATCCCTCCACTGTTCAACATTGTCCAGCTCTGGGTTGGCTGAACATGAATCCACCGCGGTAGACATGAAAATACCGTGGCTCCCTGCTGCCACCCTCTCGCTCTTGTCCCCTTCACCCCTCTCCTCTTTCCACCTGCCGTGTTCATCGTCGGCAGAGTCCTAATCGTAGCCGTAGTATATCAGCTCAGTACGGTATTCCCTGTTGTCAAACTGGTTCCTGTCAGTCTCAGAGACTGTTTGGTCCTGGGTCGGCCGCGTTCACTCCACGTGCAGACTCCAGTCATATGTGGGCCTTTAGCTACACAGTTAACTGAGCTAACGGCAGGCTAGCGACAGCCAAAGACAGTTACAGCAGAGAGTACAGTGAGCAGCAGATTCACTGCCTCCTGTTTTGTCTGGAGTTAACTTTGGCAGGTGGCCATATTTCACACTGCTCCCTCAACCTACATGAAACCTCACGTTTGTTATGCACAGGTGGTAATAGTATATATAGTATTATATAGTATTCTGAACCACCAACCTCTGTATTTCCACCAGAATTTGAATGTTCTGATTTGTGGTGAGAAACACCACTTGGAAGCTACAGAATGATATAAAAACCCCAAAACCCCGCAAAATGAATTTTGTGGCCCATTAAATGTTTGTAAGTGTCTGGTGAGTGTTACAGCATTTTGCAAATCATCAAAATCATCACTGGAGAACATATAATTCCTGCTGTGATGCTCGCCTTTTATGGCACACACTGTAACCATGTCAGTTATCAGCACATGGCACAGGCAAATTGCACAAATTAAGGTTGAGTCAGTTCATATTGATTGTATTTTGTATTCTGTTGTGTGACGATTGATTGAAAGATTGTATTTGCGAGTGTTAGAGTCATTTTGTCAAGCTTAGGCCTGTGTGTGTGAGCTGAAAATGTAACTTCTGAATGGACAAATGTGTCCAAGCACACGAGGAAAAACTGTAAGAGAAGGGAAAGTGTGAGCAGATGGTACAAGTGTTTGTGAAAAAGAGGAAGAAAGTGATGGAGGAAACAAGAGAGACAGTACTGAAGAGAGAAAGAAGGAAAAAGGACTGAAATGGACTGAAGGAAGGAGGAGTTAAGATGAAAGAATTTTTGAGGAGGAGGAGAGGAGAGGAGGGATGTGAAGACAAACAGCCTAAATAAAAAAACAGAAGACGAGAAATGGGGTAAAGTGATGAAACCTTTGGGGAAAAGAAGGCAGAGAAAAGCAACCTGCTGCAACTGTGTCATCCTCTTCAAAACAAGCTGTGATAATATTTTCTTTTTGTTGTTCCCAGAAATATTGTGTGGCAATGAATTTAATCATTTCGCCCCGAATTTCAATTTACTGCTGTAATGCGATGCAACAGCGCTATAAGCACAGTGTCATAAGCGCCTTCCTCCGAGTGCATTTGATATTTCTCATACACAGCAGCTGCATACAGGGTTTGTTTTTATTGAAATGTGATTGGGTGGTGTCTCGCTTTAGGGCACGACACGCTGCAACTTGAGGATTCACGAGTCAATTTCCTGAAGTGGAATCCAATAATGGCGAAGGAGCAGAGGCGAGGCGTTTACGGCTCCTTAGGAACATCAGGAGGAGCGCTGCTGAAAAGACCGACAGGCACTCCGAGCCCGCAGCCGGAAACATTTTGGGTGGAGGTTCGGAGGGGGGGGGGGTTGTCATCATGATGAAAACTGTTCACAGTCTCAATCAGCTGAGAAAAACCTCGACTGAAAAACCTGCATTTCCCTCCAGTGAGGACACACAGGACATGTCCTCAAGAGTGATTTCTGGAAAGAATTTATAGTTGCCCAATCTGACATGGTGACCATCTCAACAGACAAAAAGGTTGTGTGGTCTGAACTCGGCGAAAAAAAATAACCACAAGATCAAAAAGTTTTGCCCTGATGAAAAGCTGAAATTGACTTTTAGGTCTATGAATAAATGAGTTGATTCACGGCACGCTTAGTACTGAATTGCTGTTCTGGAGCTTCCAAACATATTACGCACTCATTTCAAAATGAGAGACTGTCCATCATGAAATTGTAATTGTTCTAATTACCAGTCAGAGCTCAAGGACCTGAAGAAGACCTGAAGGACCTCTCATCCACATTGGACCAAAAGTCACGCCTCAAATTATAATCTTGAGCTTGGAAACAGGTTTTGGTGAAAATCATTTCATACAGTATGTTTAAAATAACAGCTGCTAAATGGATCCTGCTGACTTTAAAGATCCTCATTACCACCTTTTTGGATGTTCCTTTGAGGCTCCTCGTCACTTTAAGAAACAAAGTCATTATTTTGAGATAATAAGACATTCTTAGACAGTTTCTCATTATAATGACTTCAGCAGCGCAACAACACCATATGAAGTCTAAATGTAACACAAATCTAGGTGTTAACAGAGACTCCAGTCTGCAGTGTGTCAGCCTCAGTAACATCAGTCTTCATGATGAAAGAACGTGTCTGTTTCTTGATGTTTCCCAGTCAGAATCTCAGCAAATCCCCTGGTGTCTAAAAACTGTACGGGAAAGAGGCAGAGGAGAAAATGGTAATGGCTTGTCAGCTGGCAGGGCAACAAGGCCACAGTGGCTGCAGGGCAGATCATTTTTTGAGGGGCATCAAGGCCAAAGTAAAGAGGGTCATGGGCACAATGAAAGTTCTGCCCTGCTAGAGACAGACATCAGAGTTTGAAGCACAGGGCCACTGACCAAGCTGCTGTATTAAGAGAGAATTTCAGTCTGAAAGTGTCTGTGGCCAACAGCAGCAAATGAGCTGATTTACTTGATGTTTGAAACAGTGAAATGCCAGTAAAATCTTTGGGAAAAAGACAGTGAAGAAAGCCACGTGGATGCTAACCTGAAACTCTGTGAATGATCCACCTGGTTATGTTCCTGACTCACACCTGCAGGACACAGACAGACAGAGTGACAGCCACCATCTTCCTTTGACTGAATGTATTTTATTGTAAAGCTATAAGGAAGGAGTAATTACAAGATATCATTTCTTTGATTTGCTCAGCAAAAATAAAAGACCACATTTTTTTTTCAAATTCAAACATGCGGATGCTGATCAAAAAGAGAACAGATGAGGCTCGAACAAACACGTCACCCAACTTCCTCCGAGAAAATTAAAGGGCAAAAAAAAACAAAAAAGAAAAAGAAAAAATCCAAAAACAAAGAAACAGAAGAAATGTACAGTTTGCCTTCAGACTCGGCCTGGACAGACATGAGAGAAAGGAAAGGAAAGCGATAAAAGGCGGTGGATGATTGGAGGAGAGACTCTGCAGTCGTCCTCCACTCTGAGCCTGAATCATCATCACTCCTACATTTAATAGAGCCTACGGTACTTTAGACAATATAATCCTACAGGTTCAAGGTCAAATTTCCTTCACGTTGTTTGAATATATATATTTTTTCATCTTCATTTTTTAAAAACCTACACTTCCATGTACATAAAACTGTACAAAAAACAAGGCATCACTAGCATTGTTCCTATATAAATATAACCAACCAACAATTAGGCTACAAACGTGGACTTCCTGTAAAGACAAAAGTGATTCGGCAGCTCTGTCCTCCTGTTTTCTTATTCTAGTTTTTAAAAAAGGAAAAATGTTCCACTCCACATTTGATGTAGGAAAGCTCAGAGCTGCCATGGACTTTTTTTTTTTTTAAGGTTGTTATCTCCAAGAGCAAAATTATCTCAAGATGACTATCTAACTTTTTTGAGAAAATCAAATTGCACATGTATCCTTACCTACCCTTGTAATTTGTCATTATGTCCGCCTGTAAAAATAAAATCTAACAAAACCATCACAAAGCTGGGTATTGTTAGCAAACACTTATCTGTTGTGCAGATATTTTTGTTTGAGATAACCATTTTATTTGATGCCATTATCTTGAAATTGTCTCCTCAAGTGCCTTATTTTCTCAAAATTCATTTTATGGAGCCCCAAAGTTCTTTTTTGTGCACACAACATGATACACAAGTTTTCAAATATCATCTTTCAGGACTGTCGGAGCTCCATAAAATTAACTTTTTTGCTGCCAAGATATCAAGTATCTTGTCATCTTAAAATTTCAAACTATTATTGAGATGAGATACAAAATGATCTCATGGGATGGCGTATAGTACGACACTTTTAAGGACATTTTGCATGTTTTGTCTGCGCATTTTAAGCCTTTTACATGTCATTTTGTAGTAATAGTCAGGTGATCTTTGTGATCACGATCTTCATAATAGTTGAAGCCCGACCGTGAAACGGTCGCGTATGGATAATTTAGGAGAAGATCATGTTTCGGTTAAAGTAAGTATGTTATGTTACATACGTGATGCAAGTAGGCCCTTGCATCATGACATAATGTAGGTTGCATTACGACATTATGTACCTAACATAAGTACATTGCAATGGCAAACTGTCTCCCTATTGGCTTTCCAGCATAGCTGTCAGGCTAGGGGGCGGGTTTACCTGGTCCCACAGCCAAAGTAGTTAAAAAAGACGATCCGTCCAGAGTAAATGGTGCAAAATGACACGTAAAGAGCAAAAAAAAACATGATAACATGCAAAATGACTGGTAACAAATTATTAGGCTGCAGTTCTATTAATTTTTTTTATTACTGACATATTGACAGCATGACTCTATCTAAATATTTTAAATACTATCTCATCATTAGGACATAATTATATTGGGATTTTTGTTACCTCATAGAAACAATGCCTGACAGAATGATGTAAATTTCTTTATTTGTCAAAGTTTGCAAGGTTTCAAATGGAGCACTCACACAAAGAAATGTTTTCATGTGGTATTTTAGAACTGCGTATGTGTCCCTAAAGAGCTGTCAAGAATTTAGTTGATGTCACACTGATGTTATTTTTAAGGCTAGTTCTCACATATCCTGTAAAATCAAACCATAATCTTGTGACTGATCTCGTCAAGTCATGATCTCGAGATAACTGACCTAAAAGCATCCACAGCCGCTCTCGGCTTCCCTAGTTTCTAAACTCAGTTTGAGAGGCCTGACTTCCTGTTTGGGGTTGTCGCAGCTGATGTCACTGTTTGACCGTTGGCGTCAGATTCTGTATAGAAGCAGTTTTTCAGTTACGATGGAGTAAAGAAATAGAAAACACAGAGTCCAGTCTGCCTGCCCAGAAAACATCATTTACACTGCTGCGTATGGTAAAAAAACAGCAACGACCATTTATATTCATACAGTATGTCTATAGCAGTGTTGATTCCATAACATTGATAAAACAACTGCGACAACAACAAAAATGTATAATATTTATAAAGTTGGCTTGTTTCATGCTCAGCTGAGGCCTCGTTTTCAGAGACTCCAGCCTTAGTATAATACACAACCAAAAAACAGCAAACCACTCCAAACTTCATCACATGATTTCATGTAGAACAAGTCTGACGCTCTCATGTTGTCACCTGGGTCTGTACTTCAGACCTTTGCACTGATAAAAGTCACAGAATTAACTGACTGCTTTCATGAGAATCAAACTGAAACTATGAGACATGCAGCAGGTGTTTTTAAAGATTCAAAGACTCTTTCAGAATTTGGTTAAAGAAACTGGCAGAGTCGAAAATGACACTTTCTGTTCTTTCTGGAGGGAGAAACTTGGCACTCAGCCTCAAAAATATAAATCTGTTTGAATATCAGGTTGAGGACGGTGACACACCATCAAAGCAGTCGAGGATTTTGGAGTTTCATGTTTTATTAAAGGTGCACTCCACAGAGTTTGACTTGTCAAAGTCAATTAAGTACTCATGGAGAATACTACTCATCCTGCCTGTGAAAACAGTAGTATAATGTCTTTTGTGGCTGTGGAGGAGCTGCATCTGTGCAGCCTGATCTCATGGGACGGCGTGTGAATTGACATGTTACTCTCAAGGACATTTTGCGTTTCATGTCGACTCATTTTAAGCTCAACAACATTTAGTGCAGCGCATTTTATGTGTTCTGAAACAACAATAAGGTGAAATCTGTCGTCAGAGTCAGGTGACTTCTGTCGTCACGATGATCTTTGTGGTTAATGTTGTGTCGTAGCAGAAGTTTGATTAGGTTTAGGCATCAGAATTACCTGGCCAGGTTTACAAAAAGACTTGGGTTAAACTAAGCATGTTACTTACGTGAGTTAAGTTGCAAACATGAGCAGATGTAAGTACATGACTTGACAGAAATTAACAGGACCAGCGTGTACGATTTAGTGAGTTTGCAGATTGGTGGCAACAAAACTTAAAGAAAATGCAAAAGGCCATATTTAATGTTTTCCTGTAAAAACATGGCAGTGCATCATGGTGGAAGAGGAAAATGTCTCATCTTACAACATATTTATGAATATTATGTTCCATTTCTGCCAAAAGAGCTGGATAAATCTTAACTCATGTATTGAAGTTACAATAAACCATAGCTGACTTTTGGTTTCGGGCAGGACACAAGCGCTGGTCTCCTGGGTGAAAAGTTTCTCTTTTTTTTGGACCCATACATTCACCTTGAGCTCCTTCATATATGGACATTGTGGCTCTTTAAATTATGTCAAGTGACATTTTTTTCAATATCATTTTTGTGTAAAATCACACACCATCTTGGAGTTTTTGGTTTCAGAAAGATTGGCAGTCCTTGTCTCCTGTAAGTCTCTGACTTTTCGGGAGTGCAATACAAATTTGCTGAAGTGCCTCCTCCCAGTCTTTTCATTACAGGAAGCATTTCATAACTGCTAAAGGATTTTCATGTCAAAGATTTTTTTCCTTACAATGTAGGATGTTTAGAACTGAATGGCTGCAAATTAGAAATTTAAGGCATTTGCAGCTGCTGCATCTTTCACAAAACAAAAGAGTTGGATTTTTTTAAATTGAAATAGCAATAAAGTGCAATCTAAGTTGTATTACATCAGCTGTATGGAATAAAAAAAAGTTCAAGACAGGATTTTTTTCATTTCATTGTGCCAAACCTTTTCCTGATTCCTGCACCAAAACAAATTCTGTGAAGAAAACAAGGTGCCATCTTGAACTTTTTTTGTTGTAATACACTAAATAAAACATCATTTTTCCAACATTAGAAGAAGCAGCCTGATGAAAAAAGCTCTGTGTGACTGAAAAAGGCCTGAAAAGGTTACCTCAAAAAGTAAAAAGATGATGATCTTTGGATGAATAAAAAGAGTCTTATGGATGTCCCAAAAAATGTACACAGTTTACTTAAATGATCATTATTTTTCAGTTTCATATAATTAAACTTTTAATTTTAATGAAAGCTGCATGTTTTTTGTATTTCTGTGACTTCACCATCAATGCAAAAGTCCCAAACATAAAAACAGTGATAACACGAGAGAGAGAAAGTTGTTCTGGACTAAATATTAGTGGACAGAGAGAAGAGAGAAAAGATGAATTCACTGAGTCATAATGTTACTGACAGACTCATAATATCACTGACAGAGTCAGACTGAGGAGAGGAGTCGAGGGGAAAACATTGAATAAAAAGAATTCCTGTTGTGTGTATTTGAACTTAAGTGAAGTTTTCATTAAACTGCACAGACTCAGAAACCAAAAAAACATTCATGTTTCACTGTCATTTAGGAGCAGATTCCACCGTACGGCTGAACTCACAGCTACAACAACATGATTCATAAAGAGACCAGAAGAGTTTCACCACTCCGTCAGTGTCTACGCAAAAATATAAAAGTACGAAATACAGACTGCATCTCAAATTCTGCTCTGAATAAATAAAATAAAGCTGACGAAAGACTTTGCGTTGTTTAACTCATGTCGGGCTGCACACTTTGAACCTGATCTCACTGAAATTTATTTATCGATACTTGACACATTTTTACAAGTTCACATTACAATCAATGATTTAAGTTCACTTTTACCTTCAAAAACTGAGCCGGAACTTCACCAAAAAGCCCTGGCAACAATTTATCTGTTTTTATTTCAGTTAAAAGAAAGAAGTAAATGTAGAAACCAGAAAAGAAGCAAACTTTAGGTGTCAATTCCCCTTTAAAGCTGCATTAACTTGTATTTTGGCCACTTGGGAGCAGCAGACAAGTTGTAAACACAGCATCAAACATATTATTACTTAACATATTGGCAAACTGGCCAATATTCACTCTTCTTTTAGCTCCGGTTTGGTCTCCACCAACTCCTGAGATGAATATCTGTGTCTTATGTTCTTAAATGCTCAACTTTCTTCACCAGCGAGTCTGTAACGGTGTCTGTCTGTACCACAAAACCACAACTAGGAGCTAAAAGAGGCTAAAAAGCTCCGTAGAACTGCAGAATTATTTGCAAGCAGGTCCTTTGACCTCGCAAAGATGAATTTGATCCATTGTTAGTCTGAAAAATATTGATTAGTGCAGCTTTAAGAAATGGAAGCTGGGAACCGCCGTGTTTGCAATTATTTTTTAAAATGCCACTATCTCAAGATCATGAGCTGATTATCTCATTATCCCCAGATAGCAAAGCTTGTTTTCTCATAAAAAATGGGTTGTTTTGCCTTGAGAAAAACAAAAAGCTGTGAAAATTTATCACCTTGATCTGACATTTTCAGCCTACATCAGTTGCTGCAGTTGTCAAGACGACATCTATGCATAAACATTTTAAGTAATAAAAGAAAACAACTTTTTTTTTCTTGATAATGATTATCTCGCTATCTCAAGATAACAAAGCACCTTATCCTGATTTAACTAAATAAGTAAGTTGCGATCTTGACATATGAGCATTAATTGTAAACACGGCCGCTCGTGGCTTCTGTAGAATCGGACATCACAGCAAAAATAAGCGATTTGAGACGCAGTCTGTGTGTTTAAGGGAACAAAACATTCCTCTGAAAGTAGAGCAGTGGATTTCATACATAAATAATGCCTGTCAGTAGTAAACCAATATGTTTTTAAAAATAAACCAAAGCATTTTTAGAAGACATTTATGCATTTAAGTCATAAATCAGTAAGTTTATAAAGTGTTTTAGAAGTGAACCAGTGCACTTTACGTTAATAATAAATCAAGGGTAAATCAGTGTGTTTTAGTGGTTGAACACAACACTTTAAAAAATTGAGAAAAACATTTTAAATGGACTGCATTTACATTGTAAACCAGTGTGTTTATTAGAAATACATAATGATTTTTAGAGGTAAAGTAACTGCTTTTTATTAGTGAATGATGCACATCTGCACTGTGTTTTGAAAGCAAAGAAAAATTCATGCGCAGATGGATTAGAGCTGCACCGAGAAATACTCTATTATCTTTCACGAACATATTTTGATCAGAAATCAAATGAGACGGACGAACAGCTCTGTGCAGCCTCAGATATCTAATGGACGACTAATTGAGAGGAAGAGCAGCAGCTAACTGAAGATCCACGAGAAGATGAATCAATGAATGAATGTGTTTTATTCCTTCTCTCTATTTTTGTTGACTGTTTTCTCTCTGGAATATTTACGTAACAGTTCCCATACTTTGGTGATGACAGATATACATATATATTTATATTTTCTCTGTCACTGAAGCGGATTTGAAAGCGAATGTGAAGGCAGTGGGACGGGAGGTGGACGCTCTGCATGCAGAGACACCTGCTGAACACACACACGCAGAGGGGCTGTCAGTGTGTGTGACAGCAGCTCTCCTGGGGGTTGATGGGTAGTTGGTGGTGGTGGTGGGGGGGGTGTATTGGGGGTTCAGGTGTTCCTCCAGGGAGCAGGAAGTGTTTGTAGTTTGACAGGAAGCCTCAAGACCAAAAGGCTTAGGATCATCCCTATGCATACAGACATACACACACATATAAATATATACTGTGTGTACAGTGTTGACACATCCACGTGGTTGGAAATGCAGTACAGTAACTGTATGTTTTTAAAGCACTAACCTGAAGGGAAAATGTAGAATATTTTTTTGCTGAAAAAGATGCAACCAAGGCGTTGTTCAGGCAAATTTCTCTTTCTTTCTCAAATCAGATTTTAAGACAGACTGATCACACTGCTATTTCAAAGTGATCAGATTTGTTTAGTGTGACATCACCGATCTATCTGCATGGGTTGCCATGATAATGACACAGGAGATCCGTGATCTTGCCCTCCAAACAATCGTGCTTACACGCCGCAGTGCAGAACCCACGCTCAGCCACGCTGATGCACTTCCATCACCCTGACTTTTACGTTGTTGTGTCTCGCGTTGATGCAAAAGACACTTTGCAATCTGATTTGACCAGCAGTCAGAGCATCCAGACCAGGGTGCATCTGGGGAAATCCGACTGGGATCATATTTCAAACCAGATCCACATGTGGCTTGGAGCCGATTTGCAAAAATCACATTTCATGTGTGTTTTTTTTTTTTTTTCTGTCACGACTTCCTAAAATCAATCTGGTTTCACCAAAACCAGATTTGGGTTGGTAGTCTGTACAAAGGCCTTAGTCTTGTGGTTTTCAAACTAGGGTCTGGGGACCAACAAGGGTCCTTGCGCGAGTGGTATGGGTCCACAGCAGAAGAAGGAAAAAAATATTATCACATTTTTTTGGAAACTAGAACAAGTAAAGATTTATGGATGGCTGTTTTGATTGATTGTAATTTATAATCATCCTCGTTTGATCATTTATTGACTTTCAAGACTTTATTAACTTCAAACCCTAAAAAAAAATCCTTAGAAAAAGTCTGTTCGGACTGGGAGTTCATGGTCTAATTTGCATGCTTTCAGGGGTTCCATGGTTCATTCTAGGGAACAATAAGACCTTGGTTGTTAAAAAAAACTGAATTCTCCTCTGAAATGATCTAACTGATTACTTAAAGGAGAGGACTACAGACTCTTTTCTAACATGTTGCTGAGGCCGTTGACTTGTTCACAAATTTTCTCTACTTTCACACATAAAGCACAATTTGCTGCAATTAAACATACAGAAAAATTCTGTTTACATACACTAGACGGCCAAAAGTATGTGGTCACAACAGCTCCATTAAGATGTTATTTTTTTCAGTTTGGTATGGAGGAACTTGATTGGCCAGCACAGACCCTGAGTTCAACCACATCCAACACCGACTCTGATCCAGACCAGATCACTGATGCTCTTGTGTCTGAATGTGAGCAAATTCCTGCAGCAGCTTCAACATCTGGTGGAAAGTGAAACCAGATAAAGATGATGTTTCAGCAGATTATCGCCTGTGGTCATAGAATCACATGTTCAACTACCACGTAGAGATGAAATAACCTACTGTCCACACACTTTTGGCCATTTAGTGTAAATATTGTTGCTTTTTTTCTTCTTATTGCTGGCAGTGTTGTGTTTGCTCTGCTGGTTTCATACTTTGCTGTGAGCTAAAGCCAACAGCAACGCCAGAGGTCACAGAGAGTCATCCGGGGTCACTTTTCTTCTTCTGGGGTTAATTGGTGCCAAGGTGTTGAGGTTAAACTGACGCTCCATGACTCCGACCTCTCTCCTCTATCTTTACCTTAGACAGCATAACACAGCAGCCACCTGGGAGTCCGGCGGTCAGCCGAGCGGCGGGGCCAGCATCACAGAGAGGAAAAAAATGACTTGTTTATGGTGAAACTGTGAAGCGTGGCAAGGGGAAAAGGAAGGAGGAGAGTCGATGTGGACCTCCATGTTGGACCTGTAAATAATCAATCAAGCTCTGAGCGCCGGCGTTAAATCACCAGAGGAAGACGGCAAGCGCGAGGGACCGCGGCGGCGCCCGTGAACTGTAAATCTCTGTCACTGGGAGGGTTGAACGTCGGTTGAATGATGGTTGATTTATCTGCAGGGGAATACTGGGACTGTGACTGTGTGTGTGTGTGGTTTGTGAACAGGCACATACGTAGACAATAAATCAAATCACCTTCAGAGACCCGGGGAGTCGTGTTGTGAATCGCGTTAACATCCACACACACACCCCACACATCGAGCCTCACACATCAAAAACAAATGTATGTACAATAAAAACCAATTAAGCGGCAGAGCTGCAATGGGTGAGCACGACATCAAAAAAACAACAAAAGAAGGCAGAGAAAGCAGGGGAATGAAGCAGTCCGATACGCTCCGCGAAGGCGATTGTTTGCCTAATAAAACGAGATAGTGTGACCCCTGCACGACCCGGCAGACGGCCCCGTTTTGCTGCCTGTTTAGACTCTGAAGGCGTCGCAGCCCGGCGGCGGCGCTTTGATGTTCGCTCTATGATTCTGGAGGGTGAATGTTCACATCACACACGCTGCAGAAAAACAAATGACAAGTCATTTAGTCTCATATTCAGCCGTCGAGACATTTCTGCTGACAGGGGTGAGATAATCCCACGGCAGCTTCCTTTGTTTCGGAACATTTCTAGAAATGAAGACATTTGGTCAAATGAAACAAAATGAGGCAGGTTTGAGGCGGGAGGTAAGTTTGATTTCTAGAACTTGGTTTGGTTGGTTCCCCACGGGGCGGTGGACCGAGCCTGAGGACACCCATCCCGTCTCCAGAGGTGGGAAGTAGATTTTTTAAGTATGTGTTTTACTTGATTTATTTTTCTGAAAACTTTTTCTTTAACTCCTTACATTTTCAACAACAAGCTTGTTACTTTTTTGATTATTCCTATTTTGCATCATTGCACGCTGCCTTCACAACATCAAGGCTAATTTCAGCATCAATGGACGAGACAATAATACACAGAAAAGACGTGTCCTTGGTGTCTCCATCAGTGCATATCACCTACAACAACAAGATGAAAATGGCATTAAGATAGAAAAAGCTGTAACAGAGAGGGAGAGTGACCACAGATAAAAGGTCAGGTTCACTTAACTTTGCACAGAAACGGTTGGTAGAAATGTCTTCCAGAGTGTCTTTATACTTTTAAACTTTGAGTACACTGAGTACTAGTCACTGATAACTCCTACTGTTTGGTACATAGAAAGAAGTTTGTTAAGAAAAATGTTAGGCTGTAATCGGGTTCAGGTTGAAATATGCTAATGAAGGACAGGTTCTGGTCAGTTTTGGGCAGATTTTGTCAGCATCGGGCCTTGATGGGCTCAATTTTTTAGGCCAGATTAAAGCACTAATCTGGACGAGGGATGATGACAGATTGATTGATTAGTCATTCAGAACTTGAACGATCACATAAAATCAGAGTGAGAGTGTGTATTTGCAGCCCTAATCTCAACAAATTTATAGCTGTACATTTCAATATTTCTCTGAGAACATTTGAAGTGAGAAATGTGCTGTAACAGAATCTTGACTCGTATTCGATCAGCACTGTCTGGTTTGACCGTTTGATCTGAGTTTCGTGAGCCTGGCGTGTCGTGCTCAAAGAGTGTGAAATCTGCAGGTTCCTCTGTCAGCCATCATGTCAAACCTGCCCCGTATGAAATAAATGTTTGCGACTGGGCCGACCAGATCCAGGAAGGGGTGGTCACCCGTATCTGTCCGAGCAAATGAAACCTAAGGTGATGGGTTTCTAATCGACAAACCCGCTTCAGCAAGAAGTCGAATCAAAAATGTTTATTTATTAAAAATCAAATAAATATATATTAATATAATGTTCTCTGAAATCCACCACTATCATGTCACTTAGATTTAGAGTTAGAAAACTTAAATGTCCTCTGAGAGGCAATTTGTGCAACAGAACAGAACATATAGACTCATCAAACGCTGCTCGTCGCCTCGTTCCAGTTTTATAGCTGAATAGTATTTATATTTTGGCATGTAATCATATTATTTTATATTCACAGTCTTGCTCTGAGTGATTGCATCTATATTTTCTGTCTGTGTGCTGTAACAGACTCACAAATTCATCCAGGTCTCTTTAGGCCAGAGAGGAGATTTCTCATTTTCTAAAAGAATATTTTCTTGTTTTATTAAAACGTTGGATTAATAATCCTCATTTTGCAAGTGTGAATGAGTTCATTTAAGGTGAAACTCTCTCCCAACTTTTGTATCAACATGAGGCCCAGACAACATTTATGAAACTTGTGTATAAACCTGATTTATATTGGACACGGGTGATCTAATCCGACTCTACAGGCTGATTTGTTGCTTTGTTTTAAGACTTCAGGACTCTGAGACTAAATGACTTGCTAAGGAGATTTTTTGCAGCACACTCTCTCACCGTGTCTCTCCTTTCATCCATCCAGTCTCAGCTGGTGTGCATCACTACAGGTGAAATCTCACATTACCCTCAGCAGCCATTAACACCAGCCTCAGAATGAATGAACTTCCAAACCAGCTCGCTTTTACTGGCGCAAATTATCGCCGGTAATGTGCAGAGCCTCGGGTTGTAATTAGAGTTTCTCGTCTGCGCGGTGTGGAGTGGGTGTTAGTGGACTGAGGCCCGTACAGGTGTCATTAATCCTGTGTTCCTGTGCGACTGCAGCACGGTGGGAAGCGGCGCCCACCTCCCCCGCTGCACACAGCTAACGGGTTTAATAAATACTTGTGCTAAACGTCAGACGGCTCGGCCTCACACTGAGGAGGTAAAGAGGTGGGAACTAACGAGAGGCGACGCTGACCAGAGAGATCTTCCTTCAAGCTCGAAAACACAGCGGGAGAAACATTCGCCACAGTTACCACAAACTGCACACTCCAAACAGCACAGCTGTGGTGATCAGAGGTGCTCTGATACTCGCAGGACTGACAGTAAAGATGCAGCTGCTTCACAAACCACAACAGACATTTTAAATAACATGTCTTTGTCTTCAGCTTTAAAATCTCTTGTTGTGTGAATATTGTGGCATTAATTTCAACTGACATTGTGTTCATTTGTAAACGAGCTGTTATACGAACCTCGCATGCTGTAGCAACAATAAGTATTGTGATGTTGCAGAGGTGCAGCGTAGAAGTTCTGTTTCTGCAATTAAATAATATAAGTGTCTAAATTATTTATTCATAAGTTACATAATTTTCTTAAGTCTTGTTTCTATGTAGTTGGGAGCAGTTCACAGCATACTTACTTGCAGTGTTGGGGTACTTACATTACTTTTTTTGTTAGTTCTGCGATTCAGGTACTCACTTTTTTTTCTTTTGAGGCAGAGGACAGACAGCCTTCGGTCTCGGCGGACACTGAAATCATGGAGCATCTCAGTTCAGGTCTGGAAGCAGATATATTGAACAAATTCCCCATCATCAAATCTCTGTTCAAGTCAATACTCAAACACCATGCAGACTAGTGTGCTGCCTGCGAAGAGACTTTTTTTTAAACCTTGGACGTCTCTTCAGAGGAACTGTTGATCCAACACACATTTTAAGAAACTCCTCCTGTGTTCTCAAAGTGTAAACTACAGAGAACATTGTATGTGATTAGAAAGGCCTGTGCATCTGTTACAGTTTGCATGTAGGCATGTGTCTTGAGAAACTGCAGCTGCATTTTGAACTATGGTGCTCTGGTGGTTAAACAAGCTGTGAAATATGACTCTGCAGTTCACTGTCAAATCATGAGGACAATATAACGAGCCCATGCAAGAAATCACAAAGTGGATTTCATTTCTGGTAACGCAGAAGTACTCCAACCAGTGACGTTTCTACATTTTAATGGCAGTGATCTTGTGCTGTAATGAGTTAGTTTTAAAAGTAATGTTCCCTAACACTGCTTGCTTGGTTCTCCCTACAGCTCCCCAATTTCCTTCCAAACTTTTGAGGATGTCCCTCATGTTGTAAGCTTATATAGTCGTCATTACCTGTAATGGTAGGTGGGTTTTATCCCACCTGTTTTTTTTAATTTTAATGGATATAACTTCCGTTTTATTTTTTTATACGCACAAATAAACAACGTAAAACACATCCCTGTTATAAGGTTTGGTCTTGTGACTCAGTCTTGGAAATTTGTCTTGACTGCTGACTGGAGGGGAAACCGAAACCTCAAGGATGTCTCTGTCAATTCTGGTCCAAAAAAAATAGGTTGTCGCAAAAAATACAACCAGTGCAAGCATTTTTTGCAGTCAGTTTGATATCAAACTGACTGAGTTTGATATCAAACTAACTGTGAACATTCATGTTCCCCAGAGGACGAACTTCAGTGACCTTTGACCTCCTTGTTTCTTTGAGCACCACCATAAGGACGGATTTCAAAAACTAAACAAGGTAGAGTATCTCCAGAATTAAAGGATGGATTTTGATTAAATTAGCCATGAATATTCACGTTCCTCAGAGGATGAAGTACAGGAACACTGGTGACCCCTGGATCTTTCTCCAAGCAAATTATTATGCTCCTGCTGTAACTCATGAAATTCAAGTATGCCGTGACATTTACTGATCACATTCTTACTCCCCAGAGGATGAACCCTGTTCATTTCAACTTGCGACCTTTCCTCTCGTGCCACATTCAGGGCAAACTTTAAATTTTTACCTTGAACTACCTCTAAGCTAAGAGAGATGTCTTTTTTTAAAATTTATTTATCAGTTAATTTAATCCAGAAATTCAGAAAAATGTCAAAAATTTCCCAGAGCCTGAGGTGAATGTTTTAACAGAAAGTTTTCTCTGACCATGACAAACAATAACCAAAGATTTTCAGGTCACAATGACTTGAAACATTATAAAACCACACATAAAACAGCTAATTTTCACATTTTATGTGGCAAGAACCAAATATTATTTAATATTTTAGAAACTTAAGTGATTAATCTAAAATGTTTCTTGAAAAATTTCTTTGTTGATGGACTAATAATTTCAGCTCTACAATGAACACTGCAGCCTGCAGGGGTAGCTGTCAGGACTTTATCTTTTTAGACTTTCCACATGTGAACATCTGTTTGACTTGTGAGATATTTGCACAAGGAAAAGTAAGTGTAATATTGGAAAAGGAAAATTTCATTCTTACACATGAAAACTATAATGGATGGATGTTTTCTTATGACTTTTTTTGGAGAGTTTTCTGTGAGGATAAATTATCAAACACTTTCATGTTTTCATTTCATGGTATACTACTGACAAGAACATTAATAATATAATTGTTACTTGGATACTCAGCTGATCCACTGAAGCACTTCAGAACTCAGATTTTTTCGATTCTGAATTTCTTGGTATCTGTGCACCATGAATGATTTTGCCCCCTCATGAACCCAAATTGTGTTGTAAAGTTGTAGAGGAGAGAAAAATAAAAAGTCTTGTGTTTATAACTCGGCACCGTCGGTGATGCTCAAGAGTCCAGGTTCCTGCAGTGTGACGGCGAACGCAGCGGCGCCGTTTCTCTGTACATGCGAAGGTTTGTAGTCGATCAGTCCGACATTACATTAAGATCTCCAGACAGCACGACAGCCACGGATCCACACTTACAGCAGTTTCCTCTGTCACTGTTTGTAGTATTTACAGCTCTGTACACTGAAAAAAGACCTCTTCACGGCAAGAAAATGAACAGACCTGAAAAAAGTTCTCAAGAACAACTCCGGAGGCTGGAAAACAGCTGCGGTTTCTGCAAACGTCTTACGTTGACGACAAGCTGTTCCTGATAAAAACGAGCCCAGTTGATTTGATGCAACTCGGCTCAAAAATGTATTTCCCGGAGGCTCCGAAGTCGACAGAGAAAAAATAAAAAATAAAATCAAATAAATCAGAAAAAAAAATCAGGATAGATAGCATTACACAGTATACTTAAGTAGGATTTACAAGATGTACTTTTCCTTCTCCCCCCGAAGGTGTTTTTTCTTTTTCTGTTCCAACACAGCAACATAGCCTAAAGCAACACACAAAAATCCAACTCAAATACGTGAGTAGCTAAATAGTTTCCCATTAAATTATCACAACGATGTGGTGTAGTTTACATTCCTTCCGCAGCAGCAGGAGCCGCGTGTTTTCTTCAATTTGATTTTAATTCTATTTTACATTTGATTGGTTTCTAGAGGGGGGTGGCGGCGGTGGCAGTGGGCGAGGTGGGCGAGGGTCTAAAGCCTTGTACGGTGGATGCAGTTATAAAAAGGAAGAAGGGGCGTCGGTGCTGCGGCACGGCGAGTAATAGGCACAGGGAGCGGCAGTGAGGGGGCGGGACAGGTGGTGGCGAGCAGCGACGGGGATGATGAGGAGAGTGGGGACCGGGGTTTTACGGGGATTTTAAGGTGGAGAGCTGCACCCTCACAGGTAGATCTCCCTCTTGGAGGTCTGGCCGGTCGGAGTGGTGGCTGAGTGGTACTCCACCGTCTGGCTCAGTGGGATCTCCTCCAGCCCACAGTCTTTACCGGACGAGTCTCCACCTCCAGGGTAGGCACTGCTGTAGGGCGTCATGAACCGCATGCTTGCCACTTTGGAACTGCTGCTGCCGCCGCTGCCTGTCCCGCGCTCCTCCGTCGTCAGGGGCTTGGGGCTGCCGTTGGCCATCAGCTGCTCCTGCCCGTCCATCTCCTGGTAAGGCACAAAGGTGGAGAGCTTGGGGGCGTTCTTGGACACCTTGCGGTTGGGGGAAGGCTGACCGGGCATCCAGCAGGAGTCGGAGTGGCCGAACTCGGTGCACTCGTGGGTGCAGTTACCGGTCATCGCCACGTCGGGAAGAGGCCTGAGGTCTGCAAAGAGAAAGACAAAGAGACGAAGGGAAGATGAGTGACCTGGGAACAACAACAGAGGATGAAGCAGAGATGGAGATGAAGCTGAAGTCTCATGGCAGAATTCAGAAGATTGATCCAAGAAACACGGACAAAAGCAACAAAACATATTTCATCAAGAGACTAAAGTTTCAACACAGACTGTGTCTTCATCAGAGTATATTGGACTTATGTCACTAATCTGTGTTCTGATGTAATTTTCTCAGCACAGAACTTTCTCAGTCCTCCACAATGGTTGGAGGACACCATCACATGAGTTACATTACACAAACTACACAAGCTTTCCAGATGTTGGAAACTCTAACTAGATGTGCATCAACTCAACTGACACAGAACTTTTCAACACTAAACTGAAGATCAGTTTCAGCATCAATGCTTATGATCATCAAAATCATCATCATCATCAAGACATGAAGAGTGCAGGTATTGGTATTTGCAGATATCTAAATTCAGATAGTGGAATCATCAGAACTGAATAAAAGTGGATCTCTGGTTGGTTGGAGTATTGTCGGTCTGTGGCCTCTGGTGACTGCTTCCCTCTTAAAATCATTTGACTGACTGGTTCTGGGTCAAGGTCATTCACACACTTTAAAATCAATTCTGTAAAAGAGAGATTTACAAAATTCTCAAAGCTTCATAAATTATACATCCTCTGAGTTTTACAATGGTACCATTTTATTGACTTCTGATCTTTACCAGCAAGTCTCTAAGTGTCTGCTGTAAACAAAGCTAAAAGCTGAAGAGTTGAAACCCCGTCCAAGTCATATTTTTGAATACATATGGTGGAGATTGTTACTGAAATTGCACCAGACTTGGGCTCCAGATTGGACAGACTGGCGCTATGCAATGATAAAGGATGTTTTGGTGAATTGGAAGTTTAATTAAATGGGTGGAGACACGACAGATGGATTATGGGTTGTGATTATGAGTTCTAGCATTATGATAAAGTGTCTACAAATGTTTCTGTCTTTTATTTTATCCATTTTGTCTTTCTTTTTATTGATATTAATGTTTATTTTTATGTGTTGTCTCGTACGGATGCTTGTTTGTGCACTGTGATTGTGTTTAATGCCTGGCTGCAGCACAATTTCCCTCGAGATAATAAAGTTAAGAGTCAAAGTTGACAGTAAATAGAACTGTATTTGACAGAAGACAGATAAAGGTTTCCAGTCACAAACATTGGCATTTCTGTGTGCAAAGATCTCTGTGTAAATGTTGCTTTTGTCACCTTAAAACCAACAAACCTGAGAGCGCAGTGTCACAGTTCAGCAGCGCACAGGCTGGCAGGAGCTGGAGATGTCATTATCCCTTTATCCATGCACACACACAGAAATTAATTAAAGCTCAGTGTGTATTTTTAAAGTCACTAATAGTTCACAAAGTGCCAGGAACGTTGCTTAATTTGTTGCTGAAAGACGGAAACCACATATCAAACAGCGGGTGCTGAGCGTGAAACAGGATCGGCTGATTTAAAGGAGGAAAAAAAACACGCTCGGATTCGTTAAAACGTTAATTATGTTGCACAAACAGCCAATTAAGACAAAAATAACAACACTGTAAATGTTTTTTCTGAACCTACAAGAAATGATGCGCTGAAAGGTGACAGATACAGAAGATGATTAATAAATTATTTAATTTATGTCTTCTTTCATTGATTTTGTGGATATTGAGGTCGTGATTTTGCCTTGCAGGTCTTTACTTGTTCTTTTAATTTTAACTTCAATCCTTTGAGGCGGGCAGACGGACAGACAGGAACTGACAGACAGACGGACGCAGGGCTGAGTTCGCATTTAAAAAATCACAGCTTAGAATGGAAAAAGGTCAGAGATGGAAGCAGAAATATCAATGCGTATGCAGAAAGTAACCTTTCTTCTGTGCGTGACATTAGATCATTCTTTGATACTGGAGGCTGGAGGCTGACGGGGGGCGGAGGGGGTGCCGGCTCTCCTGGGGAATGGCGCTTATTTCCCAAAATGCCCTCTGCCTCATGCATAATTTAAATTCATTGCCTCCTTTTTGCAAAAGGAGCTACAGTCGGCTTTTCTGTCTGTTTGCGGGTTGATGTGTACATTCTAATCCCGTGGAGTGCTGAGTAGCGACCGCGCTCCACGTCTTTTTTCTTTTGCCCTCCCTCCTTCCCCTCCCCACATTCTCACGCCCGCTACTGCCGTGGATTTTAGTTTTTAAGCACTTCCCATGCAAAAGCAAGGTGCTTGCAAAAATGTTAAGTCATGTGCGAGTGGCTGCTGAGTTCAGAGCGGCTGTTTAATAAGTGCTTTGCCTCTGAACGTCGTGTCAGCAGCAGGCTTATAGAGCGCGGACGCCCTCAGAGCTGCACGGCTGAACAAACTCTACACTTGACTCACAACAGAACAACAACAGAAGAAGGACTCAGCAGCCAAGTTCAGCTGGGCTGCAGCCTGCAGGGAAACTTTGTTAAACAACAACCAAGACCCCTGACTTAAGGTCTATAAATGCTATTGGAAGCTTTTTTTCACCTTTAGTTTCAGTTAAGCATTTTGTTGCCAGTAGTAACCGCAGTTCCACAACAGTCGACTGACAGAGATGCGTCCAGCATTTTGTCAATATCGTGAGTCGGGAAATATTGACAGCCACCAATGACAGAAATGGCATTTTCTGCCATTTTGCATGAAAAATAACTTAAATGATTAATGGATCCTCAAAGTAGTTTAATTCTTTTTTACCATTTTACCGGTCAGACAAGTGAGCTGCCAGATTTACTTGCCTAACATGGCATTTTACTTGCTGTGGGCAATCCTAATTATTAAGCCCTGCTGTCCATGGTGCTGAATCGGCCAGGGACTTTCCATGTCAGAAAAATCATGACTTTTAAATAAGTTGGTTCATGCCCCCATCACCCAACTCCTTAGTGTTAACTCTAACTCTAACTCAACTGCAGGGAGTATGCATTTTCGGAGCAATGGGCATATTTTATTTATAGAGCAATTTTCAAGCAATAAGCACAAACTGCTTTCCAAGGTCAGGAAATTAAAGACATAATCATCAATTTGAAACATCTACTGCTGGGGTTTCAGAATACTGGGCAGAGTTTGAAAGTCATGGACATTTATTTTCCAGGGATAGCCCGGTGACAGATGCTATCAAGTTGCATGATGGGAAGTATAGGTCAAGCCTTTCTGAGCATAACTCATATTAATTGCAAAAGGTCTGTCTCCTGGGTGCCATGCCAATGTTCAGACAGTCCATTATTCCCAAACCTCAGAAGTCCAAAAAAATCCCACTGGACGGAAAGCCCATTTGTCCAACAGCCTGATATCCAGAAGGGCAAAACCCGGCTGATTCAGCGCCATGGACAGGGCTGGAAGTCCCGCAACTAGCAAGAGTAGGGAGAATCTTTCAGACTATTGGGGTTTTGGAATATTGGGCTGTTGGAACGATAGAAGATGTCCTCTTGTCTTTCCAAGTCCTTCTAAAGTTCAGTCTGAAAAAAAACCCACCTCAACAAAAAAAAAACAAAAAAAAAAACAGGCTCATTCTGAAAGAAGTGCATTTTGAAACAGCTTTAGGAACCATCCAACGCCTGAAAATGTGTCACGTCATCCATCTTACTTTGTATTTCTCTGAATATCAGTCCTCCTGAGTTCAGTTACAGATGTTCCCTTCTGGAAGACTCACCACTCTGTCTGTTTCTGTTTGTCACTTATACGAGCTCTCTGACACTTGTCAGAGCGGAGCGTCTTTCTCAGGGGAGCCATCTTTGAACAGGTGATGTTTACGAGTATAAGAGGAGATAAACAGAAAGCTCACCTTCTGTTCAATCACTCCTGCAGTGGCAACTGTTGCTCATATTACAACTGGTCTGCTTTACACCTACATATATATGTGTGTGTGTGCATTTAATGTGAATGTACAAAACAAACTGGCTCTATGAGAAAACTCTGTAGGTACCAGAAAAAATCCTCAAAATGCACTTGACATATGACTCAATATTTTAACAATAACTAATTTAAAAAACATAAAACATGCACCAATCAGAGTGTGACCCTGTGCTCAGGCCCTCAGCACAGCGATCTGTAGCTCTAATCACAGGATTTAGCGCTGGGCTGATGGGGGTCGTGTTTGTCCTAATTAAGCACAAGAACTAATTGGCTCTGGTTTGAGATGAAGCTAATTGGCGAGCATGATGGGAGGAAGAGTTTGGGCGGTTAGGGTGGGTTGTTGTGGCTAAGATGTAAGATCAATAATGGTTTTGGCTAATAAGGCCTTCCTCTGGTGGTGGACATGAGCGAACTGCTGCCGCCACCGCCACTGCTCCTCACCTTCAGCCCAGATCATCATCAAAGGAGATGTGAAGGCTGTTCAGATGCTGATGAAGCAGTGTTTACTGCTGCTCACTCTCATTAGTGACTGAAGCACAAACATCACCATCATCTGAGAACTCTGTCACCTCGAGAATAAACGTGCAAACAACAGACAATTAATACAGACTTTGATTTTTAAATCTTCTCTAACAGTACAGTAACTGTGATTATTTGCTGCATTTTTGCTATTTTATTTCTTGGGCTGTTTTAAACTATCAACTCTGTTGTTTCTTAAAGACCAAATATGACTACATTAGTCTCTCCATCAGAATTTTGTTGCAGAATGAGATACATCAATACCTGGCCAAGTCACCATGAAATTCCCTGCAAATATTAAAAGGATTCTGGTATTGTCCCTTTTCCCCTGCACCGCTTGGGCCGCCACAAGCTGGTCTTTAGCCCCAAATTGTGCCCAGCACCTCTAACCACCATTATTTTCTTGTTTTGCCGCAGAAAGTTTGTGGTCCCCTGTGAAGTTTTATCCTCAAACTGCAAGCCTTCAACAACACGATGGTACGGTTTCACAAATGTCCCAATTCCTTTATGCTTTTTAGTTCAACATTCTATGAAAACAGCACATGGTGCTCGTCGCTAGCTACCGGTATCTTAGGGTTCCTGAATCCAAACTGCAAACACGAGGGCCAGACGTATCTGCCAGAGCAAGAGAGACCCCTGAGTTAAGGGGTCCATGGCCTGAAAAATGCTGTAGCTGCCATGTGTACATGTTGCAGGAAACGTTAGCACTGGATGTAAAAAGCATGATGTCGCACTTGTGTAGGGTTGGACGATGATGACTACATTCCTGCAGAACACTTCCTCTTGTTTTGGCTGCTTCCTGTTGGGGGTCTCCACAGGGGATCATCCGTTTCCCGCTGGCAAACCAGGCAGACTCTACCCAACCCGGCATGGAACCGACTTCATGATCCGCATGTTTGATTTGGCAAAGGCTTTTTACACTGAACACCCTTCCTGATTCAACCCACCCCAGTGGCTGTGTTCAGTGTCTTGCCCATGGACACTTTGACATGTGGACAGGAGGAGCTGGGAATCAAACCGTTAACTCTGTAATCAGTAGACAGCCGTCTTTAGCCCCTGAGCCACAGGAGTATGTTCAGGCTGGATGCTTCACACTGGTGGGTGTGCTGAATGCTGCGGCCTCACGGGGACGCTGCGAGGGCTTTAAACTGTTAACGTTCCATTAACCGCAGGGAGTCACATGACAGATGTGGCAGCATCAGTCGGTGATTTCAGCTTTCTCATCAGTACTTAAGGGAAGTTTGAAAAGTTCTGAGGTAACCCCTGGAGGAGGGAACGCTATCTCTCCTGCTCTCTGTACTGTACCCTCGGCGAAGCTCGGCGGCGGCGCTGTCAGAGGGCCGTAACGCTGAATTCAAGGTTGCCTCTATTAGTCAAGGCTATTTAAAATGGAGTAGCCCTCCTGAGTTTTTCCCCCTGTAGCCCTTATCTGCACTCCTGAGTTCCAGTTAACCCCAGGGACCCTCGCTCGCCCTGACGGCCTCTCTCTCTGCATAATACACTCCGCTACCTTGGTCACCATTTTCCGGTCAAACTAATTAGATTTCAGAGTCCCCGCTTGGGAAGATGTCAGTGGTATGAAATGAAAATAATTTCCAGATGAGTATCTGACATTTTACGCTGTCGACTAGAGTAAAGAGCCCGGGCGGATTGGCTCCCTCTTTTCCCTTTTTTTCCCTCCTCCTCTTCTTCTTCTTCTTCTTCTTCCTCTTCTTTTCCGCTCCATCACTTTAGTCGCAGAGATATGCTAAATCCTCGTGCTTCCCCTCTCTCTGCTCAGTCCTGGGTGATAAATGGAAGCGAATGTACACAAAAGAGAGCTTCTATTTTTTCTGCTTCTGCTTGAAGTGTTAATGTGTTTAATTACTTTGAAGCTGGATTCTGTGTGTGTGTGCGTGTGCGTGTGTGTCTGTGTTGCAGTTAAAGCTGCAGCAGGAAAACCTTCAATTAATGCCTTTTCTCTGTCAATGACAATGGCTCCAATTTATCTTATAGGAACAATAGAGGAGCGAGAGGAGGTGCAACTGCTCTGAACGCTCAAAGACGCCCAGGAGAAAGCGAACGACATGCTGCTGCTTCCCCCGCTGCAATCAGCGGTGACGCCAGCAGCCCACACACACACGAGGATACCTAAGCTTTAGAGACATGTCGCTGAGTTAGACTCATTCCCCGGAGGCTATAACCACAACGCTGGGATCAGTCTACACAACAGTTATGTCTGTTTCATGTGTTTGGGTGGTCATAGTGTTGGATCAGGTGATCACGGCGTCTTTTATTTCTGTCTTGACTTGAGTGAAAGACATGTCAGTCGATACTATAGCATTTGCACCAATGTGACGGTCTGAAGACACCATGCATCTGAGCTACTGACCAGAGATACTGGGATTTAAACAACAGAACATGCAAAATATTTCATTTAAGCCGCCTCTAGGATGTCTAATAGGTAGAACAGGTAGACAAGTTGTGAAGATCTGTACAAATTGGCTCCTTCGTCTTGAAATGACTTGATAATTTTACCTTTTATTTCCTCTGTTCTTTTCTATCAGTTGCAGACATAGCAGAAGAAATGTAGAACAGAGCATCAATATTTTAAAATGCTGTGCATATATCACTGACTACAATTTTAGTTTTGTGTCCCAAAGTGTTGCAGTGAGACAACAACCACACATACTCGGCCTTCTTCAGTCACCTCAGCCGGCAGATCACCACCTCCACGTTTCAATTGTTCCAAAAATATCATAGTCTGTAAATAAAACTTAAATAAGTAAATCATGTTCATCTGTCAAACTTTCATCTTCAAACCATTGTCCTGATCATTTTGTTGAGGTGTGAAGCATTCTTATTGCTGTGAACATAAATACTGCGGTGACACGTGTGTGTAATGCTACCTGATAGCAGCATTAGATAGACAAACCTGGCAGAACGGCACTAAAGACAAGTTGTGATCACTCTGTTGTTTCTGGCAACCAGCTGTTACCAGCAGGATATAACTGACAGGTGTGTGTCTGATACGACTTCCATCTCAGAAAAATTCCTTTTCTTGGTTTTCTTCTCAGTTTTTGCCATGAATCACTGTAAAAAAAAAATCAATCAGCTGATTACAATCCATCAACCTTTATGAGGTTTGGTTGAATGTGGGCGTGTAAACGGTTGATCCATGTCGGCACATTTCCAGGTGGACTGACTTCTAAAGGGAACACTGACTGCAGGGGTGCACAGCATGGCTTTAAAAGTCTGATTAATTTTTGGCGTATGTCATTTTCAGCTCTCATGTGGATGTACACTTTCAGCATGGCTCCTGCACACTGTTGTATACATGAGACCTCAAGTCTTTCCGTCAAAGGTCTCGTACCTTTACTTCCAAGTCAACAGTCATCTGCATGTCATGCTGTCAGGAAACAAAATGTTTGAACAAACTGTCTGCGCTGTCAGTTTTCTCATCAAAACATTGTCTCCTGTTGTCTTCTAGCTGTCATCTCTCATTTCAAGCATGTTGAAATGCTACTGGGCTGCTGTTACAGTGTTGCCACAGGATGAGTTTCTCCCATTGGTTGAGCCAGCCTATTTAGCATGTACATCACATTAATAATATCTATAAGTGCATATCCATGCTTGAAAGTTAATAATTTATGTTCACCTAAATTCTAGTAAACAGACTCCAGATCAACACATACACACACAGATTTAGCACGTCTCAGACACTTGCACATATTAACACCTGCCTGTGTCAGTTTTATTGCCTCATGAGCTGATTTCTTGTCACACAGACCTGACAACCATGATTAGAACCACTATTTTATCAAATTCCATCCCTGGATTGGCACTTCTCAGCTACTGTTGGGTTCACATTACACTTGATGTTCCTCCTGACTGTCACTCATCAACAAAACCCTGAACTTAGAGGGTCAATCCACCTCATCCAGAGTATCATGACCTCAGACTCTGATAATGTTCCCACCGGATCTTACCGACTGTATCTATAGCTCAGATTTTATTCTGAAGTAACAACAGTGTGGTTGTTTTTACTGAGCAGTGATGCAAACACACACCGCTGTAAACCTGAATCTGTATTCATGGTCACACACCATGTCAGTACAAATCCTCAGTTCAGTAATGACCACACACACACACACACACACACACACACACACGCTCCTGTCTTGTCTTATGTGTACTTTCTATCAGAGGTTCAGTGTGATCCGGGTTTGTCGGTGTGACTGTGCTCGATGTTCTCATAAAGATTTTACAAGCTGTCCCAGAACTATTACATAACCATACTTTAAAATGTGATGATATCTGTAACAATAAAACACTGTAATTAAACTTAACTTCACAAGATAATCAAAGAGATAATGGTGACTGAAGAAAATCACTAAAAACACTAGTATATCTTGTTTTTCAGTGTGCAGTGTTTCAGACTGATGGTTCTGATTTTTGGTTTTGCTGCTTGCTGCTCATCCTGTTGCTCTTGTCCAAGTAAAATAAATCCAGACAAATATTTGATATATTGTTATGACATTTGGTGCAGATATTTGTGGTCCACAAAAGATAAATCTGCAGGATTTTGACCTGCCAGAGGTGGAGAAAAGTCACAGGATCAACAAACTTGAAAAAGTAAAAACTACAAATGCAAATGTCTCTATAGCCCAGTTCAAAGGAAAGAGTCACAATGAGACGTGGAAAACTGCAACTACCTGCCATGTGCTGGTCTGCAGCATCCTGACAACCTGACAAGTTTATACCAGTAATTCTCAAATAAGGGTCTGTGGACCCCAGGGGTCCGTGGCACTCTGTCAGAGGGTCCATGAAAAGTTTCCAGATTCATTCATTTAAATTGTAAAGACATAAAAATGTCTTTTTACAGAAGGCTTCACAGTTCAGTAATATTCTCATCCACATACAGTCCATTAATGGCAGTAACCTGCTCTGTCTACACGGGTACTCTGTGTTGGTGCAGAGTTTTTAAATACATGTCTAATATCATTCTAATTATTTTTTCTTGTGTTGTTCTTTCACATAACTAAGCAGAAGATGTCACAGTGATGTCACAGTGATGTCACACTGATGTAGCTGGTGTTAATGAAGAACTACAGGCTATTGCAGCTTGGATTTCTACTCTCCTCCTCTGGGTAGCCAGGGGGCTACATGAGTATCCTTGTCAGCTAATGCTATGTTTTGATCAACAACCTAAAAGCAACAGGCTGGGGTGGTTATAACATGGTTATAACATGGCTGCGGGCATGTAAAGCTTAGACACAATGCATCCTGGGACATGTCAGCAGTGTTGACACGGCTCCACAAGCAGGAGAACTCAGCTTTCTTGGTAAATATAGAAGCAAAACGTACCGACTTTTCCCTTTAAAAAATGATTCATATCAATATCATGTCTATGTGTTAATGCCAGAAAGAACTGCACTGGTTGGTCTTTTCATAGCAGGAAATACAACTTTTTTTAAGCACAAAGACAAATTCAGGTTAAAATCATTTTTCACTGTGTGCTGCTTTCTAGAAATCATAGTATTTTTCTTCTGTCTTTAATTTTTTTCCTTTGTTTCTCACTTCCATCCCTCTTTTCTTTGTTTCCTCTCCCTCCATCAGTCTTTTCCTCCCTCTGTCTGTGGTTTTGTATCTCTCTCTTTCTCTCTGACCCCCCAGTCTGTCTCTGTGTGGAAACCTTGCCGGCTCTAATTAAACTTTGGGCAGATTAGAACTTTGCCTTGTCAGTCTTTATTCATGCTTAAACAAGTTATTACTTTTTGAGAAATTAAATTAGCCGGCAATTAATTAATCGACACAGAGCTGGGAAAGAGGACGGAGGGGAGGAGGGATGGAGGGAGGCAGGGAGGGGAGGTGAGGGGAGGGAGGTGAGGGGGGAGATGAAAGTGGAGGAAAAGAAGACAGGAGGGGGGGGGGGGCGGGGGGGTTGGCAGAAAATGAAGGAAAAGGAAGACAGATTTATCTCAAAGATGGAAGGAAAGCAAAAAAAGAGAATTATAGATATTTAAATATCATCATTTCTTTCACTAATTAGCAGTAGAGAGTGATGAAGATGAAAAGTGTTTGTTTTTTTCTTTCAAACATCAAAATTTGATGCTTTCAGAAGTCAAAACTAACCCTTGCTCCTCCTCCTCCTCCTCCTCCTCCTGCCTCTTGCAGAAGAGTTATCAGACAGACAACCACTCCTTCCATCCTCCTGGTTTTCCAAATCCAAAATTAATTCACCCTCTGACTTCTTCTGAAAGCAGAACAAACACCAAACAGGCTGATAAAAAGAGAAATAAAGAGTCTCTACTGTGTTTTTCCTCCTGCTTCTCGGTCTGATGGGTTTTCTCTCTTTCTTCTCGTTTGTTTAACGGTGGCGGTGTATCCTCCTGCTCCTGCTCCTGCCGGTGACATCGACGTATTGACTGACACGTTTAAAATTAGCCCCCCCCACCCCCCCCTGGCCCTTCAACCTCCCCTCTGTTTCCTATGAGGTATAAATCCATTTCCTGCTTTAAAACCCCCGGTGTCCAACCAACCAAACGACAGAGCAGCCGAGGCGAGAGTCGATGTGAAATAACGGCGGTGCTGACGGCAACGCACTGCAGCATGTGAGGGTTTATGTGACCTCGACGTGGAGCGATGGAGAAAAGAAAGACTGAAAAAAACAACAGCAGGGGGAGAAGAAAATGTTTGTCCTCCGTCCTCTCTTGACGGACTGCTGGTCAGTCATGCTGTTACACTCGCTGTGACGGGTGTGTGCTGTCCTCCTTCCTTTCTTTTTCCATCCAACATATTTCAATTGATTTTTGTCCAAATTCTCAACACAAGTCCGTCCTTCATTCATTCTCCCCTAACATTTTCTGCAGGACAAAAACTCTGATACTGGTACTCTAAAAAGCCCTGCATGAAAGGCCGCTGTCGTCGAGTTAATGTAACCGGAAGCAACTGACAGTACAAGCGTACCTCTGTGTAAAGTTTAGTAAAGTGATAATGCTGAAAAAAAAAAAAAATAAATAAAAGTGACAGTCTGTTTAACTGCCCGGCTCGGGGCCGATCACTGCTTTATGTGTTGTGCCACTTCGCCGCATTATGGCCAAGGTAGGTGTGTCTCGCTGCCTTCCGTGGTCCTGATGCTCCACAGGTCAGTGAGACCAAGACACCCCGTCTGCTTCGGCCGACGAACCATCACACTCCGCAGCTGTGGCATGACACAGTGTTTTTCTCGCCCTGTGATTGAGAGCCCAGTCTCTCTCTCTCTCTCTCTCTCTCGATATGTGTGTGTATGTGTGTGTGGGGGGTTAGATATATAGATATAGGTAGGCATATATTAAACACTTCAGATGTAACAGTAGATTTTACAAAGATGCATCTTTCCTATTATCACACTGAGAAATTATCATTTTAATATCATATATTCAAAATGTGACACATCAAACAAAACTCTAAATGCCAAGGCAAAGCTGGGCAATTTTATTTGTATAGCCCATTTTTACAAATAGTTTGTGTCAAAGGGCTTTACATTGCATCATAACAACATCCTCTGCCCTTAGACCCTCACATCCACTGAGGAAAAACTCCCAAGAAAATACTTTTAACAGGTCCTGTTTGCTAATCTCCAACGTTATTTTATTAAAAGGTTTAAATTGCCTGAGGGCATCATAAAATAATGTTGAGTCAGCCATTTCTCTCTCTGATTTCTCTCTGATGCACGGCAGAGTGAGACGCAGAGTGTCGTAAAATATCTTGTTCCGGGTACCGATCGGGCACTGACAGATACTACATGGGCTCAGGAACACTTTGGAAAACTGTTGTCAGTAAACACAGTTTGTCTCTGCATCTACAAATGTAAGTTAAGACTCTACCAAGCAAAGAGAAAGACATATATCAACAACATCCAGAAACATTGCAGACTTCTCTGGACCCGAGTTCATCTGAGATGGACTGACGCAAAGTGGAAAAGGACCATCCAGACTGTTACCAGCGCTAACCCCAAAACACAGCAGCTGTGATGGTATGGGGGTGTGTTAGTGTCCATGGCATCATGGGTAACTGTCACAGCTGTGAAGGCCCCGTTAATGCTGAAAGGTACATACAGGCTTTGGAGCGACATATGCTGTCATCCAGACGACGTCTCTCTCAGAGATGTCCCTGTTTATTTCAGCGAGACGATGCCAAGACACATTGTGGACGTGTTCCAACAGTGTGTCTTCGTAGTAAAAGAGTTCAGGTACTAGATTGACCTGCCTGCAGCCCAGACCTGTCTCCTACTGAAATTATGAAGCACAAAATACGACAACAGAGACTGTGGACTGCTGAGCAGCTGAAGTCATATATCCAGAAAGAATGAGAAATAATTTCATTTTCAGAACTTCAACAATTAGCATCCTCAGTTACCAAACACAGACTGAGTGTTGTTAAAAGACATGGTGATGTAACAGTGGTAAACATGCTCCTGTTTGAACTTTTGGAATTTAGAATGAGTGCATATTTACAACAATACAGTTTAGGAGTTTGAACATTAATATCTTTTCTTTGTATTCATTTGAATATAGGTCAAAAAGTTTTTGCAAATCATTACATTCTGTTGTTATTTAATGTTTTATAAAATGTTCCAAAATTTTGAAATTGGTGTTGTGTACGAAAACACTACTACACCACTGTATCTACATAAAGAAACGTATTCAAAACTTAGCCAATCTCTGCTGTTTGCGTCTAGCAGTTGTGGTGGCACTGACCTAAACTCTACTGAGCGCTCTGCTGTAGTTGTTGCTGTAACTGCTGTTTCATCAGAGGCTCAGTGTGATGCAACACCACAATGCTGCTGGCGCCGGCCCGACCCGTATGTTTACAAAAACATCTTGCGCCTCATTCAGCCAGCCCCTGTGTTTCCTGCTCTGCATCTGTCCAGCAGGTCAGAAGTCAGGAGGAAAACGGTTCCTGGCTATGATTAATTAACTGTGCATGCGGCGCTAAACTGGACAGATTTATAGAAATGTTTCAGTTGAACCTCCGAGGCATCCGATTGGTGTTGCTGCTCGAGAGCAGAGAGAACAAACCAAAGTTTTTATTTGTAGCGTTTTGTATTTTAGAGCGGCGGCTGAGTGCAATAGAAACAGCCTAAAGCTATATCAAGTACAATAACACAACAGTGTCTCCTGACCATAAATATTTGACCACAGCGCCCTGGCATGTGTATGTGAGAAAGAGAGAATATGTGAGAGAGAGTGTGTGAAAAGAGGGAGAGGTCATTAGGATGCTGAGGAACATGGTTTGTGTTTGCTTTGAATGCACAAACTGACCTGAATACACAAATTCTGGCTGGGCTCGGAGCTGGCAGCCGCAGCACATCTGCATCTCTTTAAAGAGAGATTCACTCCCTCATCTCTTCACAGATGAGATCTCACTTTGCTAATTTTATGCAGAAGGTGCTCCTACAGTAAAGCAGCCACTGCAGGGCACATGTGTCTGATTGGTTAAGGATTTTTTTTTTTGTCTGTCTCGTTTATGGAGACAAATGACCACCTAGTCAGCCAACGATTGTATTAGATTCTCATTTCCAGACACATTTATGTTTATGTATAGAGACTCTTGTTGCCAGATTTAACTGCACGCTACATTTACTCTGTTCCAGCTCAGCAGAGAAGTCTCACTGAGTCCAAACAGACAGTCTGGGGTTGGTGGATTTTCTTGAATGAATAAGGATTGTCAAAGGCTCGACTCACTACTGTAGAAATATGGGGTTTGGGAACAGACTTTTCTAAATCATCACCTTCTGCAACATCAGACTTTTTGTTAAGGTTTTCTTCTGTGATATAAGTGAAAAGGTGTCCTCATACAAGAGTCTGTCAGCTTCTTAGATGTGGACAACTGAGACCTGCGTCCATTTTTGTCTCTATTCAGACACTTGATTCCAATTTTGTCTCCCAGATGGATAACTTACAATACTCACAAGTCGCTGTGAACAAGTTCTAAAATGCAGTTTTTTGTCTTTCTAAAAATTAAAAATTAAAATTCATCTAAAGGAGAAACGTCAGTTATCTCACCAAATAATTTTAAGTTGGCCAAACTTTTTTAGTTTATTTCAAAACTTTTCTCAGCTTTTTTTTTTTTTACAGTGCTCTTTTTCATTTCTATGTGGACAAATACAATCAGATTTTTGTCTCATTTTTGAGTGAATTTGTGCAAAACAAATGTCCAGATATAAGCAACTACGAATGATGTCGCAGCCATGTGCTTCTGTTTCTTCCACTGCAGATGAGTAAGTTAAGTGTTAAAGTTATTTATTTATAACTTTCTTGAAGCCAGTCCTGTTTCTGTATAATTTGGGGACAGTTCGGGTCACCATTTTCCCTGCAAAACGTGTCCATTTTGAGAATATTCCCATAAAAAAGGCTGCTGTGGATGTGCTGCTTCTCAAACTTGTTAACTAGTCTCTCGTCATCCCTGCTGACTGCTTAGATGAAGGGAAACAGAAATGTCAAGGATGCAAAGGATGATTTTGAGCAAATGAAATAGGCTGGAGGTGAAGCAACTACACAAATCTTTGCTAGAATAGAAACAGGGCGAACCTTTTTTTAAACAAACAACACTTTGCTTGACCTGTTTGCTGATGCAGGGAGCAGAGTATAGGACATCCTCATTAGGAAGCGGCGTGACTCCATTACTGGACACCAGACTTTCTCCTAAACTATGCCCACTTTCCAAAAAAACATCCTCCTTTCATGTATTGGAGTGTGTCAGTTTAACCCATGGCTTGGGTTAATTTTCACCAGTTGACTGCTTTAAAAGATTACAAACTTAAGGTGATCTCTGGTATTAAAATGACTACATCACTACAAAAGAGATGCTAACAGCTGCTAGCATGTTTGCATTCGTAACATTAGGCACTAAATTTGCTGTTTTCAGCGTGTAGGTTGCAACTAGGAGGTTGTTCTTGTTTCATGGGGACTTTGAAAACATACATAGAGGGAACTGCGATGACAATCAAAGCAAGCGACCAATGGCAGGACTTAAACCAGCAATGTACATCCTGTGAGTCAGACAATCATCATTGTGACTGAAGAGTTGTTGGTTCAATTTAATATCTTCTGCTTATTGAACATGTTTCCTCAATCACAAATGAATTAATACTAGGAAAGTTTATTTGTTTTGAATCTTTACAAAATTACCCCAACTTCAAATTCAGTCAAAGTAAAATTTTACAGCAGCCTCAACATAAACCTTTCTGTGTTAAAACAACTAGTGTATTTTTACAGTGCAGTGGATAATGTATGTCTCACTTTGAAATCAAACACCCAACTCAGAACTTCCCTTTGTGTCCATGAAGCTGTGAAATGTGATCATATCTGATGGGAGTGATGGATAAAACAACTGTAATAAGCCCCAGATTGTGTAAAAGAAAACAGATTTTCTGCTTTAATGTTCCCGCTGAGACGGAGAGACGTGACTCGCGTGTGAATATGGCTGTCAGACCGGACTTACAGGCCTGTCAATGTTGTTTTCCATGCATCAAACAATCACTAATGTTGTAGGGTTTAAAGTGTTCCTGTTTACGCCTGTCTCTTGAAGTTAACTCACACACTCGCACATCAAACATGGAGCTGAAGACAGTAAACCAAACTCAGTGACCCTCCCCCGTAACAGAAGCATCCGCACTCGTCCCGACTGTAAATAACTTCAACCGACTGGGAAATCAAAAAAATAAAAAGAATCTGAGAAACCTGCAGATCAGATCTGAAAAAGGACAGAATTAGCGGTGAGGTGAAATGAATCTGCACAGTGAAAGAAACGCCAACCAGTCAATTATTAATAGTGCAGAGGAAAAAGAGTCCACACACACACACACACACACACACACACACACACACACACACACACACACACACACACACACACACACACACACACACACTCATACTTACACCCCTGTGGAATCAGCCTACTATGAAGGAAAAATTCAATTATCCTACAAAAGTGAATAAATTTGCAGCATCGCAGCCCGTGGCTGTAGCTGCTGCTGCCATCTCCCAGGATGCATTTGGGAATCATATGGACGAGGGGGGGTGCACATAGGGGGTTGAGGCATATTAATGGGACGTTGCAATCTTTTAACTCTGTCACAGTGAGAACACACTCAGAGCTTTACATTCAGCACAGTGTGTGTGTGTGTGTGTGTGTGTGTGTGTGCGTGTGTGTGTGTGTGTGTATAACCCTTGGCAATGAAAGGGAAACCAGCTCTTTGGCACGGCGAGCTGCTGATGTTCCAGTTAAAACATCGGACTGTTTCTGTGTAATAACAAAGAAAAATAGGACACTCGACAGCAGAAACACTAAAAACTGAATTAGACTCAATTTTGTTTTGTTAAGCGAAATTAAAGTGAGTGAATCACAATTAGACCAACTGAAAATCAAACAGACAAATCAAATGTCAGGAAAACAGCAGGTTTAATCAGTAAATTCAGTTTCTTCTGATAAATAAGTAATTTGGAGTAAATACACTGAAGATGCACCACATGTGTTACATGTTCCTGTAAGCACTAGATCAGTGGTTCTCAACCTGGAGGTTGGGAACTCCACAGTGGTTGCTTGATAGTTTTCGGGGATCAACTGGTTGCAACATAAAACAGCAAACTTGATAAACTACTCAAGCAAGCATTCTGGGAAAGGAGGGCTGCATTTAATTAAGACTGAAGAATCATTTATACTGGCTGCTTGTTGGTGGCTTGGTCGATAAAATGTCAGAAAATGGTAAAAAATGTTAATCAGTGTTTCCCAAAGTCCTCAAATATCTTGTTTTGTCCACAACCAGAAGATATTCAGTGTATTTCCTGCAAAATATATTCGCATTTGAGGAACTAGATCTTTTGTTGGGGACCTCCTGCAACCTGTTCAAGAACTTCTGTTGGTCCCTGGACCCCAGTTTGAAAACCACTGTTCTAGATTCAAGAGTTACTTTATTGTTCCCGACTGTGGGAAACTTGTAACAGGCTTCAGCCCATGCTGCATCCATCCAAGACTAAGAAGTCAAAGAATAATATACACTGATGTTAAATAAAAACCTGCAGTACAAAGTACAGAAAGGCTCTGCTTTCATCTGCCACCATTTAAATGTGTATAGAAGTCTGGATAAAAGGGTTTTTAAATCTTTTCACTCGGCGTCGTGGCACTCTGAACCTCCTCCCGGATGCCAGTGGCTGGTGCTCACTGTGCAGCACATGGGACGGGTCACTTGTTATCTTGTTGGCTGGTTTAAGAACAGCCTGTTCTTGGGTAGACTGCAGGGATGGATGCTGTCTTACATCTATTATCTTCGATCACTTCCGTCACACAGAGAGGTTACAGAACCGAGCCGTGACGCCGTCTCTAATCACGCTTAAAGATAAAGCCTGATAATCAGCAGATGTAATAGATATGCAGTGATAGGGGAAGTACAACTTGAACTACATGTACTACAACATGCGATACATGTTGTTGGATATGCACTGAAATAACTAATGTACCACATTTATTGTAATCATACCAGGAGATGTATTCCATATGAGATGCACAAATTCATGCAAGTACAAGTATTTCCAAAATATATTCAAAATATATCATGTTTATTGGTACTATTACACTTTATGTACTAAGTATAGTAATACTACATATATGTCAGATATTCTAAGGCAGGGCTGCACCAACAAGGATTCATTCACAAGATTAAACTTAAACCTCTCTTTATGCGAATTTTAGTTTTTACTGTACAGCTAAATTAAATTTAACACAGTTGTACAGGTTGTTCTCAGTCTACTTATAGAAATAACATGACATAACTCTTAGATCAGCATTTTTGTTTGATCAACATGACAAAAGTTTTATTATCTGCTCTTAGCTGTAAATTATCAGCAGATAGAGAAAATAGATAGAGAAATTATAATGAAATAAATAAATTGCAATAAATAAATAAAGCCTCAAACAGCAATAATTTGAGTCCATGCAGACTGCAAAACAAAACAAACAAAAAAAGCTAAATCTGATATTTTAAGAGCATAAGAACAGATGCAATCTGCCGACTTCTGATTTAACCACAGGATGCAGTGAAACAAACAATTCAGCAGATGTGCTAAAAAACTTTTCAGAAGTTTAGATTGTGAGTCTTGAGTCTATATTGTGCAGTTTCATACAAATCCATCCAGCTGATTATGCCTTTGTGGCGCCTCATAGAGATGAAGTGCGATGACTTTTAATACAAAAGCTTAGTGAACACGTGTCTTGATTTTCAGGTCTTCATGAGCCTTTGCCAGTCTTTTTGAAAGTTAGCTATTTTGATTTAAAAATTTTGCAACCCACTTGTCCGACATCAAGCGATGCTACTCAGACACCTACTGACATGAAAACAAAATGCCAATTCAGTCTCATAATCAGGCTACACAAACTGCTCTTGCCTAGTTGCTGCAGCTGAGCCTGATAATCTGAGATGTCCTAAACTGGCCACCATACAGAGATTAAACCTCTTGATTTATGTAACATCATGGCCTTTCAAACACCGCCCACTGGACAAACTTTACTTTTTGTGCATCACAAGTGACAGAAGTATAAGAGGAGTTAAATGAATTTTTCCTCCAGGTAACACGTGACTGGACTTTCCGTCTCCATCAGCGTCTCCATCAGTCATCAGAGCGTATATTTCTGTTTGTCAGTAGCAGGTTTTCATGTCTCCTCACTGATCATTTCTGTCTTTTCACGACTCTAAACTGATTGTTTGCTCGGCGTGACGACTGTCAGCATCTCCGCTCCGAGCCACTTCCTGTTTGATCCGACAGTAACAGCCTACCTGCGGCTGATTGATGCGTTCTCATATTCCTGCTCACATGACAGAGTGATGCTGCAGACAGATTGATGCCGACACGTATGACCAGCCGCAGAAAACAACATGTGACAGGCGTGTTGAGGAGCAGCAGCTCGATGACAAGCCACACAGGTAACGTTTTGTTGTGTTTAGTGTTTGTTCTGCCTTGCATGATCTCAGGGGAAATTTAGTCCTGTTTATACAAGAAATGCCAGCATCGTTTTGTCGATATATGAGCAGAAAAGTTGAGGACTGAGGACTTCAGCAGGCTGGTTCTTTTGTTAAAACTGAAAAAAGAAAACCGTGGACAAATACTAAGTTTAACTTCTGCAAAAAAAAAGAAAATGATTTTTTTAATCTCTTTGTCTCTGTCCTTCAAGCATCTTAACATTAGATGAGCCCTTCTTTTTTAGCCTTATTCGTGTCCATATTTTACCCTTTGACAAATATTAGACAAAGCATGAAAAGAAAAAAGATCCAAAATCAGAAAAACTGGAACGCGGGAGGAGAAGATTCACACACTCTCGAGCAAAACGAGTAACATAATAAATTATAACTACCCACCGTTTTATGTTTACTCATAAATTCAGGCGACACCAGAGATTTACATCAAAACGCATCCTTATTTCAACAGTGATATTTCCCCATTCCTCATACTGAAAGAAACCAGCTCTAAGGACTCTCAAATCGTCTTGAAAAGGGACCGAAACTGTGCAGAGAGATAATTTGACTGAGAAGAAAAAAGAACATCAGGAAGGCTGCAGATAAACTTCCCTGTCAGACTGTGTCATTTTCTACACTGAGATGAAGTTTGCAGAAGATTTTTTTCCTTTTTTTTAATGGAGGAAATAAAGTGTGACAGTCTTTTTTTTCCCTCCCTGCTGGAAATCTAAAAGTCCTCAAACACAAGTTGAGTCCGTCACTGTGCATCGAGGCTGGAGCTCGGCGATGCTGCTCTCTGGAGGAAAACTGCTTCACCAACTAAACTTCATGTGGAAAAACTGGTTCTGCAGCTGGTGGGGGGGGGGGGGGGGGGGAGAGAGAGAGAGAGAGAGAGAGAGAGAGAGAGAGAGAGGGAGAGAGAGAGAGCTGTGCTGCAGCTGCATAATACACAAGTAAGTAAAGAAGTAAAGTTTGTTTTCTGCATATGACACCTTTCAAGAACAGATTCTACAAAATCCTTAAAGACAAAATCAATCATTTAATCTCTTAATACAGACATAATATAAAAGTATTACAGCGATAGTTCACCTGAAAGTAAAATTTTAGTCATTATCTCCTCACCCTCATGCCAACTGAAGGTCAGATTTATTTAGTTAGTCCACAAAACACTGCTGGAGTTTCACAGCAGTGTTTTTATGTCTTTCTGTTTAAACACTGGTCACCATTCACTTCCATTGTTTGAGAGATTCTGCAGCACTGTTTTCCTGTGAAACTCCAGCAGTGTATTGTGGACTAAATAAACTAAACCTGACCTTCAATCAGCATGAGGGAGAGTAGATAATGACTGAATTTTCATGTTTGGGTGAACTATCTTTTTTAAGAGAATACAAAAAATTTAAAAAGGGCTAGTCTAAAGTGGGTCTTGAGCTGCTTTTTAAAGTCTAAAGAGCTCCAACTGATTGGAGCACAGCCTTAAAGATGCAGATGCCTTCAGTGTGAAGTCTGGATGGCCGGCAGGCCAGATCAGAAAACCTACAGGTGCTGAAGCTATATATTCTTCCACACACTTAAATCTGTAAAAACAAATCTAATCAAATTGGTTGAAACAAGTGTTTGCACACTCAGATCTGTGCAGAAATGATGTCAAACTGAATAAAACAAGCATCCCCAGGTCAAATATGTGCAAAAATCTTGTCAAACTGAACGAATAAAACTTCCACACACTTAAATCTGTGAAAGAGAGCTTAAAAAACGTTGTCACCAATGACAAATCAATCTCATCACATTCAGAAACTGTTTTTGAGCTTCCAGTTACATCAAATGATCTTCAGCAGCACATGGAGGTCAAGTCCACATTTTAGCATTTACAAATCTGACAAACTTCATCTGCTGCTGAATTTCACGTGATGTGATCAAATGCTCCTGAACAGCTCCTGACCAGCAAAACAGATGTTTCTCAAATCAGATTTTTGGGACAGACAGTTTGCGCTGGTATTTGCAAGTGACAGTGTTCTTACGGAAACACTTGAATTTGAATGTTTTCAAGGTTTGAAAGTGCTTGGACTTTGAATAAGGTTTTTGAAACCACTTGAAATTGTTATTGCATTACTTTCAGAAGAACTTACTAGTTTGCTTTTTAAATAAATAAATAAAGATTGCTCCACTTGCGTCCCTTGCGTGCACATCTGGCTTCACTCACAGTTTCTATTATAATTTAAGTTACTTGCTTAGTAATCGGTTGAATGATTGATTTATATTTGCTCAGCCCTTCTGTAGAACGTTATCACAAAACATATATTTAGGTTATTTTTGGCACAGTAACATCTGATTTAATGTGATGAAGAAATGAAGTAGAGCCTAATTATTTTGAGTGTATAAAGCATGTATAAACATGTCATTTACCACAGATGTAAGGTGCTGGAAAAGCTTAAAAATGCACTTTGATGATGCTTGAAAAGTGCTTGAGTTTATGTTTCGAAAAGGTTTAGGAGCCCTGAAGTGATTGGATCAGACGTCACCAATCAGGTAACAACATAGGCATCAGTAGTGTGCACCATGTATGATTATCTTTTGATGAACTGTTGAAACCTTACAACTTTTCATGTACAGAAGCCGCCCCACAAAAGTTCCAGCAGACAGTTTCCTTTATCGTCTGTCCAAGCACTGTTGTTCTCTGTTGTCTGCTAAGTTGTCACTCTGGATTTCATGTTGCTGTTTTGAGTTATGCAAAAAAACAATTTGAAATCCAATTTGAGCGTCCGGGCTGAGACGCATCTGTGGAAATCCAATTGGAATCGCATTTCAGACTACCTCCAAATGTGGTTTGGATTTGATTTGACAGAAATCACATGTGGTTCATGTGGTTCTTTTCTGTCCAAATAATCAGTCTGGATATTTATGCCAAAAAACAATTTGGCTGGCAGTTATAACAAGGCCTAAGTGGACTTTGTGGTGACATTGTTTTTCTAAACTCCTGTTTTTAAGGTCAAGAATGAACGTTAAAGTTTTTAGGGTTAAAAGTAATATTGTCTGCATAACGGTGATAAAATATGCAGGTACAGAAGGCAAACAAAAGAGGACCCAGGACACAACCCCGGGGCTCACCATGAGACAGAGTTAGAGATGAGGATGAATAGTTACCACCGACTGTTCTACATCTTTCTCAGTCACGTCCAACAGCACTGAATTAGAAAAACCTTCCTGCATCAACACCACAGAAAGGAAGTCCTCCATGGGCATCTTTTTGAAAGAGTGTTTTGGTATAAATTAAACTAAAATCCAAACTCCACTTTCACTTTCTTTTCACCACAGTGTTCTGGGTCTTTGAGCATCTGGCAGGTGCAACCTTGGAAACTGAATAAGTAAATAATCCAACCCATCATGCTTTTCCATGAATTAAAACAGTCTGACAGTCGGATCCACTCTGACTTCTCTCTTTGATGCACTAATTCATTAAATGACAGAAAATTATACAAAAAAAACTAAAAAGCCTTTCAATTTCACCTCCAAATGACTCCGGAGCTGCACATGTCGTGACTGCAAACCAAAATGACAACCAGGAGCGTCCTCCTTCTCCGTCCTTCTGTCCTCTCTTTATCTTTTCCTTAATTCTGCCTTTCTTTTATCTGCTAATTTCTCTTTTCCACATTTACTTTGTTTCCATGTTCCTTTCTTGTCTTGTCCAGCTGTCTTTTATCTTTTGTTCTTCCCTCCTTTTGTTGCCTGCTCACTTCTTTTCTCTATCTTTCTAAAACTTTGTTTCTACCTGCATCTCATTCTCGCTCTCGGCCCTGATGTCCCATCAGCCTTTGTTCTTCCTCTCTGCAGCATCTACAGCCAGCGGGGAGGAAGAGGGACCAGACCTGCTGAGATCAAAGTTTACTCATTCTTTATGTGTGAGTGCGTGTTTAAAAAAACAGTACACACTGGTAGAGAAAGGCAGATATTCCAGGTAAGGTTTGGAGGGAAAAGGTGCTCGGTTCATCTTTGTTGCAGCATAAAAGCTCCAAACAGTATAAAAAGAAATCGAATAATCATGGGATGGAAAATGAATATCAAAAATTTGCAGATACATGAAGAAATCAAATTTAGAGTTTAAAAAAATGCAGTGTTGTCAGATTTTATTATTACTGATAAAATAATGAAAAACAAAAACAGAATTCTAAAACTTCTTGTCTGTTCATATAAAAAGAAAATCGGAGAGGGACCTGATCCTTGAATTATGGGAAACCTGACCAGGACCACCGACTCAGAGCCTTTGGTGAAACCTTTCTTTGGAAGGACATAACCTGCTATTTTGTGGCTTCATAATTGAAATTTATACAAATCAGTTCTCGAGGACAAAACCGAGGCTGGAGGTAGTGTGGGAAAAAATGAGGGCTAACAATTTTCATATTTTCTGTGCTTGTATTTTAAAGAGATAATTATATATTTTGTAATAGAGGTTGATGGCTCTTTTATCATATAATAACTGGGAAAAATCCTGGACATATTTATGATGCAGAATGAGTATCTCTTTAAAATACTTTTGGCTGCAAACAGATGGAAATGGATGCAGGAAAACCATCCAACCATGCAACAAAATAAATGGTATGAAGAAATGCATGTTTACCTTTTGACTACAATATGAATAATATGTAAAATATGGTGACCAATTGACTATATATAGAATTAAACCTATTACACATCTCATTTATATCAATAAACTCATTTAGCCTAAAAATATCAGTTGCATAAAGAGAGGAGAATGAAAAAATGGACAAAACTACAGAAATGAAAGGAAAAACAAATCTACTCACTAATTACTCACATCCAGACTTGCAGATTGTTTCTAAAGTGTCCCTGAGCTTCATCTTTTCCTGTTCAGAAGTACAAACAGGCTAATTAGCCATCGAATCTGTCCTCTAATGATCATCTAATGATTAAACAATCAATAGCTTTGAGTAAAACATGATATTAAAAGAAAAATAAAACATAGGAATCAGACTTAAGGTAATCAATATCTTCAGGATTTATAAACTTTAACAGCAACATGAGCTCTTATTCTTACTTGGGTACAAACTATTTTGCCCAATGTAAAACTAGAACCTGGAGGGATGGAGATGCAAAGAAACAAACAAGTAAAAATGATGAAAGAAACAAGGATGGAAGGAAAGATGAGAGGAAGGAAGGACCAAACTAATGAAAGAGAGTTTGTGGCAAAGGATGAGTCAAATAAAGGCTCCAGAGAGGTGACTGTGATTCTCTGCTTCAGGCTACAGCTAACACACACACACACACACACACACACACACACACACACACACACACACACACACACACACACACACACACACACACACACACACAGAGTATGTCCTACTATATGTCTCTGAGCAACCACGCTGGGGTCAAAGGTCAGCAGAATGCCTGGAGCCAAACCTGAACTAAAGCTACAGCTCTGTGCAAACAGGTGAGTCTCACAGGACAGCAGAGACTCCAACTGCACTGATGTGTGACTGAGTCACATCATAGTTAGCACAGGAAAATATTGTCATTTACGTTTTTCTTTACTGCATTGGGTTTGAATTGAATGTGCTTGTGTTCAGGCATTTATTACAAAAATTAACCAATTAATTTCATGAAACAATCGTAAAAACCCACGTCAGTTTTAAAGCTTAAAGGCCAAAACCACCTCCAGTGAGCGTGAAAACCACATTGTGAATTAAATTTTTTTCCCCAAAATTTTGCAGATCCCATCAACATTTTCTGTGCATTAAAGTACTAAGTGGTTTATTCTGTGTAAATGGTACAACTTTATTGTCAGTAAACACTGAAATTCATTGTGTATCATAGTGCGGCTCCGTTCAAAAGAATTGGAACCTTGAGTCGCAGCTCAAAACTTGGTTAAAAAGCCATAAAGTGGAACTTGATTTTAAATTATTCTGTACAACTGTGTTTTATGATGATACTTAAAAATATAAAGAGAGGTCAATAATTTTTAATCTGACATGCAGCATTTTGTTGGTATGATCATCTCTTACATAAAATCCTGCAGGAGTGTTGTAGGAACATTTTAGCAACATCAAACTAACGTATGGAGAGCTCTAAAGTTTGACCAGATCAGACACCTAATGAGGGCTTTGTGTGTGTTTTAGTGCGTGTAGCAGACATATGGTCTTCCTCTAAACAAGATGCTGACCGGCTCTGCACGCTGCATCCAAATGAGCTACAACACACACACACACGCACACACACACACACGCACACACACACACACACACACACACACACACACACACACACACACACACACACACACTCACACACACTCACACACACACAGATAATATATGGCTTCATGTGTGCCCTTTGACCCCTCTGCAGTAGTTTAAGTGTAAACACACTATAAATAGAAAGATGTAGGTGTCTGTGTGTGTCTGCTGGTGTGTGTGTGTGTGTTATCAGGACTACCAGCAGTTCTGTAGCACTGATCTATCCCATAAGTCACTGGGGCTCCTGCTGCCTATTGATCTGGCAACCCTCCATGACACACACACACACACACACACACACACCCCATCTCATCGCTTGCCAACTTGTTCCCAGACACACCGTCCATACAGATGGTCTGAACTGATGAAGAAAGAGACGGAGAGATAGAAATAAAGCAGACTCATCAGCACCAACAATACCACCGTCCAAACTCCTCCTCCTCCTCCTCCTCCTCCTCCTCCTCCTCCTCCTCCTCCTCCTCCTCCTCTTCTTTGAATTGTGTCATGAATTACACATATGATGTTTGTTGATTTGACGATAAGTTAACATTTGTTGTTCCTGTGGTGTACTGCAGGACTCACATTTGAAATGCCACAGAACCTCTAGTATTTTGGGAAAAGGTCATTATGTATGTTTAACTGTTTATTACTTTATTATTATTTATTTCTTTAAGAAGATATTGTCCTCTGTCGGAAAAACTTCGGATCTTTTTTCAGGTCAGTCTATATACTAACATCATATTGAATGGTGTGTGATATTCACATTTTCTTTACACTACAGTATAGGGCTGTGCAGTAAATCAGTATTATTTTGTTTCGTGATATAAGACTAAATATCGTGACAGAGTTTGAATATCGCTGTATCGTGATATGGCATATGTGTTGTCTTTTCCCAATTTTCTGAGATTACCATAACGTTCTAACTGTTTTATAATTTGCCTTTCCCATTTAGTCATTATAGTCACATTACTGATGATTATTTATCAATTATTGTTTATTTATCTCATTGGGTTAATATTTAGTGAAACCAATCCCTACAATATTGTTACAATATCGAGGTATCTGGTCAAAAATATGGGGATTTTTTACTGATTTTACCACCTTAGCCACTTGAAGTACACAACATGTAGTCAGCCACAACCTATGTGATCAATAATTATGTATATTGACTGATATGAAACCTATCATGATAGGTTTCTCAGCTATATTGCCCAGGCCTACTACAGCAAACAGCAAGCTTAAATGACAACACACACCCAGGAGGACTTTTATAGCCTCTATAACTCAGATCTGTGTGTTTGTTACTGTTAACAGTCTCTCCAAATGTGTACTGTGACTATAGAAAGGAGAAAAAAAAAACTTTAGTCTTCATTTGATGCTCCAAAATCAAAACAAGGTCGGGCGTCAAGGCATCACATGCGTTTGGCCTTCAGACTGTGAAAATACATAATTAGAAAGACGACAAACTCAAAAGTCACATAAGCAACATCATAACCTTGCAGAGTCAGTCTGTGTCTTAGCTCTTACAGAACTGATTAAACTCTCCTTTTGTGTTGCAGACCAGACCTACATGACCAGACTTATAGTGGTTTTTCGCATCTTTTGATACTTTCTCCCTCATTTTGGAAGAACCAGGTGAAATGTCCCAAGATGAGGGCCGTGTTTGTGTTGGAGACGTACGCTGCGCGAGACGAGAGACTGCAATTTGAAATGAGAACCGAACTTAAAGTGCAGGGACACAATGAAGTTAAAAGATCTGTTGAAAAAAAATGAATTGAGCAAAATGACAAATTACAGCTGGTAATAACAGTAGTAGCACAAAAAACTACAAATGCGGTGTAAACCTTATTAAAAGCATTTTGATTCTCTTGAATACAGAAGACCCGAGACAGAACTGAGAAAAATACATGTGATCAATTTTCTGTCTTGAGCTAAGTTGTTTTCTCTCTTGTGTTTATGACTTTAAAAACAGGTAAAGAAAGTTTTTTTCCAGAATAAAAAAAAATGTATCACCAGAATTTTTTTTACATAATTATAAAAAGTTTTTGTTCTTTACCGCATTATTTTTTAAATGATGTTCAGTTCTAATGTTTTAGAACAAGCCATAAATTATACAAATATAATTATGTATAATACTATTATATATATAGATCAGAGGACCGTCTTTCAGCCTTGAGTTTGCTCTGCAGTTGTTCTTGGCAGGCAGTGAGTTAGGGTATCCTTTATGTAGCCTGAGGCAAGAGTCGAGCAAAATAAAGGGCATTCTCCACATTTTAAACTTTTTACTTGTCTCACTGTGCATCATCATCAGGTAAAATTCAACTGTACTTTGTACAGTTGGCGAATAAAGTGATTCTGATGATATTGTTGGAAGAACCACCCGGGGTTCAAGTGTCCCTGACTGGGATTCACTGGTTTGAGATGCTGAATGTGTGGTTTGGAGCGTCCCACGTCAAGTCTGGCAAGAGATCACTGTCTAATACAGGCAGAAAATTCCTTAAAGGAAAGTCAGATTTCACCCACGAAGCCTGTGCAACATTTTTATCGTTCCAGCAGAAATTCACATCATCCATCTGGAAACTTTATAGGACTTAAATATTCTGATAAAGTTCAATTAAGTGCTTGACAAAGCTGAACAAAGATATACATGTCAATAAATATGTTCAAATGTTTAAATTAACTTCCCAGAGGGATGTGTCTAATCTCTGAAACGCCTGGTTGGTGGATTAAAACCAGCACACTGAGACTGTAGTCGTGTTTATCAACATCTTCGTCTCTGCCTGATGAATTTTAAAGTTAATTCCTGACTTTAGTATCACTTCTGAGGCGGGCTCGTGTGCATCTGAGGCACTGCTGTGAAAATGATCCTCTTCACACTTCAACTCATGCAATTTACATGTATTAATGCATTTAATGATTTAACGCTTTAATAAATGGACTGTGAAGTGTCTGAAAGATCTTCATCAGTGTGGATTCGACTGGAAGACTCTCATCAAAGTTAACGCAGAGTGTAGCACCCTAAACTGCTTCAGAAAGTCTTCAGCACTGATGCAAAGTACGTGTGATTTGTCAAAAAAAAGTGTGAAAAAGTGGTTCTTATTTTTTTTTTCTTTCATTTTGTTTCCTAATGAATTTATGATTTCAATCGTTAGTTTGAAGTCTTCGTTTATACAGCATGATGTTCAGTTTCTGAATTATGGTCCCATTTAGAGTACAATAGACCATAATTCTCAGTGAATCCACCCAGAACATCTCACAGGGCTCAACAAACTACCACCAAACTGTCAAACTGGACATTATTGATAAAATATTGATCAATATTCTGTTACTATATTGTCTATTTTTCACTTAAAATGTTTTAGAAACTCTTTAGCTGTAAAACAAGAAAAATGGAGACCGTTCAGCAGGATTGTGTATTTTTACAAATATAGATTCTAACTACAACCATAAAGGGTTCCGTGGTTAGTTCCCATAAGAGAACTCTTAACAAAAGGTTCAACCTGGAACCTTTTCAGAGGGTTCTACCTAGGACCCAACATGAAGGGTTATAGCTAGGACCATCTGTGAAACGTTCCATACAAAAAATCCAATGAGAGGTTCTACAGTGAGCCCCTCTATGGTGTCGTGGTTCCACCCAGAACCTTCTCTGAGGGTTTTCTCCAGAACCTTTCCAACTTCTGAGGGTGCTAACAAGAACCCACCCAAGAGGTTCTACCAAGAACCTTTTTACATTCCAAGGTTTTTATCTAAAACACACTCTCTACCCTGAACCGTTTTATATTCTAAAGTTGTTATTTATAACCTACCCAGGAGATTTTACCAAGAACCCTTTCAAATTCAGAGGGTTTCAGTTTCATATTTATGGTACAAAGACACCTTGCTGAAACCTTGACAAAAGAGGATTTCACAACCCTTGAAGAACTCTGTCTTCTAAAATGTGTTTTTTGGATGAAAAGGGTTCTTAATGGAACCCTAAATCTTACAAAGAACGTTTGATCCCTCAAAACATGACCAATTTTTGTGTTTCTGGTCACCTATGGAGCCTCCTGGAACTCTGATCAATCTGTCAAACTAGGCAGTGTTGATCAACTATAGATCAATATTCTGTAACTGCATTTTAGTTACTTTTCAGTTGTAATATGAGAAAGATCCCAACCAGGCAAGCTGCCATTATTTATTTCTAGTGAAAGAACAGGTTAAAACCGAACACATTTCTGCGTGATGGCGGTTTACTGTGACTGCTCATATAATGACATTTTATTGGACTTTATTGAGGCTTACTGTCATATTCGTAGAATAAATGAAGGAGAATGAGCAGCAGACAGTTGCTCATAGTGGAGCAGAAACTCAGTGTTAAGTTGTCAGTGTGGCAGTAAATGTACAGTTCAGGTTAGAGTGTTATAACATGCTCAACAAGACTGTGACAGCGTAATGCCAAACTCGAGGCTTCAAAGTGCACTGTAAAACCAAATGCTACCATTAATCAATTATAATAAGTAGTGAAAACCTGAAACCTAAACTTTTAAGTTTAAGAAGTAATTGTTTTTGAAAAGCGCTATATAAGTATAATGAATTATTATTAATTATTATTTTTTTTTTATATTTATGTTTTGAAGTTTTGAGTTTGAATCACACTCACACTCTCAAAATTTTGAGAAAGTTTTGAAACTTTGAAAGTTTTGAAATAAACTAAACAAAGTTTTGCAGACCTACAATCTTTGATTGAGGTCATTTACTTTTCTTCTGTAAATAAAATAGTATTTAAAAGTTGTTCACAGTGAACTATGAACCTGACTTGTCTTAAGCGGATGCTTGAAAACAACAATTTTTTAATCATTAAAAATTACCTCAAATCTATTGAATTAAGTTGCTTTTTTGCAGTGTGCTGTTAGAGAGAGAGAGTTGCATTTACTAAAAACATTTGAGTTGACTTAATCAAATATCTTAATTTAACTAAAATCAAAGAATACATGTAACACTGTCTGCATGTAAGCTCTGATAATTTCCAACTATAAAGATTAGCATCTCAAAAAATTGTGGTGACTGATTGCATCAATTTTTTTTAAGTATTGCCAACTTATTTGGGTTTATACTGTGGCAGTCTGGTCACAGTGGCTCCGTCCTCTAATACACTGTCTCAGTATATGGGACACATGGTCTACTAACTGAGCTACCATGGCACCAAACTGGCAAAGACTTGTGATTGGACCATAATTAGTCAAACCATCCTCTCAATTCACTTCACTGTCGGTGGGACTCTGTTCTTTACACGTGACCTGAACAGAAACAGTCTGTTTCTGATTTTCAGAATTTAACTAGCGTCATATTCTGATTTCACACTCCGTGAAGACACCCTGAAGGCTCATTTTAGATTCTAAACTCATATTTAAGTTTTCAGCAACAGTCTGACGGTGACTCTGAAACATCGTCTGCAAACAGATCTGAAACAGCAGCAGCAGAGGGAGGAAAAACAACAACCAAAAAAAAAAACCCTCAACTATGTGTGGTTCTCAGAGGTCAGATGGCGGTTTGGGCAATAGACCGTCATCTACGCTCTCCCAGTCAAACATTTGGCCTGGTGAACGTCAGCGCACATCATCCACCTTTCCCATCCCACCACACACACACGCTCAAACATATACACACACACACACACCTCTCTGAACGGGTGAAGTGATGCAGAAAATGGGATTCAGGTTTGTCCCTCCGTAACCTTCCCTTTCGCTCATTTAGATGCGCTAACTTATTCGGACTGAACGCTTTTTACACTCAAATGATGCTGCTGTACCTCTCTATCTCACACACACACACACAAACACACACTTTCCTCTCACACTGAGTTGGGAGAATTTCACGCTCTATATAGGCCATCATTATTGGAAATGAAGAAACACCTCCTCGTTTAAAGATGCGCTTTGTTGCCACATCTCATTTCCACTCGGCCTCTGAGTGTATTTTATCTTCTGCAAGATAAGCAGGATAAAGAACGCTCTTATCTGCTGAGTGCTAAGTGGATGAGGAGCAGCACTGTACACCGTGTACGAGCTGTGTACTCGACTGGGTAAAGTGAACAAATAAGGCTGATACCGGCTAAATCTAATACTGCCCCGGGGCACATTACACCCAGAATGCAATGTGGCAGACGATTCCTTCGGTGGAGGAGATACAACGCACTCTAGGCTCAAATGAAGCAGAAAGTTTGGACCAACAGAGGAGAGGGTGAGGGATGGTGTGGATTCATTTGAACATTTTGTTTTGTATTGTCTGTGTGTGTGTGTGTGTGTGTGTGTGTGTGTGTGTGTGTGTGTGTGTGTGTGTGTGTGTGTGTGCAGGGGTTTTTCCTGATGAAAGCCTGAACAGTAAATCACAGTGATGACCTGTCGACGCAGCAGCAGCCTCATTACAGCTCTGTTTAGAAGAAAGGACTCAAAGAAGAGATTCACATATTTACATGATAAAAGTCTGCAGGTTTATTGCACGTTTTCAGATCCTGTTTATTTCACAGAGGATCAGCTGTGTCCAGGCCCAAATCTCACACCAATAGTGAACAAAGTAACCTAAATATGCAGCTGCAAAAGCAGCTCAGCAAAGACCCCAAAAAGCAAAAGTTTACAGACACTCACAGAGCTGTTTCTCTGCAACAAGACGCCCTGAATTAAAGTACAACAACAAAAAGTACACGCATTAGCAAGTCTTCTTCTGCTTAAGGAAGCAGAAAAGTGAGCTACTTTCAAGCCATAACACCTGACCCACCTGATCTGCAACCTAAATTCTCATTGCTAAAATGAAAAAAAGAGCTAAAAACAACACAAAACAACAGACAACAGTGGAATTTTAAAGCCTCACTTAAATGATCTGTGCACATAAAAACAAAATCCATTTTATCCATTACTTTGCAAAACTAAAGACATTCCCATGAGCCTCAGTTATACTTTGTATTTAGGTGAGGCAGATTTATCTATACAGCACAATACATACCTAAAGGCAACCCAAAGTGTACAGAGTACACAGGGAAACGCACAAAAAAGCAAATGATAAAAACAATAAAAGCAAGCAAGCAAAAGCAAACAGAGTAAAAACAATAAAAGAAACCCTTGAAACGAACAGATGTGATTTAAAAGAAAATTAAAAGCAGTGGTAAATAGGTAGATCTTTAGTTTTTAGGATTTGAAAGTTGTCCGCGGTGTCTCAAGTCTCAGCTCTTCTGACAGTTTGTTCCACATTTGAGCAGCAGAGAAGCTAAAATCAGCTTCACCGTGTTTAGTTTTGACTGCGAGAGGAACCAGTAATCCAGAACCAGCCGGTCTGAGAGGTCTGCAGGATTCTTATTACAGGAAAAAGAAAATCTGCACTGTACCAAAATACATTTTCCTTCATAGGCCGCCAATATGAAAGAAAGGTCTGTAACGCTGTTGACAGGACACGACGAACTGCGAACCAGGTCAGTTATAACTGTCTGCGATGAATTTTTGATCCATGGAGGTTTTTTATGTTTTTTGACTTTCACTAGAGCTGTAAAAAGTGATTAAAAGATCTGTAAAATATTGTAAAACCTATTGGCTGAGCGGGAACTCAGGCGGGAGCAAGGGGGAAAAACACGACTGCGCATATTCAATGGGCCGTATATCCAGGAAGTAAACCTGGAAGCTACAGAACTTTTTTGGCATATACACCAGGTGAGCAACTCTCACTGGACTGCATGGGTGCCATGCATCTTTACAGCCTGTATCTAGTTCATAATAATACATCTAATGGCAGGATCCACAAATGTTCCAGCAAAACAGCAATTACTGACTGTGTAATAAACTTTCTGAAAGTCCACATCATATGTTGAAAATTAGATCTTAAAGGTTTAAAGAAAATTTAAAGCTGAAAAGGATTCTGACTTTTGAGTGAGGCTCCAACACAGTCAGCATTTAAAACAGCTGCTAATGACATCATAGCCTGCCTCTGCACATCTTTTCTCTCCAGCAGTGTGTAACAGCTCGCCCTCTGCATGGCAGCCATGTTGGAACTCTGCGTTCCTCATCAGCAGCAGCTGATCGAGTCCCCGAACACGAATCTGCCGGCATTCACGGTTAGTTCAGGTTCCGTCTGATCGGTTTGGACGGCTGCTTTGGGAGCGCCTGTGTACCTGCTGCTGCTGTGTCATCTCCTGTATCAGCTCAAACACACACACACGCTCACACACACACACACGGTGCTCCTAATAGACCCGTCAGCACAGTCAACATTGCAGCAGGCAGACACAGATTCAAACCAGATGTTCAGATGGAGGACACAGAGAGAGTGCTCGTCTTCCTCGGACGCTCTAATTGGCTGGCGCTCACCGTGGCCAGGTCGTTAGAGTCACCTCCATGCTCGTTAGATATGGAGATTTACAGGAAGAAGGAAGAATGGGGGGAAGGGGAATTATTTTTATTTCATTTTGTGTTTTTTATTTGACCTTTAAATTAATCAGGATGGTCTCTTGAGGAATCATTCTGCGGAGAGAGTCCCAACCACGACCACAATTAAAGACCACAAAAAAGAGGAAGAAATAAAAGAAGGAAATTCATATTAAAAAAAAAAGAAAACTAAAAAACTAATTCTCTGGCATATTTTAGCTCAGATTTTCCTTTGGTATGTTGTGGGCCGCTCATCAAATCTGAAGTTTCCAAGTTGAATCAGATCTTCAAAAAGAGAGGAAGGGAATTTATTTTCTCTAAATGCAACCCCAAATTACAAAAAAGCTGGGAAAAGTTGTGTAAGAAGTAAATGAATGAAATGATTTGCAAATATGTTTCAAGTTGTATTCAGCTGAATACAGTACAAACACAAGATGTTTAATGTTCAAACTGATTAACTTTTTTGTTTTTTATAACTCATTATAAATTTGGTTTATGTTCCAAAAAAGTTTGGACAGGAGCAACAAACTTCTGAAAGTTGTTGAATGCTATAAAAACATCTGTTTGGAATGTTCCACAGATGAACAGGTGAGTTGGTAACAGGTGACAGGATCATGACTGGGTGGTAAAGGGGCGTCCTGGAAAGACTCAGTGGTTCACAAGCATGGATGGGGTCAGGTTCACCACTTTGTGAAAATCTGCAAACAGTCCAACAGTTTAAGAACGTTTGTCAACACAAAACTGCAGGAATTTATAGATTTCATCATCTACAATCCATAATATCATTAAAAGATTCAGAGAATCCAGAGAAATCTCTGAAAACCAACACTGACTGTCATTAAAAACCCACATCACTGTATAAAGGATACTACATGGGCTCAGGAACACTTTGGAAAACCGTTGTCAGTAAACACAGTTTGTCTCTGCATCTACAAATGTAAGTTAAGACTCTACCATGCAAAGAGAAAGACATATATCAACAACATCCAGAGACACTGCAGACTTCTCTGGACCAGAGCTCATCTGAGATGGACTGACGCAAAGTGGAAAAGGACCATCCAGACTGTTACCAGCACTAACTTCAAAACACAGCAGCTGTGATGGTATGGGGGTGTGTTAGTGCCCATGGCATCATGGGTAACTGTCACATCTGTGAAGGCCTCATTAATGCTGAAAGGTACATACAGGTTTTGGAGCGACATATGCTGCCATCCAGACGTCTTTCTCAGAGACGTCCGTGATTATTTCAGTGAGATGATGCCGAGACACATTGTGGACGTGTTCCAGTGTGACTTCATAGTAAAAGAGTTCAAGTACCAGACTGACCTCCAGTGAAAATGTGTGATGCATAATGAAGCACAAAATACAATAACAGAGACCTCGACGGTCATCATTTTGTTCATAGGAAGTGAATCTCACATTAAAGATCAAAGTGAGCGCTTTAACGTTACAGATATCAGGCTTTATCAACTAATACGTTTTGTGATAAAATCAGTGACACTGTTGTTGTCACAAGTTTATCAGCCTTTGGTAAAAATTTCCTCACCATGTCATCTCTGTTAAATAGAATTAAATAAATACTATAACATTTACGGCCTTCACTCATTTAAATTGCAGTCCACTGCAAGTGCAGAGCAGCTGCTCCACATTAAACTTAATCGATAAGAGCCGGTCAAGTCTCATAATTTAGTTTTATTACTTGCATTTAACATAATGTGTGATGTTGCAAAAATCACAAAATATTAGAAGTGGGATTCTAATCATATGGTAGTTTTAAAAAATCTGAGCCTCCTTGACTGAAAATTTGGATCCTTGACTTAAAGGGGGCAGCCCCACTAATTTAATGTTTAAAATCATTTAAACTAACCACTATCTTTAATACTAGATTTTTTCTTCTCTATGAGAGACTGGCAGCCTCTCACCCAGTGCATGCTGGGAGAGGAACTACCCTGCGACCCTGAAAAGCATAAAGAGGATACAGAAAGTAGCTGGATGGATGATTTAAATGCAAATTGAATTAATCGCTTTATAAAATGTTTCTAAATTCATCAATTAGGTAATCGATTATGATGAAGAGCTGAAAAGTCTATAATTACCTCCAGCCTCTGTCCTCCTGCCCACATTAACGCTGCTTTATGGAGCTCTGCATGGAGTCAGGAGGCACTTTGTAATTTGACATCACTGACGTGAGTAAATGTGAAGAAAGACATGATGGAGGCTGTTAAAGAAAAACCCTGGCTGTCATGTGAGGGAAATGATGGGGGCGGGATAATGAGGGGACTTTTATGCAAAGCGGCGGGTGTCACGGCGAAAGGCTCGTGCGCTCGCTCGTCTCCGTGAAGTTATAATGATGCATGAAGGGCCCCTTCATGTTTATGACATGATTGTGAGTGATTTATTGGCACCCCGTGGTAATTAACATCAGATTATCTTCTCCGGGAAGCTGTGAAGTCTCACGTCCCTGCTGCCGCTGCCGTGGCTGGAAGTTCACTGCTGGCACTTAACAATACAGACAGGAGCGTCTGGAGGGCTCCATTAGCACCTAGCCATATGTTAAACAGCAGCAGCTTTAGGTGCCACTGCATCAGCTCTTACCTCCTCCAACCGTTATCAACCATTATTCAACCAGGCAGCACCATTAAGTTCTCAGTTTTTCACTGAAAATCGCCCGCGGAGCCTCTGAGCGCGCTGCGAAGACACATCTGTCTGAACGAGGCATTTAGGCTCCTACTCGACCTGCCAGATTTATTTATATTAACCTTAAACTCATCGCCGGCTTAAAGTCGCTCGCTCACACAACTTTATTTTATCTTTCTGCTCTGGACCAGAAGCTGCAGCCATGTGGCTTAACCATATCCTGGTGGGACCACTGTACATCCCAAGCGAAATCTATGTCTGTGTAAAAATGCACATAACTGATTTGGAGCATATTTGCTTTTGAATTAAAATACATTTCCTTCACGGTTGTAACTTTGAAGTATAATACATGGTTGTAATTTTACATTTTAGTTACTGATCATAAAGAGTACAACTGCTGGTGATGTTCAACTTGTCAATTCAAATATTTTTTTTTACACAAAGTCTGCATGGAAATAAAGATGTAGGTGTTTACCAGGCAGAGAGGATACAGTGAAAGACACTATTCAGTTGCATTAGGATTTTGAAGATGTGATCAATTATAGGGACTAAAAAGTCAAGATATCTCAGCCTCCACAGCTCTGATCATTACCAGTCTTTTTAAGCTGTCTTTCACAAGTTAGTAAGTAGCAAATGTACTTGTACTCTAGTCAGGTGCATTGTTGGTACATTGCTATCTTGAGGAAGCAGAAAGCAACTGAACCACTGACCAAAAGAAACCTGGTCCTGTTATTTAAAGGGCACGTCATTCATAAAATAAGATGTACCTACATAGGCTGGTTAACAATGTGCTAACACTTTGCGTATTACACACAAATGGGTGCCTTCATCTTCAGTTGCTATGGCAAAGGCTGTAATTTTGATGCAGATGACGGTATCTCCATCACACTTCACGACTTCTCTCTTTAAAACTCTTATTTCGGTTTCATTGCCGAAACACACATAACCTGTGACAGAAATATATTCATAGGCGCTGGAAAACAGACATTGGGGTTTGATTTCAAGAGCAGCGGACTTTGTGAGGATCTTCAATACAGTCGGCATCTTTCAAACTGGATGCACCGCCACAGACACCGCAGATGGAGAGGAGGAGAGCGGGGATAAGAGCCATGCTACAGCTGGGACTTACGGCAGCTCCTGGATAATGTCTGGTCAGGAAAACTGCCAAAATGGTTCTCCAACTGGACAAACTACAGGAAACCAGAGACTGTGGTGACTAAACAGAGAGTCCTGCTCCAGGACTCAGCTGCTGCACTTGACGGGCGGATCGCACTCCGAGCTGACAGGACGCAACACTCCAGCAGGACAAGGGGATGATGCTTCGTGCTTGAACACAGTCACAGCTGATGGACAGTGTTTTCCAAATGTCTTTTTGATTTGTTAAGATGTCGACAGTGTGTTTACATTCAACATGATGCAAATAAAAAAAATGCACTACAAAATGTGTATGTGTAAATAATTGTTAATTTTATTTTATTTTATGTCATTTTATCTGTGCATGTGTTATCTGTTGGTAGACTTTGGAGGCAGGTGTCCACTGGCTGAGGACCACATATCTGTCCCTCAGTGAGGACAAATGCTGCCAGGCTGTTACAGAAATCTGTAATCTATCGATAATTTGGAGACTAAGGCCAAAGATATACCTGCTTTTCAACCATGTGTGTGCCTTAGCATACATGTCTTATTGAGGCAGCCATGAATGCACAGTTGAAAGCAAGTGTATCTTCTTCTGTCCATATGCACCCCTGCTGTGCTGCATTTCTTTGCAAGTGGGTCATTCCAGCATCCGCTAAGTTTGTGCACAACAGCTTTTAAAGGAAATGATGGCGACTGATTTAATTGATGTTTTGGCCAAAACACAACAATGAATTATTAAGAGACTAGAGACAAGAAGGTTGTGGTACGCAATAAGTATTATGAGTAGCCAAAATCAGATGTGCAAACAGTACATATCTGTGAGTACCAACAAAACTGAAGCATTGTTTCCAGCGGAAAACAGAAAACAGTTTCTAAATCAGGCTGAATTTGTGCTGAATGTGTCTAAATATATTTCGGTGCCAGTCAGTGTTGCTGTACATCTACAGCAAGTCCAGTTACCCAAAAACACTTGGAGACACTCTTCAAAGTTGTTGAAAATGTCTTCCATATGATGATGAGGTGAAACCATAGAAACATGGAGTGTTGGTTTGAACATTTCACCCAGTGTGAACATTGTTTGACTGTCATGTAGAAATCTGTTTGTTTATAACTGTAGAATAGACCTGGTGCTCGCTGCGCTTCCTCAGTATGAGCTCAGCTTCTCTCACCATCTTTATCTGCAGTCAAAGCAACATCAGCAGCAGTGTACTTCAAGAATCTTGCCCCTGAACATACGCAGCCTTTTAATCCGTCCAGTATCACACACATATACATATTAATAATCTTCTTCATCACACACTCCTGCTCACTGTCTGCTACAAAGACAGATGCCAAACTTGATTAAGTTCACACTTTTTACAAACTACTCTTGACGTCTCCACCCTGAGCTGGAGCAGCTCTCCGTGCCGATCCATCAACCGGCTCTCGCCCCCCGCTGTGGCTTCCCAGCATTCATCACGAGCCGTCCAGCTGCTTAGATCATCCTCAGTCGGCAGTCGCTCGGTCCACATTATGCAAAATGTCAGCGGGCGAGCGGGGTGTAAAAACTGCAAAACAACATCAGTCAGAGTCCCGGGAAAAGAAAGAAACAAACGGAGGGTGGCGCGATCCTCTCACCGTCCTTCATGCACCCGTTTCTTGAAAGTTTCCACTTTTGTGTTTGCCTGAAAGGAGCAGTGGGCTGAGAAGTAGGCCTCTCAATATTTAAGGTGAAGTATAGGAAATGTATAAGGCTTTGGAGTGTGTTTGATTCATTATTCAGCCCTCGCCTATTCTCTCCCTCTCTCTGTCTTGTGCTGCGTGCAAGAGATAACAGCTCAGCTCCATGCTTTAATTCTTTTGCATCGCAGATTAGAAAAGGCAAAAAAAGAAAAAAAAAACAATCCTGCAGAATATAAGATGCCTCTATTTCTTATTCTCTCACTCCTCTTTTGCTTCGTAGTCCTGTTTGATAAAAAAAAACGACTGTTGAATGACGACGCCGAATAACAGTCGGTGTCTTGCACATCTTGCACGCTGTTGTCCTGATGTGAAGTCATTCTGCTCCCTCTCTAGTTTTCAGCAAGTTTTCTCCTTTTTATTTTCTTGACATTTACAGTGAAAGCGAGGGGAAGATGGTTAGTTTTCGCCCCAAAGCTCCTCTCAGAGAAACAGGCCGCGAGCTGAGCATGAGAAAGGGAAGATGCAGATGAAAGGCTGCCGCTTTGATTGCAACAAAAATAAGACATAAAGACAGAGTGATGATGATGGAATCGCCCTAACCTTCTCCTCATCATCCTCATCTTCAGTTCGGTTCGGCTCAACTCATCAGACGCTCTCTTTCTGCCTTTTTTGTGGGGACGTACAGAAACAGCTGAAAAGACAAAATAAAATTAAAAGAAATCTCTCTCTCACACTCGCAATCCAACGCATAATTGGCTTCCTGGATTGACTTCAACTGCTGGGGGAAATCTTTGACAAAACCATACATAAATAAATCCATTTTCCTGTGTTTTCTGTTTCCCTGGCTGCCTGCAGAAAAGGCCTCGTTATATATGGAAATGAGATTCTCCTCCTCTCCCTCTCCCTCTCAGGCGTCCCCCCAGCCAAACGCCTTATTGGCTCCCGCCCATGCAAATGCAGGCCAGGGCCGAGGATCCATTTACAAAGGAGATACTATGAGAGAAAGATAAGGTGGGATGGAAGCCAAAGACAGAGAGAGATAGAAAGTGATTGAAGGAAAGAAATCGGAATCAAATCTCTGTGAAGAGTGAGATGTGTGTGTGTGTGTGTGTGTGTGTGTGTGTGTGTGTGTGTGTGTGTGTGTGTGTGTGTGTGTGTAAATGCTTTGAGTGACAGAAGACGGCGAGAGGAGGCAGAGCAGCAGTGACAGAGGCAGATGACATGTAAGTAAACACACAGACTAGTTGTATTACTCACATATGTACATGTACAGAACATGCTGACCTCTTTTCCACCTCGTATTTACATGCAAATATCTTATCCAGAGAAGGAAACACTGCTGGTAATGCAGATGTAAATATATGCAGAACACGTCACATCAGCCGGGCCACATATGGAGGCTCACAATGTGATCGAATCTCTGCCAGATGGAAATGACATACATACAGTGTGACCACTTTCTGTAAAGAGAGCCGCACTTATTTATCATCCCACTCTGATCACACTGTCAGACGCCTGATGGACAGTTTTAAAAAAAGATCCAGAAATAACATCCTTTTTATTCCACATGTTCTTTTTCCTGGACAAAAGCAACCTAAAATTGCTGGAGCTCCCATTTAAGAAGAAAATTAGCCCAAAAAGATGAAAAGGTAAGCCTGAGGATGCCTTTTTATCTAAAGATGGCTGCAGCCACTGACTACTTCCAATCCGACTAACAACCACCTGCCACAGGCTGCTGTTATCCACCAAGCATAACATCATCATGTCACCAAACAGAGCAGGATATAGCTGAAAATTAGAGTTGCTCCTAGTGACTAACTTCCCTGTAGATTAACCAGAAATTTAAATTTAGTCCAGGGGACTACTCTAAACATAAGTAAAAAAAGTCAGAAAATGATCATATTGGTTTACTTTCTACCTCTTTGGTTTACACCTGGGCACTACCAGGGTGGCTGCATAACATCTTAGACAGTTAACCAGTGTTGCACATTAATAAAATATTAATAATTAGTTTAATTAGCATTAAGTAAATAGTAAGTATTTCTGTTACCAACTAATGAGGGTAGCAACATTTGCAGAAAATTGTTTTGAAGCCTTGAGTTCATCATGGCTGCCACCATCTTTTTAATTATATTTGGTAAAGCTGAATCTATTTGTAGCCCCAGTCTAAAACATAACCTGATATCTCTTCTGTTTTACTCTTCATGGGACCATAATTTACAAAATGAACATCATGCTGTATTGAAGAAGACTTGAAAGTAGTGATTGAGATGATAAGTTCATTAGTGAACTGTTAATGACGTAATAAATCAAGTAAGAAGTACAGTCCATTTCTCATAAACTTGCATACTGTCCAACTTCTTTTTGAAACCAGTGGTGTTGCCTCCTGCTGGTCAGTAGAAAGAATGCAAGTTTAAAGCACTGCACTTTTCAGACTTTGAAGCTCCATCTGCAATTCATACCGCCTATGGTACATCCTGTAAAGGGAAAGTTCACCCCAAAATCAAAAATACATATTTTTCCTCTGACCTGTTGTGCTGATAGATAGTTTTGGTGTGAGCTGTGGAGTTTTGGAGATATCAGCTGTCAAGATGTTTGCCCTCTTTCCAATTTAATGGGACACAAAACATACATTTGACAAATTCAACAGCAGTGTCTCCAGAAATCATGACCTGGTTACTCAAGAAAATACACACACCTTGTTGTGATATAGGTACTACTTTCTTTCTTATAGAAAAAAGTAGATCTGATGGATTCTACTGCAGAAAGAAAGTTTTGTTTTTTTATTTTTGATTTGGGGTGAAGTGTCCCTTTAAAATAGAAGACGTGCTTCAAAATTTGACATGATTAATCAAGTTTGGTGTTGTTCTTTCTTTGGCTGCCAGTCAAAGAGCTACAGATGAGCTCTTCCTCTGTAGAGGAAAAACAATATTTTTCCACCCGTATTGTATAACCCAAACAATCTGTACAGCAGAATTGCTGCCATTGAACTGTACACACTCAACGCAATGTGAGGACCAAACCACACTGCCTGCATTTCACATGTTTGAAAGAGATTTTATCCTTGTATAAACGTCTACATCAGTCTAACTGAACCGTTGTGCCTCAGTACCTTCCAACACACCAGTGACATTACGAATAAAAGTCATGTGACCACTCTCTGATCCATCACGTACAGTTTCAGATAACTTGAATGGGTTAATTGAGCCCTTAACACAGCCAGATTCTGCTATTTAATTTCCACTGAAATTCAACAAAAGGTTCTCAGCGAGTCGTTTAATCTCTTATTCATGCTTATAATTTTCATAAAATGCCTTTCAAGTTAACACAATGACCTTGTACAAGAAGTACATAACATTAAAAAATAAATGAATTCAAACAGATGCAGGTGGAGAAAACAATATAAAAAAGAGAAATTAGATCCAACAGAGGCAGATGTGAGACTTAAAAGTCAACAGTCAACTAACTGAACTGCCCTTGAGCCAGGCACTTTATCTTTTTTGACTCACAGAGATGTCGAGCAGCTGAAGTCCAGCCCAGACTGAACGGTCTGTGAATGAGTCGAACAGCAGAAGGACGGCCCTCACAGACAGCGAACGGGTCGATGTCGCTTCCCTAATTAGCAGCGACACTGGCTGGGGCGTCAGCGGCGTCCTCCCCGCCGTGCAGAGGGAAGCATCCCGGTGGTTTCGACTGTGAGATGAGGACGCCACGCAGCGGCCCTCAGAGACCCTGCCGCCGAGCACGGGGACGGGCGGACACACAGTCCTCGTTAAGGTTACCGACTCTGCTGGTGACACGCGGATGACAAGGACAATTTACTGCATGGCTGCGTCTCCTTGTCTGTGAGCAGACTGAAACACACACGCGCACACACACCCCAACACACACACACACACTGTGCAAATTAAGTTTAATAAGAGAAGATGAAACTTTGTGATCCCTGCGGGGAAATTAGGGGGTCGCCGTGGCAGAAAGGAAGAGGATACACAAAAGAAGAAGAAAATTAAGAACAGAGCAACTGGGAATATTAAAGACTGCTGGGACACTGTACACTGTGTACTAATACTGTATGTATTTTAGACAAAAAGTGTGTGGAAAAGTGCAAATTCACGAAAATGAAATCCAAAGTTCTATCTGTTTATTTCATTTTAAAGGGACAGTTCAGACTTTTCGAAGTGTGGTTGTTGGTACTTATCCACAATCAGCAGATGGCAGTCGACATGGCTCCAGTTTGGAGAAGCAGGAGGAGTACCGGTGCAGGAAGCTAAGCATTGTACGTATATAAATGTCAGTTTAAAGGGTATCTTTGGTATTTATCAACCTGGAACCTATTTTGAGGACAAGAGTTTTTAAAATTGGTCCAGTAATGAGGGGGAATGCTGTAACCTTTATGGACAACTGAGCCACTGACAGGTTTAGGTTTCAGAGTCTCTGACAAAATTACAGAATGGATCCCTACAGCAATACAGCTTCTTTCAAAGACTAAGATACATTTTGTTCAACCAGAAACAGTTGTTTTATTGGTCTGACAAAACCAACCAGACTCCTGTTGAAAAACGATCATTTTAACATCATAAATCACACTTCATTCAAACTCACCAAAAACATCTTGGTTCCTCTTTACGCTATTCCAACAATCCCAAACTCTGGTTTGGACAAAATAAAACCTTAATTCACAGAGTTAAATGCGAAAATATTCTAGGTTTCTCATTGCTGCCTCTCACTCACCGTCTGATATTTTCACCTCTAACTCTGTGAATTAAGGGTTTGTTTCAACCAAGCCAGAGTTGGTGATTGTTATGACAGTGGAAGGACATTTTTGGTGAGTTAAATTTTTCTCTGTCAAGTTTGAATTAAGATAATGATAAAATTGCAGTTTTTCAAATGGAGCATGGTGAGAGCAATAAAAAATGTATCTGATAAAACAAAACATATTTTACTGTATAAAAAAACTTGTTGCCTTTTGTGATGAGAAACTGACATTATATAAGCCAAAGTTCGCTCTCTCCAAAACAATGAAAAACTCCATTGAGAAAAACAGTAATTTAACCTCACAGAACATGGGAGTTGTTGGTCTACCACTACCTCGATCATTTAGTTTGACTGTGTTATTGTGTAACTTCAGTGTTGATAAAAGTTTGTTCAGACTCAAAAAAGTCTCATAATAACACACAAAAAAGCAAACCACCTCAGCTGTAAAAAACTTCTGTGAGGTAAAGCCAAAGGAGGCTGGTTGCTTTAGACAGAGAAATATTTGGTTTATATAATGGTGGTTTCCATTTCCATTCCAAAATCCAAACTATCCCTTTAAAATCAGAAAGTCTTAGAATCAACCCAAACATTTTTTCACCTTCAGTCTGATTTATAAACATTTACTTCTTAATTTACTCACAAGTAGTTTCCCTAAGTATAGGTGCCTTCAGTGTTTGAAAATAACAAATAATCCGCTGGTTATTTTCCCTGTTTCATCTATTAAAATGTCACAACATTGTCAACACATCCTCCCAGAGTCCAAGGTGACATATTCAAATACCTCGTCTTGTCTGATTTACACTCCAAAACGCAGAAAGATTCAATTTTCAATGACAGAAAATAAAACACTCAAAAGTAGCAAACCTTCACCTTTAAGAAGCTGGAAACAGCAGATGTCTGGCATTTCTGTTTGAAAAAAGATTAATGGATCATCAAAATAGCTCCTGATATTTTGCTGACACACAAATCAACTAATAAAAGATCTACAACAAAGACCAGACACACAGAATCACCGTTTCCTAAGTTTTGCACATATCCTCGACTCAAGAATCAACAAGAAACCACAAACTTGTGCTACTGTATCAAACTGACATCCACCCTAAAGAGTTTGTCTCTGTAGTTAATGCTGCAGTTTGAGTGAGAGGAGCAAAGGAACAGGATTAGCACTAATGAAGAGATGAGAGCAACAAGGTCTGCAAACTCTGCAGAGCTGGAGGTGAGTCATCCTCATCAAAGTGATCCAAGCTGTGGCCCTGATCTGAAACAGCCACAAAACGATGACTAGACATTCGTCTGTGCATGTAAATACCTCACCGCTGTTTAGGTTTCACTGACCCTGTGACCGTACAAGAGAAACATCTAAAGCTCCGCTGGTGAGGCTCTGAGAACAGGAACATGTGAATCTGCAGAGAGTTCACTTCAGCTGATCTGATGGACAATTTTTAGTGCTGATTCACACTTTTCCTGACACTCAACTGTCTTCTAACCTAATGAACTCCCTCTGACTCTCACTGCATCACACACAGAACATCAGATCAACTCAAGAAGCCCTTTGATAAGGAGCATGTCATGTTTTCCTTATTGTGGGAAAATCCAATGAAAGGACCCAAAACAACAATGTGTTGTCTTCCTGTCTGAGGCTCTCAGCTCCGAGCAAATTAGTTCCTACTGAGGATGCAAATCTGCATTTGTGTGGGACTATGTTCAAAGGCGGATTAAACCTCATTTGGTGCTCTGGTGCAGTGGTTCTCAACCTGGTCTTGAGATCATTTTTGGGGTTGCTGGATGGTTGCGGAGAATAAAATAAAATATTGTGGAAAGCAGCACTTAATTGAGAGCCAGGAAGCAGCTTTCAGCAACTTCAGCCCCTTAGAGACGTTCAACAATAGGGGCAGAACTTGAGATCTGTGCTCAAACCCGACGGGACCCGACAGGTTTGGGTTAGTATTATTATTATCATTATCAGCAGTAGCAGCAGTAGTAATTATCTGGTGCACAGAGGGAAGATTGTTAAGAAAAATGTCGGGCTGTAATTGGCCTCTGGCTTAAAAAATATGCTAATGAGGGACGGGTTTGGGTTGGGTTTGGACAGAATTTTGTCGGTTTCCGTCTTTTCGGGCTCAACGTTTCAGGCTCAATTCTAAAGAGTTTTAAAAAGACAAGTGCTCAAAAATATGAAAAAATGGACTCCAGAAATGTAGCAGCTACCTTACTAATAGTTAAAACAATAAACCAGCAGAAAAATGACAATTACCAACATAAACCAGTGTGTTCTGAACAGACACAGCATTTGCCTTTTGTAACATAAAAAATCAGACTTAAACTACCCACTGCAGCACAAGGCATGATGGGAAATGAGCGCCATATTTAACCCGTTACATTAAATCGCCTGTGCCAGTGATGAAATTTGCCTTAACTTAGTTTTTTAATTGTGTGTTTGTGAGAGTTTGTGTTTGAGTTCTGATTGGACACACAAAGACTTTTTTGCATTTTGGCAGTTTTGTGTCACAGTCAACATGTTGAACAAAGCAGCTATCGCCAGTTTTGCTCGCTGTCACATGGAATGGCCACTCTGAAGCTCAACACCCGGGCAAACAGGACACTGGACAGGAAACGGAGACTCTGTCTGAAGGTGAGTCACCTGAAAGTTCAACAGCAGCACCGCAAACGCAGAAACGAAAGAAATGCTAAATAATAAATAATAATGATGATAAAATAATTTTAATGCCACTGGCTTCACTAACTTTTTAAGTTTCATATCAAACTCACACTGTTTTGAAATAAACTAAAACAAGTTTTCCCAACATATAATTTTTTTGTTGAGATAACTTTCATTTCTGTTTATATATGTAACTTTTACAAAAAATCTGTTTCAAAACTTCTTCACAGTGAGCTGTGAACCGGGCTTGTTATTATTTATTTATTTATTTTACATTATTAACCATTATTCACTTTATCTTTAATGAATTTATAAACCAAATTGAGATTCAAGGTTTCTTTTTTAAAAAAAGAAAAGTAAATCATCTCAACAAAAGATCAGCTTGAAGGTTGGAAAACTTTAGTTTCTGTCAAAGCTTAAGAGTTTGATATTCAGGACTCAAAAACTCAGTGAAGACAGCTGCCTTGAAATTATCACTTTTCTCAACTTTTTTTTTTTTTTTTACTGTGTGCAGACATTTCCAACATAGACCCTGCGCTCGTACGCAGCTCCGTAAATATGACTTTATTTACTTTCTGCAATATATATAAATATATATTTGCAGGAGTTGCAAACACCAACCTGATTATTCTCAGGGACGTCTTGGATTGAAACTGATCTAGTGAGTATTTGTGGCGGCAGAACTGTGTATGTGGCACTGAATCAAAACAAACTACAGTGGATCATGAATATAAAATTTAAAATGATACCAAACTTGTCTTTAATCAGATGACAACAGCTAATGTATTACAGCATTTTATTTATGGACAATGATCTTTAAATGTTATATTGTGTATCTTCTCTATTAAGAATTGTTAGTTGCATTTTAATAGATATGTAACATTAATTTACATTTTATGGTCTAAACTATGTTTTATGCATTTTATGTAAGTGTAAGTCAACAGAGAGGGAAAAATAATTCAGTTGTCCTCTGTTTTCGCTTCATTTATTTCTGGTTTTTGCCTCTGAGCTCTACAGGGGGAACACCCCCTCAAACATACACACACACACACGCCATCCAAACCCTCAGGACCTCCACTCAGCCAGCAGGGGTCAGAGGTCAACAGGAAATGGACAGGAAGTGGACCGTGGAGGACTGTGCTGGTGTCTGACCGCTATAACTGGAGCAGAAGAAGATCTCGCCCCTGGACAGCACTTCCCTCACTGCAACACACACACTCACACACACACACACACACACACACACACACACACACACACACACACACACACACACACACACACACACAAACCATTCATACAGCAGCCACACAGTCATGTCCCCAAACCCTTTCCTCTCTTAGTTACACAACAAACACAGATTCGAATGCACATACAATTGTTGCCACATGCACGCACACACTCATGCACATGTCCTCAAACCACCCCAAACATACACTCTCTCTCTCTCACACACACACACACACACACACACACACTCTGGAGTGATGTGATGTGATGTGAAAGCGGGCCTGTCTGCGTGCCGTTTGCAGTCCGTCGCTGACTTTCTCTCCCTCAGCTTTGCCTCGCAGGCTCAGCACCCCCCCCCCAAAAAAAAGCTCCACCAATCAAATGCTGCAGGTTACTGGAAGTTTACCCAGAAGCACCACAAACACACACACACACGTCTGACCGTCCTCTATATGGTGAATGTAAATCACACACTGACAGAAAAATAAGAAAAATTCTGATTCTCTGGTAGTTCTTCTGTTACTTTTTTTTTGTTTGCGCCAACATGGCTTATCTGCAGCTGAATGTCCAGTGTGTGTGTGTGCATGTGTGTGGAAGTGTGTGTACATTGTGTGCGTGTGTATTGTAGATATTATTCTGTGTGTGTGTGTTCAGCGTTAAACTGAGCCTGTGTTCAGCATTACAAACATCATAAGTGATGCTTTGCCCTCAAACTGTGTGTATGTGTGTATGTGAATGTGTGTGAACGTGTGTAAGTGTGTATATGAGTGTGCATAAACGTGTGTGTGTGTGTGTGTGTGCTCTGCATTAGAAGCACCGGCAGCAGCACTGACCCGTGTTCGCCTCGGTGTGTTTTTATCTCTGCCTGTGTGACCCGAATTGTAAATACAGCATCCTCCGCTAAGCTGTGTGTTTTACTGTGTGTGTGTGTGTGCGTGTGTGTGTGTGTGTGTGTGTGTGAGTACGTATGTGTGTGTGTGTGTGTGTGTTGGCTTGTGTGCTATGAATTATGAGCAGCAGCCTCAACCTGACCCGATCTGTGTATGGGCTGTATGACTTTGTATCTTGCATATCAATGTGCGAGTTATCTCTACAATACGCGTATGTGTGTGTGTTTTTCTGCGTGTGTGTGTGTGAGAGCCATGCCAAGAGGTTAATTGAGGGGAGGGCCTCTAAACCGTTGCCCAGGGAAACGCTCCTCCATCCATCACCTCATTGGCTATTCAGTACCACGCGTTGAACAAACAAACTAATGCCCAATCCTCGCTCAGCTCCAGGAGCTCCAGGACGGTGGTGGTGGTGGGGGCCCACGGTGGGTCCCTGTGCCTGCTGTCGGAGGCTCCTGGCCGGGCCACTGTGGCAGGCGTGGCCCCCTGCTCCCTGACCTGCTGGAGCTCAGACAACAGGCTAATCCTTACAGCACACAGAGGAGCCGCTAATAGGAGAGGATTAACCCGACAAATATACCCACTCCCTCTGCTGCTCCTCCTGCTCCTCAGCTCCTCTCTCTGCTCCTGCTCCTCCTCTGATCCTCTTCATCTTTGATACTTTAACACCCTCTTTTCAGCTGCTCCTCTTCCTCAACTCGCGTCTCCATCCCCTCTGCTGCCACTCGACATGAGTCTGCTCTTCTTCCTCACTACTCCTCATCTGGTCATCTACTCTTGCTCTGCCTCTGATTCTCTTCATCTTAAGCACTTTCAGACCACTTTCTCTGCTCCTCATCCTCACCTCTGCTTCTGCTTCTGCTTCTGCTGCTTTACTGCACCTCTCCATTTCTATCTGCTCCTCTTCCTCACTTCTCCTCATCTGGTCTTTTACTCCTGCTCCTTCCCGGTCAATCTTTGTCACTTTTACGCCAGTTTTTCTGCCCCTCCTCTTCCTCAGCTCTTCCTCTGTCTCCGTCTCTGCTCTTCCTTTACATCTCTATTTTTTTTATTATATTCATCCTTGACTTGTGCACCTTTCCCTCACTGCTCCTCTTTTGGTCCTCCACTCCTGCTCCTCCTCCTCTGGTCCTCTTCCTCTTCATAACATTTAGGCCTATTTTTATGGTCCTTCTCTTCCCCTTCCTCCTCTTCTGCCTCCTTTTCTCCTCCTCCTTTACATCTCCATTTTCTTTATGTATTATTTCATGATTCTACTCCTCATCTTCATCCTCTCCTTTACGCTTGCCCTCCTCCTCCTCTGCTGCCTTGATTTGTTGGTGTTTGCTGTTTCCTCCCTCCCTACCTCGTCTTCTATGCCTTCACTTTATTATATGCCTCTTTGCTCCTCCTCTTCCTCCACTCTTCTGCTCCTTTTCCTTACTGTGCTCTCCCCATCCTCCCTTTCCCTGCCCCTCCTCATCCTCATTATTGTTGTGTACCTGTCTCAGCTTCCTCCATCCTTTCTCCACACTTTCCCTTTTCTTCACTCCTCTTCTCCTCCATCTGTCCTCCTCCTCATCTTCTTTTACCCCTCAACCTGAAACACTGCAAATCCTCTGTTTACACCACCCTTTCCCATGTTTCTCCCTCCTCCATACCTCCCCCCTTTTTCCTAATCTTCCTCTCCTTCATCCTTCTTTTTCTTATCTCTCCTTTTCCTGCTTCTTTCTCCATCTTTTTATTTTTTTCTTCTCTCCAGGTGACCGTTGAGTTGATACAAGGGCTGTAAGTCAGCAGGCTGGAAAGAGCTTTATTGTGTGTGTGTGTGTGTGTGTGTGTGTGTGTGTGTGTGTGTGTGTGTGTGTGTGTGTCTGTGTGTGTGTGTGTGTGTGTGTGTGTGTGTGTGTGTGTGTGTGTGTGTGTGTGTGTTGGGGAGAGAGTGGATTATCCAGGTTCCAGGACTCGGCACTCGCCGGCAACCGAGCGGAAAGCTTTAATGAGAAGTCGCTGTTTACTGAGGACAGAGTGGGACACACACACACACACACACACACACACACACACACACACACACACACACACACACACACACAGACTTTTTATAGACTCACAGAGACAAAAAATACACAATAATACACAGTTGCGCACACACACACAATGAAACACACTTTTCTCATAAAGACACACACACACTAACCAGTGCAGTAATGGGATTTGGAAGGTTTTCTCTATAAACCAGTCTGTCCTCTGTCTCCTCATTAAGGAGGACTGTCCAGACCTGAACACACACACACTCACAAACACACACACTAACACACTGCTGGCTCTACAGTGCTGCAGACTTCTGGGCTCACTAATTATTTGGAAGCTCTGTATCTTTGTCTTTTTTTGTTTGTGTGTCTGTTGTGTGAGTGTATATGTAGGTGTGTGTGTGTGTGTGTGTGTGTGTGTGTGTGTGTGTGTGTGTGCTGGCTCGCTGCTAACAGTAACAGTCTGGCTGAATTCTGGATGAGGGCAGCAGAAGACACTTTGCAGCCCAAACGGCTGTTGATCCAAAAATATCTGGTGGTATTTTCCTCTGATTATGATCTGATATCTTCTTGTTATTTCAACTTCAATTCAGTTCACACTCATTCACTCGGTCCTTTGTTGGCGTTACCATAGTGCAGGGACGTTATTGCCAAGGCGACAGGATTTAATGTCATAATACAATTAGCAAGGACACAGAGGATCACTGAGGAACACGAAGCGAGACCCAGCAGAGCTGCAGGCAAGAACAGCAGTTTACACGTACACATGTAGTTTAGTCATAGTGTGGAGTCAGAGGACGACAGTGATGCAAAGTAACTACGTACACTGATTTTAGTACTGTACTTAAAGTTGAGATGAAATGAAAAATGCCTTTTTAAAACTTTTAGATTACATCACTAGTCACATTAAGCACTTTTCAAACAATATATATATATATATATATATATATATATATATATATATATATATATAATTTAGATACTTTAAGTCCTTTTTGTTGCAAATATTTTTATACTTGCTGGGCGAACACGGAACCATTTTAGAAATGCTGTTGTTTAATTCCAGCTGCATCATCTGTGATGTAAAGCCAAAGCTCATGATTTATGTGCTCACTCTGCCCGACTGTCAAGCCACAACCAGAGTGCTCACACTCTAATAATAATTAGTCTTAATTTATAGAGCACTTTTCAAAATGCACATTACAAAGTGCAAAGTTGTAAATCACCACGTTGTAAAAGAAAACAAATAAAAACAATTTGGTGTATAAAGTACAATACAATGCAAAAGGCACGGATAATAAAATAAAAGAATATGCCATTTCTGCAATATTCTGATAATAAGCGCCTCTAAATCTCACACATTGGCCCTTTAAATAAAAGTTTGAGTGCTGGACTGATGTTGCCACTTTTACTTTAGTAAAAGATATGAATATTTCTTCCACCACTGGCGAACAGGACACACAGGCTGTCAGGTTACTGAGCTAAATGAAAATTAAATCTGTAGTTTAGTTTTGGCCAATAAACTTCTTCATCACTGAAATGTGAAAATGAGAGAAAAACTGCTTCCTGCCAGGAGGAATATTTGTCTCGGTGGAGCAGGAAGTACACGTGTGTGTATCCACTCAAACACACAGTGCTCTCTGGGCGGCCATGTCTCTTTATATGGTCCATTTTCTACAGCCAGTTTGAGCTCAGCGAACCTGTGTGTGCTTAATAAACTCTCTGTTCTCGGTTATTTTCACATTCACAGCCTGAAAACAGCAGACCAGAGATTCACGCAACAGTCAGTGTTTATTTCTCTACACCATTCATTATATTTGATTTAAATAGCGGCAGTCACCTCATATTCCACACAGGTTGGTCTTTAAAGTGTGTAAAGCCAGATAAAATATCACTGAAACATTTCCTTATAATCCTCAGAAACTTGTTGACCTCGTGACCTTTCCTCTAGCGCCACCCTCAGGAGAAACTTTACTCTTTTAGCTCCATTTCTGGTAAGAAAAACAGTTGATATTCTGGGTTGTGATGAACACTTCAGCCTCTAGGACAGTCATTCTCAAAGACTGGGTCAGGACCCACTGGTGGGACACTGGAGATTTTATTTGAGTTCCCAGATAAATTAAAGATCATGGAAGAAATTCTGCAAATTTAACATTTATATCTTATCTTTTCCTAGATGAAATTAAAGCTATGAGTCGGCCTGTTAACTCAGCCTAAATGCATTTCTTATTTCCAAAGTTTTAACATGTGTCCATGTTTTTACTAACATGTCAGGATAATATATAGTGATGGAAAAAAATGTTCAGGAACTTTCATTTATGCACAAATGAATTCTTCTCAAGATGTATTGATAAGGCCTGTTGTGAACTGGGTTGCTATATATATAATATTTTTTCAAGTGAGTCTCCAGGGGAAAAAAAAGAGACACTGCTCTACGTTGTTAAATAACTATATGAGTATACAATAAATAGTACTCAAAAATCACTAAATGGATTTCATTTCAGAATATCTTTTCAAATATTGCATGTAAACCAGTGCATATTGCAATGATTTTGTATTTTTGTGCATAATTACTTCAGTGTTTTTATTGGTTAAAGGATAATTCCACATTATTAAAATTTGTCTTATTTTTGTGTCTTTATCCATAATTGCTTTCAGTATTGTACTATAGTGGCAGAAGGAAACAGGTTGGGAAAAAAAAAGTATGGACATAAATTGTGAGCTTCTCAACTTAAGTTTGCTTTTTTAAATTTGAAAATCATAAACAACAACTTCTAATTTAAAGGATTTGTAGAAACAAAGAAGAAATTTCTTAGCAATGGATAACTCCAAACAAAGAGGCATGTTGCCATAGTAACTGCTAACTGCTCCTGATTATTCTGTCAGTATAGTCTTTGGCTGCAGCTGGTCAACTAGCTGCCGCTAGCTCAGTTAGCCCTGTAGCTAGTGACCCTCAGCTGACCTGAGTCTGGACAGACCTGCAGCTCAGAGCATCAAGACAGTGTTTGTGTTTACGCTGCGGGCAACGAAGCAAACTCACCGCTCACACGTGTCTCAGGTACAAAATGGAATGACAAGACAACGTGGGTTGGGGCTAGCTGGTTAGCATGCAACTTCAGTAGATATCGCTGCAACACAATACATAAAAGTCTTTTAAACAACATCACATCTACTGCTTCTTCACATTCTATTGATGTTAGTTTGTGTTTTGAATGTTTTAAAATGCCATATCTTACACAGTGTACCTTCAGGAGGTAAAATTCAGGGCGCCCTGGTAGCTCAATTGAGCGTGCAGCACATGCACAGAGGCTGAATCTTCAGCTGTAGCCATGCATTCGATTCCAGCCTGCAGCCCTTCGCTGTGTGTCTTTCTCCCACTCTCTCTGCCATTTCTTGTTTGTCTAAAGCTGTCCTATTGATTAAAGGCTAAAAAGGCCAAAAATCATCTATAAGGGTAAGAACATCCAGAAATTGACGAGTAACAAGAAAGAAACTGAGAAAAAAAGAGAAAAATGAACATTGTTTTGTAACTGAAATCTAATTTGCTCTTAAGACCCCTCAGATTTATCTTGACACACCTCTGAGGACATCATGCTTTGGAAACAGTGATCTATTTGAATGTTAAACTCGTGTGTGTGAGCACATGTCAAATGTCAGCAGAACTGTGTGCATTTTTGCACGTAGCACCACTGCACCTACATGAACCAAAGCAGTGGGTGTTACGTGCAGAAGTGCAGTCTGGTTCAGAAGTTAATGGTTGTTGTTTTGCTTTCATTTTCTTTTTCTAATAAGTTTGTTTACCTGAATGTGTGTTTCCAACTTGCACGACTGTGAATTATTCATATATATTGAGTAAAACATTCATAATCATTGTGGGAATTGACTTGTTTGAAATATTAAATGTCTAAATATGGCTTGTGGACACACAGAAACATATGCAAACATGCAGAACACACTGCACAAACACAAACACACACACAGCTAAACACACGCAGTCACAGTTGGTGCCACATGGTTCAGAACTTCACACTCTTTGTGTGTGTTTCGTGTTTGTGTTGTTTCTGCACCAGTGAGCCGCTGCAGGTCACACACTGCAACACACACACTCACACACACACACGCACGCACGCACAATAAGAAGCGCAAATACAAACAGACACAAATAGATGGATGAGTGCTCCACCACATACTCACTTTTTATCTGTTTCTGCATGTACAGACATGAATGTGCTCGTGTGTCGTGGTCTCTAAAAAACTCTCCCTCCCTCCCTCCCTCTGTCTCCCCCTCTGTCTCTCCCTCCCTCAGTCTCTCTCGTCCAGAGAGTTGGATGGTGATTAGCGTTGGGATTCTGGGACTCTGGCCTCAGTTTTCATTAACAGCCATAAACACAGTTCTGCTGCACCGCCGAGACCGACCGCAGGCTCTGTGTGCGTGCGTGTGTGTGTGTGTGTGTGTGTGTGTGTGTGTGTGTGTCTACATCTGGGCGAGCTTTGTCGGTGCTTTGATGACAAGAGTGGAGAGAGAAAGAGAGAGAGAGAGGTGTTGTTTATCATGGCAGTAATTAAGCCCGCAGTTCGGCTTTAATTAAAATATAACAGCAGCACTAAGTATGGACCGGCTCTCTCTCACACACACACGCACAGACTGAAAAACACACACGACATCTTTAGCTCTCTATTTACCACAGAAGATAAGGTAAAAAAGACCACAATTTGAAACTCATCCAACTCTTTAACGGCCAGAAATATTTGAACTGAAGCCAAAAAACACTCGTGATCGTCTCTCCCTGATCTGCAGACTTGAACCTGAACACACCCCGAGCGCCAGCGTCTCATTGGCTGGTTTCACTTCATCATTACAGCTGTGTGTCAGTTTTTCTCTTCTGTGTGATCAGTGGCACTGATTGATCTTGGACAAAACAGACTTAAAGGAGCAGGCAACATCTGTAACATGTCTCCACCTGCTGTTTGGGTTCATGTAGGTGGAATCCTGCTATGTGCAAAGGGGGCATATAATGTTAAAGCTCCTTTAACACTGGACAATCAGCATTCAGCCCTGGGTCACATGACTCTGCAGTAGTCACGGTTATTTATCATCTCCAGATCCAACTGACAGTGATGGAAACATGACATCCAGGTGGACATGCTATATTCACCCCTTTTTGGCAGAAGCATTGAAGGCTTGTTGCCTCTGATGGTAAATTCTGCAGCTCTTTTGCTCCCTTTTTATTCACATGTGCTGATCGGCTTGACTCAGTTTGACTCAATTCAGCACAAAGTGGAGTTTGCACCCTCTTGAAATTGTGCATTCAATTGATAAAGCGCTCATGTTTAATCAAGCATCTGAAAAATGACTAAACCTTTCCTATAAATTTCCTGCAAATCCTTCACAATAAAAGTCTCACATTATTTTGTTATCTAAAAGCATTGATTATGAAGCAGCCAAATGAGGAAAAATTATTTTCATCACAACTGCTATCAGCTGAGAGTGAAGATGAATCAGTAAAATAAAGCAGATACCTGAAAGCACAAACAGAGACGCCATAAAACTTACATATCAAGTAAGATTTTTGATGCTTCTTCCACCACTGATAAAGACACACCAATCATGGATTGTGTTTTCAGCTGGTCTAATCAAACAGCACTGTTACTACGTGGTGACCACGAATCTGCTCCAAGGCTAACACAAATCCACAAATACAAAAGTAGGACTGCAACTAACGATTATTTTAATTGTCGATTAATCTGGTGATTATTTTCTCAATTAAGTGATCAGCTGTTTTGTCTGTTACATGTTACCTTAAAAAAATGATTCAAACCGGTGGATCAATTATTAAACAGCTGGTGATTCATTTCAAAATCAATTAATTGTTGCAGCTCTGCACAAATGCATGTCTGGATTTAGAAATTTAGTCACATAGTCAAAATGACAGCAGCTCACATATATAGCCTCAGAGGTGTGTGTGTGTGTGTGTGTGTGTGTGTCCAGGTGTGCAGTTGTCAGTGAAGGAGAAAATTAGTCAGAAAATGACAGCAACGTACCTCAGTGAGCCAACACACACACACACACACACACACACACACACACACACACACACCTTCAGCTATTTTCCCTGCAGTGCAGCCTCAGTGACTGCATCATATATAATTATATAGAGACTAAAATATCCTGAACGTTCCTTTCTGTCTCTCGCTTCGTGTCTTTGTCATTAGCTCACTCTCAGCTCCCATAACCGCCTGTCACCTTTGACCTTTGACCTCCTGACCACTTCATGTCACAGCTTAAGACAAATCCAAGCATGAGTCAAGGCCGCATCTTAAAGGAGATCAAGACCAAGTCGACCAAGACAAAATCAAGTTGTACAGAAGTGCATCTTGTATTGCTGTTGTTCATATGATGACAACACAGTGTCATGTGACTGTCTGGAGGATTTCAACACTATAAAGGACATTAAACAATGAGACACTGAGCTGAAAAATACCTTCTTCACTGGAAATTAACACCCACAAAAGATGCGAGACAGTGTCCACACAAGGCTAGACAGGCCGTCTAAATCTTTACCAAATGTATGCATATCATACACAACACAGCAGAACAGTACTCTATACAAAATACTATAGAGACCCTTAAAATGAATGGGTGGTGCAGGTTAAAACAGTGTTCTACATATTCAAATTATTGTAATAATTTCAATGTTTCAGTGTTTTCTGTTAGCTTAAATATGCACTCTGCTGCTGTATTATACAGGCACGATACCTAATTAAATTATTCAAATCAGAATCAAGAGAGAGAAACTTTTTACCAAACTGACTTTCCAAACAGAAACTTGACTTTCACACGAGTGCTTCAGATTCTTTTGCACTGCATCTAATGGTGGGATGGAGCTACAGAATAAAATTCCTTTTGGATACATTTTGCATTGCATTGCAGCGCCTAAGAATTATGATCATAATAAAACTCTACTTTGGCAATTTCTACTCTCTTATTCAGTCACAGCAATGATTTTAAAACTCGTATCCAACACTTAACATTAACTTAAATAATGTGCATCTGTGTGCTTTTTAGAAGGTCGCCTGCTTGTAAAAAGTCAAAAATTAAAGCTTCTGAATAATTATAGAAAACCCTCAACATTCTTTACGTCTGTTATTGACTGAATTAACATGGAAATCAATGTTTAAAAAGCAAATAATCAAACACCTTGGAACATCATATCAGTAGGATACATGTAGGGATTTGTAGATTTTGCTGAGAACTCTGAGAGCGTCATCAGTTTTTACTGATAAATACACATACACACATAAACTCATATATACATACATACCAGTCACAAGTTTTCACTCAAACATGCTAATTCAATTCATTAATATATGTATAATATGTGTTATTTGTGATGACTGTAATATTGAATGGATGTTCTGACCCCAGGAGGAACCGCTTTGCTTCAGGGCACAACTAACATATAAACAAAGTATTGACGAGGTGCCACAAGCGAGTACCCAAGTCTTACTTAAGATTCTCAAAAATGGCGACCAAGGTTGGAAAAGCAAACGTACAAAATGTAGACTCAAAAATGAGACAATGCTGCTACACTTTTATGCTTTCCATGATCAATAATCATGTTGCATAAGATAATATACAAGTTAATTCATGCATAAATAGCCAATAAGGTCTCACCGCTTTAATTTTATTTCCATTTCTATGTTTTTTGGTAAACTTTCTTCTATATTTCTTTTTTCTTTTCCGTTATTCAATATTCTTCCTTCTAGTTCCTGTAATAAATCATAAAACAACCACCATGCATCATCAAAAACATGTTACATTGAAATACTCGCTTCACTTGACGTGAAACCTGCAGCCACAGTGTCCCATTTAGAAAGCATTCTGGACGACGTCCATTTCACATTAATCAGAATTCAAATTAATGCCAAATGTTCACTGAATGAGTCAGTGTCTGTTTATGAGTCATAAGAAATCATTAATAATCTTGTAGAAGGTGTAGATGTTTATAATGGTTAAATTAGACAAAATGTTAATGGAGTTTGGCACCAGTGAGACAGAAAGCCACTTAACTCATTGTCCAGAGTGTTATTATATGTTATAACAGGCTTAACTTTACATTTGCAGACAATAAACAGTTATTATCAGCTGATCAATTTACAATGGAGGACTCGTTGCTTGTTACTTTCAGTTTATGGTGTTGTGTGCATTCTGCGCTCCTGCAGAGATCCTGCAGCCTGTCTCTGTCTGCTGTGTCTGGTGAGGACTGGGGGGGGGGGGCAACTCACACCATGAATCATATATTAAACAGGATTACAACCTATGTAATATACAGTCTGTGACTCCAACTCGCCGTTTGGACTGTTGTACTCATTTTTTTCATTAACAACAACTACATATTACTCCTTTAATTACTACTGTTAATGTCATTATCGTTGTCCTTCGTTTGTTTTGATTATTAGTTCTTGGGTTGGTGGGATTATGGGGTGGGAAGGATATACAGTATTTAGGTGTTTGATACCTCTGATACAACCACAGACTGATAAATAAAGTGAAATTAAAAAAAAAATAAAAAAAAAGATTCCTCTCAGAGTCCATGTTTTGGAAAGTATCGAAGAAACCCTCCTGACGCCTTTCAGGATTCTAACTGGTTTGGTCTTTTGGTTATTTAGGTTTTTGTGGTATTGTTATTGTGACATTGTTTATGTTGTGTATTGTTGTGGCCCATCTAAGAACAGCTGCTACCAACCAGCCTAAGCTATAACTGCTGTCATATGTGGCTCTGGTCCGTCTGTTATACATGTGTCCCGATAAAAATAAACACATGGATGAATTAGAAACACATTTCTTCAGCAAGCCCTTAAATTTGGCTTCACACATGCATGAAAGAGACAAAAGAAGAACTGAAATGCAGAAACTAAAGGCGCAGGAGCAGTATGATATGATATCAGCACTTGTTTATTGTAATAAAAACCTCTGAATACAAAGTACATTCACAGGTACAGCAGCGGGTCACTGAGCTGCTCTGTTTGATTCCTACAGCAAACCAGTGGTGACTACAAATATTCAAACTCATACACCATTTTTACAACTTTATATCCCATAAACATACTGTTATATTTCAGAATAAACACACTGTTGTACTTACATACAAATAGTCCAGGCTTTAGATCAATGGTTACTCATCTGTTACTAAGCTGTCGTACTAACCAACCAGCTGAGTCCTACAACGGCTTTATTTACTGGAAAATACAAGTAGAGATCTGACTGACGGGTCAGAGACAGTTTCAGCTTTTGGAGATCTGACTGACAGGTCGATGGAGATTTTAACTGCCCAGATAACTGGCAGCTAAACCACTTACACCATGAACTCCATGGAAAACAAATGTGTTTCTTTGTTGGAGAGAAGCAGAGGAGAAGGAGGAGGAGGAGGGGTGATAAAGATGAAGAGCGGATTTGGTTCAAATATGCAGTAGCAGCAGAGAGCTAGCAGGTTAGCTAGCAGATAGATAGATAGATAGATAGATAGATAGATAGATAGATAGATAGATAGATAGATAGATAGATAGATAGATAGATAGATGTGTATGTCAATTCTTCCTCCTTATTGGATCTGAAACATTCTGTGCATTGTCATAACAATATTAATAATATAGACCAGTTTTTAGGGGCATAGCACAAAGACTGGAAGTCAAGGGAAACTGTTAGCACAGCTGAGACACTGGACAAGAGAGTGTGGGACATGGACGTCAAACTGAATTTCATCCCAGGCCATATCAGCATTTTGGTTACCTTCAAAGTGCCGGGTGTAAATGTAAGACTATATAAATGCATTGATTATATTAAATAATAGCTAATTATAATTATTTTTAAATTTACAGGAGCAAAACTCAGAAATGACTAAGTCAAAAATTCACAAGAAAAATATAGAAAAATATTGTATGTAGTGCAGAAATTCTGTTCTTTGCAGTCTCTCATGGGCCATATTCGGCCTGCGAGCCTTATGTTTGACATATGCGGAGGTGAGAAATTTGTGAGCTGAATTTAACTGTTGTGTTTATGCTGTAACATCTATGGGCCAAATGCAACCTAATTTTTTTGATTCATTCATTTATTCAAGTTTCTGTAAATTAGACCACACCTCTAAGAAACTGCACTTTGATGTTGATGAATGGTTTCAAATATCAAACAAAATGAATACATTTTCACAGTAAAATACCAAATGTGGTGATGAATGGATGATATTTGTACAGGAAATGAGGGTTGAGGCAATAAAATCTGTCCTGGAGTCATTGGAAAGGGGCATTTTAAGTCTGACTAATGCTGCATTTGTGAGTCTGATACCAAAATCAAGGTTGTGTCCAGACTGGAGCAGGAAGCATTTTTTTGTCCCTAAACTTAATGTGTTAATGTTAACCACAGTGTTGTCAATTAGTTTGAACAGTGTGCACAGTGAAGAAACGATGTGTACAAATCCCACAAATCTAAGGTTCCCGTCTAGACATGATTCAATAAAATATCTGATAAAAGTATATCAGCTCATAAATATTAAGTATAAGCCCATAACATAAAGATCCCTTAAATTTGGTTATGAAACAATTTTGACCAACATATGCACTGGTTGGGACATTTGACAGGTGAAAAATAAACGAATCAGTGCCCTCTACTGGATGAGCAAGGTACTGGCGATACTGCAAACATATCTTTGGCATTTCTGGCATTTTTTACTGCTTTCTCGTACCTTTACGCACACATCTGTGATAAACTAGAAGTGTCAGATCTTGTATTTACTTAAGCTAAGCTAACAGTTTCCACCTGCTTCTAGTCTTTGTGCTAAGCTAGGCTAAACACATACTGGACCTGTCTCTGTACTGGACCCACAGAGATGAAACTGAAATGCATCTATAATGTCTATAAATGTTGGACTGTTCCTTTAACTGTGACTTGAACAAGTAGGGAGGAATGACTGAGTGGAGACGATGGGGACCAAAAAGATTTTCCACGACAGTTCCTGTCAGTTCCTACCAGAGTTTCTATTGGCCGGTGAGAGGAGGCGGGTCAGCTGATTATCTGCCGTTCACCCTGTCCTCCGAACCCTGACTGTCAACCATCAACTACAGGCACCAGGGCTACCAAAAAATGACAAAAAAAGGTCAGAAAAGAGATTGATTCGCCCATAAAATGTGACCCTGGGAAAACAAAGTGGAACTACAGTTCTCACACTGCAAAAAACAGCTGAAAAAAGAGCAACAAGAGCAAAAACCCATGAAAGGTGGAGAGCCGATAATCCACTGCGAACGGACGAGTCCACTTAGGCTTCAGTTAAATCCACACAGAGAACAGCGCAGCGTCGACAGAAAAGTACAAATCCACCTCCCGAAAAATGGCCTACCGAGGATGTGGAGTGGAAAAAAAGACCCCAGAAGAATCAAACACGATTAATTCCTTGTTATTCAGGACGTTTTCTCCAGCAAAAAAAAAAAAGTGTTTCTTTCATCTGTTTTTTTGTGATTCGATTCTCCTCGACGGAAACTTGTACCAAGAATGTGCAACATGAAGCAAAAAAAGCAGTTCACGACCACAGGCAAGGAGGGAAGGGAAGAGAAAGAATCCTCAGAACTGCATCAGAGAGGAAAAAAAAAGCTTGAGGACTTAATCTGTTTTCTTTTTGTAAATTGGAGGAAGAAAAAAAAAGAAGCTTTAGATGCTCTTTGTGTCTTTAGTTTTGTCTTAAGGCAGTCTTTTTTGTCCGGCCCCCCTCTCTGGCTCGGTGCTCGACGACGCTCCACCTACAAGAGGATAGATACGAACGTCTTACACCTCAGGAAACGCAACGCAGAAAACACATTCCATGCAAAATGTCTCATCAATGAGGAAAAAAAATGTCATTTAAAAAAAGGAGTAATTGAAAGCTGGCTGAAGAAAAAAATAATGTTGAAAAAAGAAGCTGATTAAAAAAAGGAGGAGCGGTTTGCAGAGCCACAATAACGCAAAATGAACTCTTAGATCAGATAAAAAATGTAACAGCTGAACTGCGTTTAAACTAACACAGTCACAGTTAAATGCAGTGCTTATAAGATTAATTGTATTTTACTTGGAAAATAGAAAACAAAGATACTGTAGTTACTCAGGTGACAGAAAAATATGAAATGGTCAAACTAGATGCAACAGTCAAAAAAATGTCTGATATGAGCACAAACTCTGAAACACAGATTTCAAAACTATTTATTTTACTCCAGTAGGATTTGGAACACAAAGCACAACAAAGCCTGAGCACATGGGAAATACTACTTACTTTATGTAAGAGATAATAATATTGAAGTACAGTGAGGAGGTCATAATTGAGAAATAAACTACAACAGGGTGGGGTTCACAGTGAGGTCTTGAAAAGCAATAATTTGACAAAATATATTAATTTGAAAATGGTTGAAAAATAATAGACCTTTTGTAGTGAAAAACATTATTATTAAAATTTTAAATTATTTTTTTTATTTTTTGCAAAAAATATTGAACTTTTCTTTGCATCATGTTTTGTTTTTGTTTTTTTAAACAACCATTTTTTTCTATGCTGGGCCCAAAGCAGCTAACAGTTCAAGTCTCTAAAACTGTTTCCTTCAAGGAAGCTAACAGGTCAGTTATGCAGTTAGAACTGAAAGCATGGTAAAGTGCGTCTTATATTTTAAATGGCTGAAGATGCACCAAAAGCGTCATGAGGTGCATCACACTGTCCTGACGGCTGTAATCTGACCTTGTTTTTGCAGTATCTGTTTGGGGAGAACTGGAAGGAGTGTGCAAATATGAAAAAAAGTGTTGACGTGATTTAAAAACATTTTTTGGTCATGAGTCCTGATGTTTCCGCACACTTGTGTGGTTTGTCAGTGAAGTGAACAGCACTGCAGACTGGAGTCTCTGTTAACAGTGACAGAAAAACAGACTGCATTCACTTGTCTTCTCTATAAGACGTCTGTCACTGCGCTGAATTATTATCGACTACGACGAACTGTCTAGACGCCGTCTCTTGTTCTTCATCTTCGTGTATGTTGGTTCACATTTGCTGTAGTGTAAAATGTTCTTAAACTGTTGTAAATTGATGTAGATTTTTACCCTCATATGAATAACAGGACGTTCGTATGGACACAGTTTTGATAATAGACTAATCAATTAATAAATATCTTGTGTCAAATTATTGATTTTTTGGGGGCAGGGTAAGTAGCTGTGTTATAAGTAGGATAATGTACAGTGTGTGGGTCATTATTGTGAAATAAACCTCCTCATGGTGATTCTTAACTCCTTTGCCATCTGGTTTTATTTTGCAGTCATGACGTGTTCACTGTATATTATCACTTCCTTGGATCCCTACTTGTATCATGAATTTGAAGTTTAAGCTCATGAGTTGTATTTTATTTTAATATCTTAAGTTAAACTACATTTACATAATAAAAGTCTTGCATATTGTTTCCTGATGACCTGGGATTATATGCTATAACTGAAAGAACTATTATGAATATTTCTAAAAGTGTGTTCAGACTGAATTTTGTAGTGTGAGTGAATAAAGTCTGATCTGTCACAGAGTCCTGCAGTGAACACCTGTACAGTCTGTACTGCGGCTGTTTGTGGTGAATAAACCAACAATGAACAAAGTGTCCAACAGTTAAATTCACACAATAACCCAAAAATTCACTCCTCAGTCAGTTGGTTATTGCTCATACTGTACACACATACTGTGTGTGTGAGTGTGTGTGTGTGTGTGTGTGTGTGTGTGGGCATTGTGATGTGGTACAGTGGGCCTGCAGTTACACACAGTGACTTTAGTTTCAGCTGGTTGGCTGCAGTGGTTCATGACTCATGACCTTGCATTAGTTCATGTGTGTGTGTGTGTGAGGCTGCATTTTAACTCCAGTAAAGAGGAACGTTTAATGCACACACGCACGCACGCACGCACACACACACACACACACACACACACACACACACACACACAGTCAGAGGTGCTGCTGCAGTTGTCAGGGATTACAGTCCTCATCTAATCCTTTCCTCCTCTTCCTTCTCTTGCTCTCTTCTCTCCCTTCGTTCCTCCTGCCTTACCTCCTTACCTCCTCTTTCCTCTTCAGCTCCTTTCATTCTTCATAGTTTCCTTTCCTTGACTTCTACCTTCCTGTTCTCTCCTTTTAATGTCCTGACATCCTTTACAGCTGCACCTTCACTCTCAGAAATAAGAGTTCATCAAGGGTTCTTCCTGAAGGGCTGAGGTTCTAACAAGAATCATTTGCTTCTGAAGAAGGAAACCTTTCACAGATGGTTCTTGGTATAAGCCTTTATGTTGGTTTTAGGTAGAACTCTGAAAGGGTTCCAAGTGGAACATTTATATAAGGTTCTACCAGGAACTAAAAATGGTTCTCCTATGAGGGAAAGCCAAAGAACACTTTATGGTTCCAGTTAGCACCTTTTATTTCTATAAGTGTACCTTCCTTGTCTTTCCTGTTTTCCTCCCCTCTCTCCTTTCACTTTCCCTCCTCTTCAATTCAGCCTCCCTCCTCCTCCTCCTCCTCCCTCCTCCCTCCTCTCCTCCTCCACCTCCTCCCTCCTCCTCCTCCCTCCCATCGCGGCAGCATCTGTTCATAATGAAACACACAGTTGGACGTCGTCCTCGTTTAGCGCCTCCTCCATGCTACCTGCTCCAGAGGTTACCTCCCGCCGGGCGCGTTTGTTAGACATCATCAGCACCTCCCCGCGACCTCCCCACCCCTCCCCTCCCTCCTCCCCCTCCCGCCTGCCACCTCCTCCTCCTCCAGATGTCATTGATCTGGGAAGTGGGTCACAACAGCGCTGAATCAAAGCCAGGTTACACACGGCTCCGAGGCAGATACTGTATGTAATTTTAGAGTGGGTTAATATTTAAGAGGGAGAGAAAGAAACGTGACGGCTGACGTTTGGAGCGTTCTCAGGTTCTGATCATGGAGTCTATCGCCTGCAGACCTGACAGATGCTGAAGGTGCGGAGGGTGAAGATCTTGGCCTGAACGCCTCATGGATCTGTAAATATGTCTGCAATTTGAAAGACGCAGAAATATATATTTGGAGTATTTTCATTTTGCAATAGAAGAGAGAACTCCCACACGCTGCCCTTCATTTACAATAAACCTAATTAAAGATGCAAAGTTTCAGTAGGGGTGAGGAGTAATAAAGTATATATACTTGTTACCATACTTAAGTGTGTTTTCTTTTTGTTTGTTTTGTTTGGTTTTTTTTAGGTATCTGTACTTTCCGTGAGTATTCATCTTTCTAGTAAATTTTTACTTTTTCTCCCAACGTTTGAACACAAATATCTGTACTTTCTACTCGTTACATTTTCAAAACTCGTTACTTTAGTTTTATAGATTATTGTGCCGCTTTCCAACATCAAGACTGACTTCAACCCTAAATGGATGTCAGACCAACGATTCACTGGTGTATCCATCAGCGCATATAAACAACAACAGCAGATACAACCAAACAAAAAAGACGTAACAAGACATAACAGGACGTAACGAGATGGAAAAAGATGTAACTAAATGTAAAAGACCAAACAAGACAAAAATACATAACAAGGCATAACAGGATGTAACAAGATGTAAAAGATATAACAAGACATTAAGAGCCTAACTAAAATGGCCTAAAAGACATAACAAGACAAAAATACGCAACAGGAAGTAACAAAACATAAAAGGTGTAATGAGACAAAAGACGTGAAAGATGTAACATGAGGAAAAAAGATCTATCAAAGAGCAAAAGACATAACAAGACACAAAAGATGTAACAACAGAAAAAAGATGTAAAAGCCACAACAAAATGAAAAATGACATACAGGACAAAATAAGATTAAAACGATGTAACAAGACAAAAAAGACATAACAACGGAAAACTAGTAATTTCTTACACAAGTGTCTGTACTTTTACTTCAGTAAAGAATGTGTGGACTTTTGACACTTCTGCGTTTCAGCTGCAAATGACACGCCAACATTTATATCAGTGTTTGCATTTAATTTGACGCATTTTCAGTTTATCACAGACTGTGGATGTTCTTTTATGAGTGTGGGATGTGCCTTCTGTTGGACCGAACACACGGCCAGTGGGACTGATTACCTGACAGCTCAGCTCAGCTCAGGTCCCCGACTGGCCTCACTTGAGTTTTATCTTCCTGGAATGTTCTTTGTTTCTCTGCTTTACATGATGAAGGTCTCAGCAGCAAAATGTGGCATCTTTAATAAAGTTTACTGCAAATAAAGGACAGTGTGTAGGAGTTCATGGATTTTCCGCCTTCGCGCCTGTCTACATGACACTGAAGGTGTGCATGAGCCTTTAATTCTATTTTTGAGTATTTTCTTTTTGTAACCATAAGGGATTAAAAAGAAAAAAAAATCTAATGCACCACAAGCATGAGAAAAAGGCATTTCAAAGCTGATATGTCATCAATAAATCATGTAATTTGAGATTCATTTAATAACAATAGATTCTAAAGCAGTTTTCTTTACTACTTTTGCAACAGAAACACACAAATCTGAAAAAGTAGCAATGTGCATCCATTCAGATACAAAACAGATTTATTTAACGTCCTAACCTCAGTCTGACCAGCTAGTTTTCAGTACTGCAAACTTAAAGGACCAGTGTGTACAATTTAGTGGCACTAATGAAAACATACAAGTCCATTCCTGTCCATAAATCTGCCCTTAAATCTCAGACATTGCACCTTTGAGCTTCGATCAAACTCACAGTATTTGAAATTGCAGTGGGGATCCACAACTATCCAAATACTTAACACCAAATATTTAAGGCAGAATTTTGGGGTCTCAAATGAGGCACACAACATGTGCAATATTTCCAATGAGTGCATTAGAGAAGCCATAAACACTCTGCTTTAAATATTCTACTAAACATTATGTATGTGGCTTCAGTGAAGAGTTGGACGGAGCTGATCCACCCTTCACTACAGTAGATTTAGTACTGTCAGACTAACTACCAACAAAGCTGCTTAAGGGTGAATTTAATGTAAAAATCAAGGTTCAGGAGATTAAAATATATTCATAAAAACTGCAGCTGCCTTGAGCTCAGAGGTTCATTCTCGATCTTGATAAAATATTCTAAACTCAAGGTTCAGTTACTGTGTTACTACCATTTGCTGGAGGAGGCCACGGAAGCTGGATAAAATTTTGCTCAATGAGAACATTTTTTATTCATTTATTTATTCATTTAAGGATGGTTGAGGGTAGGGGGAGATGGTGCTGATGGTTGGTGCTGATGGTGTTTGGAGAAGCTGGCTTGTAGCTGGACAGTCGCCGGCTCAAACCCTGTAGGCTGGCAGGATGAATCGCAGCGGGGAAAGTGACAGAACAGCACTTGTTCTCCCTCATTACCACCTCGGAGACCCTGGACCCCCACAGGGCTCCAGTGGAGCTGCTCAGTGGCCATCAGGTCATACTGGTGTTGTACTGGGCAAAATGGACTCCCTGCGGCAGGACAGTTCAACTTCATGGTGAGCCAAATGGGAAAATCATTGGGTGTTCATGGGCAACACAGACCTTGTCAGTCAATGGCTGTAAATATCTCTTATAGTACAATGTAAAGATATTTTCTTCACTTTCTTCTTCAGTCCACGATGCAACTTGAGGTTTGACTGAGCGAATGGCAGATGTAGATGTAATCCTATTGTAGCCAATCACAGCTGCTTTAAAAAGACGTAACCAACACCATATTGGTTCAGATTTTACAGTCTATGGTTCAGATGTCTCAGAGCTCAGAGATATGTACCTCAGGTTTATTTATCACATCACACACATGCCAGCCTGATTTGCATACATGGCGGCGGATAGAAAAATTCAAAAGGGTCCATATCCAGCCCACAAGCCGCTAGTTGAATAGGCTACACACACTCACACACACCTACCACCTCGTCCTCCACATATGTACCACGACACACTGCTCCCTGTATTACCAGTGATAATGCACGTATTTTTACATAGTTTTCGTTTTTATTTTTCTTATAATTTCTCTATATGTCTCTATTCTCAAATTGTTACTATAACGTAACCTAATTTCCTCACCAGGGATCAATAAAGTGTTTCTGATTTTGATTCATGATAATCTGCACACCTTGTTCTGAGTGGTTTCATGCAGGAACTATACTTTCTTTCTCGTAGAAAGTAGTTCCGGGTAGATTTGACTGCAGGAAGGAAGTAGTTCCGACATGAAACTGCTCACAACAAGGATGATACTGTGGATTATCACGAGTATGTGGGTCATGACTTCTGGAAAAAGACGTTGCTGTTCCACTATATTGGAGAGAAGTCAGACATCTCTATGACCGATATGTTCAAAACTAGATGGATAAATCGAACTACAGGCCAGAGGATACCTACTGCGAGACATCTTCAAACACACAAGAAATACTGGAAATATCAGAGGAAAATCTGTAGGAAGCAGTGGTTACTAAGAACAAAACACAAGCTTTTCATCTTTGTAATTAGCTGGAAAATGGTCCCATGAGTTTACTGCTAGTATTGAGCATGCTCAGGCTGCATTGGTATGGATATGTGTTCTGTACAGATACTGTCAGGGTAACTGTCAGTTTGAAAGCATTACAAAACAGACCAAACTTCACCAGACATGGACTGAACATGTCAAATCTGCAGCCATGTCACACCAAACAAACATTTGTGTTCGTTGGAGAATGTTTGATCGCTGTGTCATGGCCTTTAATATCCCCTTTGGTTTCAGGTTGTGTCTGGTTTGGAGTGGCTCTCTGATCAGAAAACTACGAGGGCTTGCTGGAAAATAACTCCACGGTACAATAAGATGTCATATGTGACCATTAAACCAAATCAAAGCTGACAGATGACCACATGTAAGACAGAACACTGCTACTTAAAGGGCACATTACATCATGCATTAGCCATGAACACTGGCATCGGACATAATTATTGGCCGTGGCATTGTCTGAAATGAGCATAAATCCGGGTCCTGTTCATGTCTTATTGAGTTTCAGAAGCCTTGTAAATTCATCCCTCTATGAAATATTAAGTCTGCAATGGCAGAATTTCTCAAACAAAAGCAGCGATGTTGCACATGTGTTTAAAAAGTCAGATGGTTGCCCTTGCTGTTTACTGCGAATAAACTGAATCAAAGAGCGAAAACAAGCCAGCTCTGCTTATTGAGGGAGGTTATAAAGCCTGAGGACGATCAGTCTGTTCAAAGAGCAGGTTAAAAAACATAAAACACTCCTGAGCATTTAAAAATCTGCCTTCCTCCAAGGACAAAGCTTCAAACGGGAGGTCTGTTCAAACCTCGACGAGAGTGTGTTCAACCTTCTACGAAGAAACCAGCCTGAGATTTTGTTTTTCTCTCTTTGAGTTTGGGTTGTTAACCAGAAGGACAAAGGGCCATCCATTGGAGGGATGAAATAAAATTAGAAAGATTCTTCGTATGACTCGGGGAAATCTAACGCCAGGAAAGTTCAAAGGAAAAGCTCAGATGAATAAATGTGCTGGTAGTTTGGCCTTCCCATAGTTGATGAGAAATGAGTTTCTTATCACGAACACACACAACTCCACAAACACCTTTGCAATTCTCTTTTTCTCTTTACTCTGCAAAAAGATATTGAACAATATCTAAATACGATGCTACACTGCTCTAATAAACACTGTGAAAATGATAAATATGTGTTTCTCCTTCAAGGACGACTCACAATTATCCTTTGTACCCAGAGCTGCTTTGTATGCAGTCAGAGCATGTCGGTGTTTGTTGTGCTTTTTCTTTGTTTTCTTTCCCAGATTAAGACAAAGTTTCTGACTCTCAGCGGTGGAGGTCGGAGGTCGGCGTGGATGCAGAGCCGGCGGAGGTTCAGCGCCACGATGCCCGGCGCCGAGACAGGGACTGCTGATGGCTGACATTTGCTCCATTGGGGGCCTAAAGCCAAATTTATGCCTTTCGTTCAAGGTTTTACACTTCACTCTAAGAAACAAGGGTTCAAAAAGGATTCTTTCTTGTGTGCCGAGGTTCTACCCAGAACCATATACTTCTATAGAACCCTTTTTAGCAGAAAGGGTTTTGTCAAGGATTTGCTGTAGGACTAAGGGCTCCATTAAGAATCATTTTCATCCGAAAGAACATTTTTTGGAAGAAAGAGTTCTTCAAATGGTTTTCTATACTGTAATCTAAAAGAATTCTTGGTAGAACCCCATGGGTGGGTTCTTGAAGAAACCTTTTCATTATAGAAAACATTTTTGTCCACAGTCTTGGAAGGTGGAAAGTTCCCTAGAGAGGGTTCTGTGTAGAACCAGTAAAACTTTTCATAGAGGGTTTTGGGTGAAACCTCTGAGGCCCTTTTTCCACCAGGTTAGCACTGGTTCTTAAACCAGTTCTGTTCAAGATTCTTGGAACCTTGGTGCTGCCTTCTGAACCAACCCGTGTTTCCACCAGTTCTGACAGTTATGTTTTGGTTCCAGCTCAGAACCAACTTTTCAGGTTCAAACCAATTCCATGTTGTCGGTTCCATGTTGGTGGAAAAGGCCTATGATAAACCATTTACAGGCCAAAATAAACTGGTTTGGAACCTGAAAAGTTGGTCCCCAGCTTGAACCAAAAAACTTGAGGTTTTCCTTGAGAACCAAAGTGGGCATGTCATATTCTCCACGTTCTTATGCATTGCACAAACACCATCTTTTGATGACATCCAAGGTTCTACGAGTCTCGAATAGAGAATAGAACTGATCCAAGTACCAGAAATAATTTGGTGGAAAGGAATATCTAAGAGGAACCTTTAGAAAGGGTGCAACTGAAAGGGTTCTCCTAGGGGAACAAACATTGTTCCACAACCATAGCTTCAAATGGATGAACTGGAAAATAAACCCACAGATTTTTCCTGCCAGTCTGAGATCAAAACGCTGATGTTTTTGTCTCAATAGAGCATCTTTTTAAAAAATTAAAAACACTGGTTAAAATAGAGACTTCTATGAACATGTAAGCTCAGAAGCTTTAGATGAATGTATCCAGAGCACTTCTGACAGTCCTCATTTATGTTTGCTTAACAGTGAAAGGAATAGTTGGACATTTTGGGAAATATGCTTGTTTGCTTTCTTTCTCATAGTTAGATGAAAAGATTGATACTTCTCGTATCTGTCCAGTAAATTTAAGGCCACAGCTGGCATCCGTTTGGCTTGGCTTAGCACAAAAACTGGACACAGGTGGAAACAGCTACCCTGGCTCTGTCCAACAGGGACAAAATCCACCTACCAGCACCTCTACAGCTCACCAATTAACACACTACGTCTTGGGACCTGTTACTTCTGGACTCTCTTCTGGCACCTTCTTAGAGCCAAGAAATAATCTGGTTTCTGACCTCTGTGAAATGCCTGATTGTTGTTTTAACGTGTTGGTTTTTGTAGGGATTAAAGAAGCGAGATCTAGAGTGTTAATGAGCATTAGAGGTGTTGTTGTTGCAGTTCTCCCTGCAGCTAGTCTTTGTGCTAAGCTAAGCTTACCACCTGCTGACTCTAGTGTCAAATTTAATATAGAGATATGAGTGGTATCTTCTTATCAAACTCTTGACAGGAAAGTAAATAAACCTTTTCCCCCCCCAAAATGTCAAACTATTCCAATAACCATGAAAGTTTATTCTTGACCTTGGAGATTTCAGTTTCACAAAACAATCCCTACTCAAAGTCCATCTGATTGTTTTGTCCTCAGCAGAGAAGCATAAATCCACCTTAAGTGACCTTTAAACATCATCAAAAGGTAGCAGAGGAGCAGAAATCAGGGCCAAAGAAAGTAAAGAAAGACATGTCAGCAGGGACAGACACATCGACTGAAGCAGGAACTAAACCTGAAACCATCCAGGATGACAGGACACATGTCAAAACCTGCTGTCAAAAAAGTCTTCTGGAAGAAATGAAAAAAAAAAACCCACTGACTGTCAGTCAAACAATCCAGCTCTGGCTGATGTAGGGCAGAAATGGGCTTTGATGGAGGAAAAAACAAGCCTCCTGAGGTAAATGTAAAGTCGAGAAACCTCGCCAACTGCCAACCCAGTGACTGTAAGCTTGATCAGCTGATATAGTGCTCAATCACACAGATAGATAGATAGATAGATAGATAGATAGATAGATAGATAGATAGATAGATAGATAGATAGATAATGATTGGGTATACTACTACAAACGAAAACCTGAATACTAAAATCTTGTTTCTTGGCTAAAAATTCTGCATTCATATGCAGATATTTGTTAATGGAGATTACCAAGGATAGACCTGACTGATGCAACTACTCTATGTGTTTACATATGCAGTCCTTGATGCAATTCAAACAAAACTATGAGAGTCAATTTGTTGATATTTTCTGGCATAAATTAGAGACATATTTGAACATCATCAGCATAGAATTTGAGACGAAATACATTTGGGACAGTAATCATTTCATCAAAATATGGTTATTGCAAGCCCTTGCAGATGGCTCTCTGATCAAAACCTAATGAGTTCATTCTCAGTGAAATTCTCAAACGCTTCACAGCTTCTATACATGATTTTACCGACTGAGCAATCACATGCAAAATGATACATTCAGCTACCAAAACTCTGCCATACAAACACGTAGATTCCATAAATATCAATGACATTGAAAGTTTCTGATGTCTGCTGAATTGGTAAATGAACTGCCAGGTGACAGTGATGAAATATGTGTCATTTTGTGGCAAATTTTCTGTATATGACTTCACATCAAAAGGTCAAAGATGAATTTGCTGTTTACAGAACATGTAATACATTGCTACACAAATACATTTACTGCATATGCACATCTTTCTGTGTATTTCAGTGCTGCACAGTTTGAACTTTTCCCAGTAAACTTTTACTTCAACTTGAAATCTGTATCTAAAAAGCTCACAGTGATGCACAATAAAGTTGCCTTCATCTAAACAAAACCGATTCTCTTGTATAGTATAGTACAGTGTCAAGTGTCAACAAAAAAGTAGAAGCAAACAGACTTATATATAAGATACATTTCCAGGGTTGACTGCAATTGTAAAAAAAAATATATATATATATAAAAAGATGAAAAAGCATCTAAACATTTGGAGCTGTATGGCTCACAATGAGAAAAACAACTTTTCATTTTGGTGGCTTTGATGAATTCACTGACCTATGTAATAACTAGGTTTTGAAACATGAATGACATGTTTTGGGTGAGTTAATACCTTGTGCAAACAAGCAATAGACTTTTGATGACCCATGACACCGTTGTGACACTTTACAGTTCAGCGAATGTTAAGACTGTTCTGGAGAAATGGGCCAAAATGATCATGAAAAACTGTAAAAATTTCCACTTAGGTTTCAGAGTCTGCAGCAACACGATACATGTTTTAATACCAAATTATGATTGGAGAGCAAAATGATTAAGCTGCTGAACTGACAACTGATAAACTTGACTGTCATGGACAAATGCACAACTTTCTGTCGTCATTGGGTTTTGCATCATTTAAATATTGGTGAAATTGGCCGTGTTCTATTTATGATCTAGAATGCCTTATAAGTATGTGTCTCAGGCTCAAGTCTGAGGAGAAAAGATGTTGTGACATGACACAAGACAAATTACTAGAGGAAAGCACAGAACCTACATACCCATAATTATGTTACTAGAGTGTCATAGGTTACCTATTGTTTATTTTGTGATAAAATGCCAAAGTTAGCACATACGTATTCTAAATTGGCAATATGCAGTAACTGTATGTGCTAAAATGAGTATAGCAGTCCAAATAAGAAGTTGGAGCCATCATGGCATCTTCGTAATCTGATAATAACAAGCCATGATGAATCCTGCACTGTGAGCTGATCAGCGCCTCCTACAAAATTATTAATGATTTCATACGACTCATAAACATGAACATGAACTCCTTCAGCCAACATTCAGCATTAGTTTGATCTCTAGTTAGCGTGAAATTGGCAAACTAAAACAGTCTGGGACAGAAATTTTGAAGGAGGACATCACGGCTGTAGCGTTCATATCAAGTGACGCGAGTATTTCAATTTAACGTTTCCTTGATCTCTGGAAGCTGATGTTTCCATGTTTCCAACATGACAAATATTATTTACATACAAGTTAAAGTGAAAAATAAGCTTTATTACTATGTAAGGCAATGTTAAATTAAAAAAAATGGTGAGATTGTCTTTGTTATGTGGTGATTATTTGGATTAAACCGTTGCTCACTACCAGGACAAATTCGGAACGTGGTTCTAATATCTGAGGGCGGTTAACAAGAAAAATCTTAATGGAGACGATCGTGTCTATGAAAGCAAACATCTCAGAGTGAGATGCTCAGAGTTTTCACAGTCAGTCTTCCAATGTGCCTGAGGCTTTCTCAGGACTTCAGAAGGAGAGGGAACCGACATAAAGACCCCTTTTAACACAACCTCATCGCAGACTGAGGAGCTCTACGTCAGCCTACAGATTCTCCAGACGGCGAGTCTCCGGCAGCTGCACACAATGGAGAATATAAAAAAGGCGTAGAAGCCTCTGTGGCATTTCTACCTGCATGAAAGTGTTGTCTGGCTGCATAAAAGAAAAATTTCAGTGCTAAGTAAAGTGGTACTGTGGCTCGACACCCCTCTCTGTCTGTCAGGCCTGTGATAATGTAATGGTCTCTGTCCAGCAGTGTGCTCTATTCACAGCTCAAGGCTTCCCTTTCACACTGTCCACAATAGAATAAACACAGCACAGCATGCGGGGTCTGCTGACTGGTGGAGTGGATTGTCCTCTCTAAACTGTCCTTTTGTCCGACACTGGATGTACTGTACTACTGGGGTTGTCTGGAGGTTTAGTAAGTGGTTAAATTTGTAAGAACTACTGATTTTTTTTTTCTCCCCTGCAGCCAGCATCCTATGAACTTTCAGAGACTTGGACCTTTTAAAACATTTTCTAATTTCTGAAATGCGGAAAAATGAAACACAGAGGTCAAACACTAAGCTGACATGAGCATTATGTGAAGAATCCAACGAGTCTGCAAATAAAAACAAAATACATCATCTGTCACTGCCTTACAAAACAGCCCATATGAGCATATTTGAAAATAAAAATGTTTGGATACTTTAAATGTGAGATTTTCCCAAACCAGTTGTTTTTATTTCCTATTTCTTTGTCTGGAATTAGAACTAATAAAAGGCTGTCCATGCCAAGAACGATAACCATAACAATAACTACAATGATGTTCATTCATACTCATGAACAATAACGTTCTGTAAACAGTGGTGCTGCACGCTCCAGCTGCATGAGCAGCTTAGAAAAATGGATATTGACGAGCTCTTACTGCTTTATGTTGTGTGGATCAGATATCTCATTAGAGTCTGGGATAATGAAAGATAGAATTGCATATCATCAGCATAGAGGCTGACATAAAAAATCTTTAAGACAGGTCTTCAAAATGGAGTAGTAATAATTTGACCAAAATATGATTCATGCAGCTTCAATGTCAGGATATTTTCCACCATATTTAAAGGCTGAAAATGTGTTTGATAGTAAAAACAGCCAAGTAGACCGTCTAAAAAGTGTTTCCCAAGTGCCTTACACTAGCTTACATAAAAGAAGAAGGCTGCAGTTAGAAACTAATATTATAAGCACTCCACTTTGTGGGAAAATGTTCCTCGGATTAAGCCGGCCAGTGGATGAACACGATTCCCATCCAAGGAACCAATGCAGTAAATTCAGATGGACTTTGATTGTCTGTCAGTCTTTCAGGATTAAATTACTGATGCCAGATATCAGATAATTTAACTGCATCAGCTGCTCATCCTGTGGTCCACACATTTCTGTCATTCTTCATATTACTCTGAAAGTGACCTTAATGATATTATTTTCCACTCTCACCATCCGCTTGGCTTAGTAGGATTTTTTAAATGATATATTTATAGTTGTTGTTAAAGTTATCATTCTTGGTGTGGGCGGCCCCTTAAGAATCTGTGTACAACAGTCATTCATGAATTTTGAACTTTTGGCACCTCAGGATGTTTTCTGTGTTTAACTTGCAATTTATATTCAAGGTATTTTGTGTATTTTAATATGTTTTAGTTATATGACGTTGTTACTTGGCTTTGTTGCATTCTAAGGTCTGTTATTTCTTTATAGCACAATTTTGCTATGTATAACAGACCGTTGTTATGAAGAACAGACCGTTGCTAAGGATGCAATTCTGATTATTTTTGGTAAGTAACCATGTTAAGCAGGATAATGTACAGTGAGCAGGTCATTATTGCATCACCCTGTCAGGGTTTATTATGTCATAATGACCCACTCTCTGTACAGTATGACTTTGGGTGTGTTGAATGTTGTGCAATGCTTTAAACTCACCAAGTTCCTAACTGTATTTGTTTTAAAGATGATATAGTTAACCCCAATTTTTACCTGTGAAAATTTTGGAAACAAGAAAAATATTGATTAATCTGCAGAAAGTTTGCACATATGCACAAGTTCAACCTCGTCTGTCAGACATTACCTAAAGAGATTTTACCTGTAAAGACCTGAGAACAGCTGTCCATTTACCTCCAAGGTGGTAAATTATTTTGTTGTATTCAGTTTTGTGCATTTACTTTTTCAGGGAATATTTTTCAAAGTGATTTCTTCCACTGTTAATATCCATATGTGTATGTGTTCCTGCTAACATAGCTTATTTTGACCTTATTTTTTACTTTTCCTCTCCTGCCTGTCAGTCTCAGAACTGAGCCAGTTATCAGAGTTTCTTTAGATTTAGGTCCAGCGATGAGCTCTGACTGACTGGCTCATCAGATATCAGCTGTCTGTCAGCTTTAAGCCTCTCTTGAAATCGTCCGTACAGTCTTCCTGTCTATACTACTTCATCAGTTAACATTAGCTTATTGCCTTGCATTAGATAACATTGTCAGTAGTCAGCTGTATTGCTGTCTTTATTAGGTTCTGGCGTGCTTGTTGTGCTGTTTTACGTTGCTCATCCTTTGAATTTATGTCGTTTTTTATGTGCCGCTGTTAAACAGATTTACTGTGGAAGAGGCTGAGGAGAGCGTCTCAAATGTGACAGCCGAGAAAAAAACTGCTCAGACTGACAGAGAGACTCCATTTTGGAGAATTAAATCAGTTAAATGGCTGTGGGAGAGCGGCGAGAGACGCTGGATGTGTCCGCCGGGCTGAAGAGCTCTCAGGAAAACGCCTCAGTTTCTCTTGCCAAGGCTGAATCTTTTTTCTTTCCTTTGCTTTATTGGTGAAGCTCTGACCCGTCGCTCTCTCTTTCTCATTTTTCAAAGTCGATTTTCTCTCTTAAGTGTTCTGCTCTCTCTCAGTTCCCAGCTTTTTCTTCTTCCCTATGCCTCTTTTTTATTTTTGGTCAAATCACTTTCAGCTCTTCTGCTCCCACTTTGACTTTCATCTCCTTTTTTCTCAATCACTCCACAGACAGACAGACCGACGCTGGACCGAGATATAACGTTCGCTCCAGATCCCACAGTGTGCGAGTCCTCACTCGAGCCTATTAGACTTTTTATATTACAGTATGAAGTCACATTTATCCCATTCTCTTTATTGTGAATCACACATGGGGAGTGGGAGTTTGTTATAGCAGATTCCTGCTGTGTGCTCGCTGAAATCAGGCGGAGTCGTGTGAATGTGACTGAAAGGAGCTTCACCACCAGTTAGGGTCGGAGACATTTGTGAAATGAGCGCTCCTCCTGACCAGAGAAATGACTCATCCACCAATCAGACGACAACCGCTCTCATCACCATGTGGTCCACTGATTAACAAGATTTCTGTCGAATCTCTGAGTCAGACCTCATGGTACTGAAGTAGTACTCGTAGTAATAACACCAGAAATACGTATTAGTAGCAGTGGATATAGCAAAAGTATCAGCTGTGTACTAGTACTAACTGCAATTATGTATTGTTAGTAGTGGCAGCATTAGTGGAAACATGAAGTATCAAGCAGTAGTGGGTGTAGTAGTAGTGATGATTATAACATTACTAATAGCAGGACTAGAAGCAGAAGTTTTGGCCTCGCAGAAACAGAAACATTTTATATCAAGCTGTTTTAAATAAGTGTTAGTTATTAGGTAATAACCCCCTTATTAAATGCTTTTTAACATTAATATGCCTTAATAAGCCTATGTGAGTGTTAATAATTGCACGAAAAATATGGTTATTGTTAGATTATAGGACATTTATAAGAATGTGCTTAACAAATAATGTGATGCTTATTACTGTTAATTAATCCTTTATTATTATTATGCACTTATTAACTGTTAACTAATGCTTTTTGGGGGTACCAGATCTAAAGTGTGAACAACGCTCATAAAGGATAATTAATCCTTTATTATGCACCAGTTAACAGTTAACCATGATCTTTTTTCCCTTCTTCTTTTTTTTTTTTGGTAAATTTGACATGCACTGAGCTACCATGTAGCCTCCAGCCTGACTCAACCACAGGCAAAAAGATATGGTAATAATCATAAATTATGTTTAACTGTTAATATCTACATTATAAAAGATTAATTAACCATAATAAGCTTTGTTTACACTTTAGTTCCAGTGCCCCAAATAAATTATTTAACTGTTAATAAGTCTATAATAAAGGATTAAGTATCTTAAATAAGCATTGCTAACAAGTGCTTATTGTGTCTGATAATCTAACAATAAACATGTTTATTATGCTTTATTTAAACGCTCATACAGTCTTGTTAACCCACACTAATGTTAAAAAGCACATTTTAAGGGCTTTATTACATATTAACCAACACTTATTACAAACAAGAAATAAAGTGTTACGGACCAAGTTATACTAACCATAGCAGTAATAGTTGTAGTAAGTAGTAACAGTAGTTTTAAAGTATTAGGAGCAGACGCAGTAACAGAAACTAGAGCAGTAGTAGAGGGGGGTTGTAGTAGTGTTAATAAAAGTTAGAAAGAGTCTGCATGGTACTGTCCGTGGTGCTGAAGTAGAAGATGGATTAGTAATTGCATCTTTTCCATTAGTGGCGGTGTTAGCAGTATTAGTAGTAGTTTTAGCGGGATAGTATTGTTAGTAATATTAGAAATAGCAGTACTAGCAGTATTATAGTAGTTTCAGCAGCATCAGTAGTAGTTTTAGCAGGCTAGTATTGTTAGCAGTATTAGCAATAGTGTTTGTAGGCTTGGGCAATATCTACTTCTTCATACTTTCCTGACACTTTACAAAAGTACACAGTATGATGGTAGTATTTATATAAAATGGCTCGACTTGACTCGAGACCACTGTCAGTAGTACACTGTAGGTGGAGCAGATAGTCATAGTGAGGCTGCTCCTGCAGTTGGGAAACAACACAGCCTTTATTGCAGCCTTTATTCAGTAACAAACTCAAATCTAAACTGTACATTTACTGCCAGACCGACAACATCACTGCTCACTGTTACACATGCTGTGCTACTCTACTCTGACCAATCAGTGGTCTGTGGTGTTTGTTGGCTCACCTTTATCTTTGGGACTAAACCTAAAATACTTCCGAACAGGGGCAGAGGCATTTTTCTTCTTTAGTCCTGTAACTTTATCTCACAGACACCATGTTTCTTGCCTTGTCCACTGGTACAGAGACTGATCTCTGGTCGTTTTGGACGTTATTTAAAATCATATTGTCTTAATACCTTGATACTACCCAAGCCTGAGTGTTAGCAGTAAAAGTTGGGTTGACACACAGAGAACGTGATGAGGATGATGATGATCAGCCATCTGTTATTTTCACTTTTAGTCTCTGTTTCAGATGACCTGCATCTGACTGAAGTGTTGCTGCAAATTACACTTATTTTCACTACAATATACAACTGAACTCAGGGTTTATTTTCCACCTCTTCCAGGTCACAGTTAATGTTTGTATGCTACTCCACTCTACCTGCTTGCCTCTCGACGCCACCTATTCTGTGCTTCTCCTCAGGGTTCTTCTCTCACATTCTGGGTGCATTCTTGCCTTTATTTTAGGGTTTATACAGTATAATTGCAGACAGGGGAAAGGAGTGCGACATGCAACAAAAGCTCCCAGGCAGGACCCATTCTCCTTCTGTGTGTTTATGCCCTCAGTATTAAAGGGATAGTTCACCCTAAAATCAAATGTGTTGATTGTGAATGTTTTTTTCTCTTACTCGTAGAGCTATTTATTCATCTAGATAGCCAGTAGAGATGCCTCCCTTCTTTCCAGTGTAATAGAACTAGATGTCACTTGGCTAAAAAACTTGACAAAAAAATACATTTAAAAAGCTCAACACCAGAGTCCTGTAGCAGGAATCATGAGCAGGTCACTCAAGATAATATAGGAACTACTTTCTTCTGTGGCAGAATCTTTTTTATACAAGAAAGAAAACAGTTCCTACATGCTCACAGCAAGGTCTGTGGATTATCCTGAGTACCCGGGTCATGATTTTTGAAAAGAGACATTGCTGCTGAATTGAATGAATTTTTTGTGCAGACATAGTGCCATTTAGTCCCATTGTACTGGAGAAAAGGCAGACATCTCTACAACTGATATCTCCAAAAACTCTGCAACTCACACTAAAAACTGTAGCATGAACTGTCCCTTTAACATCTAGAATAGTAGTATCTGTATTAGTATGTGTATTATCATCAGTATTAGTATCAGTGTAGGTGTTCAGTGTCATGCTGCTGCTGCTGCTTCCAACAAACTCTTCCTATTCATCTCCAGGCTCTGTGTCAAATTAGCAGGAACAGGAAACAGGAAGTTCATTGAACAGCTTCCTTTCATGTGTGACCACGACTACAATACACCTTCCCTCCTCCCAAACAACACACACACACACACACACACACACACACACACACACACACACACACACACACACACACACACACACACACACACACCACTTCATTTACTGCCTGTTGATGTGCACTGAAGCTGAGCTGCACTGCAGAGTGAAATCAGACAATAAGCTGAGCTGTGCGACAGGCACGTCGTGACCTCGCCGACGCCATTCACCGACAGACAACAGAGTCCGTGGGCGGAGCTGCAGCCGACCCGGCGGTGGCGGTACGCCTCGTACCTCACTTTTGTTTGTCTTTCCTCTTTCCTCTGTGATTCCCTCACACACCGCCGCCGTCTGTACCGCCCCTCTCTATTTCTGATCTACTCGGTCTTTTTGAGTTCAACCGTCTCGCGCTCCGTTTTGAAAGAGAAAGAGGAAATAAAAAAAAGCCTTTTCATGACTGATGAAGGGAAAAAAATATAAAACTTTTGGAGGGCTGCCTTGGCAGAGGTCGCCATGCCAACCTCTGCCAGCCCAATCCTTTTAACGAGAACGCCTCCTCTTCAGCTCCTCTGTTATCTAAAGAGTGTAGGCCAGAGGAGATCCTGCTGTGTGTGTGTGTGTGTGTGTGTGTGTGTTCGTAAGTTAGCGAGCGCGATGACTCATGCTTCACATTGAACACTTGAGAATCCAAAGAAACAGTGATTGACTCAGAGCATAATGGCTCCGGTCTTATTGATTAATGTGAGTTCATGCAGCCGGAGCAGCATCACAAATATTTGGTTCTAATGTCAGACGACAGGTTAAAGCAGGGCGACTTTATCGATTCAGTTTCTAGTGATGTCACACAAAGACGCAATCAGGGAACACAGGCAGTATCTAACTTTTTTGCATGGTCATTCTTTGTCTTGATACTTTACTTACATTTCTTTTATACCTGGCTCTGCGTCATCCGAAAGTGAAATTCATGTTTTATCATGTAAAAAGTCCACAAATCCTATATTTCTGTATCATATGATTCTTAACATTAATGGCAGGAAGAAAAGCACGTTCCTATAATGTGCATTCATCATACACATTTTCTACATTTAATGTTTTACTGTACATTTCTTATGTGAAATACCCCCCAAAAAATCAGACATCTTAAAGGTATAGTTCACCCAAAAATGAAAGTTCAGTCATTATCTCCTCACCCTCAGTTCAGACAGTGTGCATGTGAACGTGAATGTGGCTCCAAGTTAAGGATCTACAGTCAAGATTCAGGATACAAATGTAACAAATGTGTAAATAACATTTTTATAGTCAACTTGGCATGTCGGGACTTCAGAAGACTTGGATTACACCAGACAAGTGTTATGGAGACATTTTATGTTTTTATTCTGTTGTTTTGTTACATTTGAAAACTGGTCACCATTCACTTTCATTGTTTGGGAGATTCTGCAGCACTGTTTTCCTGTGAAACCCCAGCAGAGTTTTGTGGACTTAAAAACTAAACCCCACCTTCACTCAACATGAAGGTGAGTAGATAATGACTGAATTTTCATTTTTGGGTGAAGTACACCTTTAAATGCACAATATGTAGCTTAAGTTCTGCAGCTACGCGTCTCTGTTGTTCTATTTGACATTACTCACTATTCTCTACTCACTACCCAGGGATTGCAATGTCAAGGACAGTTTAGTGAGCTCACTATACAGTGAAAAAGAAGCTCTTCAGATGCTAGCCTCCGCATGGTACTACATCATTACTGTTGCTTTTCATTCAGCTCAATGCATGGTTGTATATAGTGCTTGGGTAATGACCACTACTTTTCATGATGTATTGTGGAATATTTTGAGTCCACTATATAGAGTATAGGAATTGTCATTGTGCACTGCATAGTGGACTATATGCTGCCCTACGAGGGAAATTATTTCCCGCTAGAAATTTCCCAGAGTGCAGAACTGAAAAAATGACTTTAAAGTTTTTTTTATTGTTGAGCCAAAACAGCTGCAGGCAGATGACTGGATTTATGGCAGTTTTGTAGCATTATATCAGGTTATTCTTCCTATATATTAATCCTGACCTCTGATTTGACCTTTGACTTTATTTGGAAGTTCCTGTATTCTTCCTTTGCCGAAAAATATTGGGTCATACGAAAACAAAAGGCTGCAACTTCCATTTTATCTGATCACTTTAGCTTTGGAAAGCAGATGTCAGATGAAATGACACCTTTTACTGTTGTTCTTTATATTATTGTTGTATGTTTGTATTGTTGAATCACTTGTGATGATCCAAGTAAATTTTTAAGTTAAAATTATTTCAGTTGTTTTGGGATGTTTCTGAGCATTTGAAGCTGCTAATATTTATATTCTTATCAAATAAAATTTGAATTTTAAATAGAAAAGGTAATATGCTGCTATAGAAAAAATCTTAAATACCATCAAACCTTTCCTGATAAAGTATGACAGTGATTGCTTAATCTTAACGCAATGCATTCTTACACCTGTGATCTTAGTTGTTTTACTGCTGAGTCTGTGGTCTTATTTTAATATTTTTCTATTTTACATATTTGTTCATTTTCTTGCAGATATCTGACATGTTAGAATACAGTGTGTGAAGTAGTTTCTCTACAGCTGTTTCAGTTACTGTAATGTCTCCCCCTTATTTTCTCCAAAATTAAACACAACATTAATCCACGTGACAAAGGATGTCTTAAATGTCACAAAAATGATTATTACTATTTCTTTTAAAAAGAACACTTGCAGTGATTGGCTGACAGCAAAACCCTATATATAGTATTTTTTTCTAGATCTGGGTACCTAAAGTTTCCATACTACTTGGTACTGGGTTATAACTACATACACACACTCCTTTTCCATGCACATAGGACACAATGTCAAACTCAAGGCCTGCGGGCCAAATCTGGCCTGGCAACTCATTTTACGCAGCCCACGAGAGCTTACAAAGAATACAGTTCTATTCTGCTGTCCATAAACTACGTGTCCCAGAAGACACTGCAGGCACGCAGCCACTAGATATCAGTATACATTAGATCATGTGTCAATATATCATGTAGCTGTTTGCAGGAGTGGCACTCCAGATGAGTGGTTGTAGCTTGTAAAGTAGCAGCTCAGCAAAATGTCCAAGAAAAGAAAAGTCGATGAAGAGGGAAGACAGTTTAATGAGAGACGTTTTGTCTTCTTTGTCTGCTGTACTTTTCATATATATCATTCTTTAAATAAATTGTACAGAAATTATATAATAATTTTAAACTTGAAGGTCTGCTTGACATTATTTTCCCAAGAGTTCTGCTGTCAGAGTTAAAGTTATTAATTATTAAGTTATTACTAAAACCAGAAAGAATCAAATCCAGAGGAAATTATATTCTATACTTCATTTACAGCCATAATTCTGATGGGATGAAACTGAGTCGCCCCTGTAAGAAAACCTACAGTGGCCACACTACTTATTTTCAGGTACACTAATGAAAACATTTATAATGTTCATTTCCTGTCACATTCTGTCAATAAATTCGATAAATCTTAGACAGTAGACCTTTAAAGGTGAAGACAATCATGGGAGAACATTTGTTTCATTTATGGAAGAGAAGTGGAAAATTGCTAAATTGCTCAAAAAATGAGATAATCTCTCAAAAGAGGATTTTTTAAAACCCTGGATCCACGATGAAGCAAAATCACATTTTCCTCTAAATGTCACATAATTTAATTAAAACCATTGAGTTTTTAATTCAGTTCAATTTATATAGCAACAGATTATAATAAATGTATCTCTGGAAGCTTTTCAAATAGAACACGTCTAGACTGTACTCTTTATAAACCCAGTTTTTCCCACCAAGAGCAAGTACTGCGGTGAGGAAAAACTTCTTTTTAACACGCATAAACCTGGTGGATCAGGGCTCTTTATTAAGGGTGGGGGCCAAGAAGAGGAAAGAGAGCATACAGCAGCATGATGCAACTTTCATCACAAAATTAAAAGTAATAGTAATGTTAGCACTAGCGGTGATAATATAGATATCAAACAGCGCCAAACATTTTCCACTTTGTGTGTGAAATCTGTATTTCTATATAATGCATTTTAAAACTTCCTTTGTCCTTTTGGCAAACTCTCCATCACTTTAAAACTTTGTAACACTCTAACAGCTGCAGAAATGAGAAGTTAAAACTGAAACTGGGTAAAAATCTGCAGAAATGATTGATGATTGCAAAGGGTTAAACGGCAACATGGTCTTTGTTTAAAAAGGAAGATAAAGAGGAGTGACGTGCCAGAAGATTCAAAGAAATTCAGATGTACAGAATGTATGTCAGAGTCATTGATCTTTATGATTGTGTGTGTGTGTGTGTGTGTGTGTACAGCGGTCATGTTTTGTGCTTTAATGAGCTCTGTATGGACATTAGCATGAGACTGCGAGCGCAGAACGAAGCGTCCAAACAAACCCAGCGGTCGGTCGAGTGAGCCCACAATTAGGTCAGCCACAGAAGAGAAAATAGCTGCTGTATCGCTGCTGAATTCGTTTCAATTCCAGATAGAGTTGAGCCACTTCACACACACACATACACACACAATACACACACACACACACACACACACACACACACACACACACACACACACAACACACACACACAAAGAGAGAAGCAGCAAACTGCATAACAGAATAATACGGCGGCTTCAGATGCTCTAATGACAGTGATGAATAGCGAAGGTTGCAGACGCCATAGACGAGGAAAAAGCTCTTCTCTTTCTTTCTTCTCTGGATAGATTTTCACTGTGAGAGGGCACAAGTAATCTCTCTCACACACACCCAAAAAAGACACACACACACACACACACACAAAAGCACACAACTATGGTCAACAAATTCGACAAAGATGTATATTTAAACGTACAAGCGCAGAAAAACGTACTACCAGTCAGTGATCGAACCCTAACTAGAGGTCAGGCGACTAATCAATCTGTTGTTATGGCAACCTGTGATCTCTGTGCGTTCGCCCAACGGGAGGATCTGATTGGTTCTGATGAAGACAAATCAACGCAGACCAGACCAATCGCTGCCAGAACAAACTGCAAATAGGAAATTGACTTCCTGTCAGAACAGTGAGATATCTGAGGAAACAACTCCTCTCACACACACACACACACACACACACACACACTCTCACACACACACACACACACACACACACACACACACACACACATATAAAAGCAGAGGTACTCACTAACAAAAGCGAACATGAATCTGAACATGTACGTGTCGGCTTACATGGGTAGATATATATCTATACACACACAAAAACAAGTACAAACACACACACACATACACACTGCGGTATTTCCTTGTGATGTTCTCAGGTGACTCATGACTTCCTTTCCTTGAGGAATGTCACTGCATTCATACACACACACACACACAGACACAGTACAAATAAAACTACACACTAACATAAAACACACACACGCGAGGCTGTCAGACGGAAATTAGAGCCGTTGTTCCTGAACATAGAACTGCACTTCCTCCATTTCTTTTATTTTCATGTTGGGTTAAAAACAAAATACAGAACAACACAAATCTCAAAAAGTCACATTTTTATGGCGCCAAAGCTCTGTTCATCTGCAGGGGAGCATCTAGACTACCACAATATATCTTCAAACATTACTTCAGTTAGAGACCATTTGTAAAATAATATTTTAATGGTTATAGAGTGAAGGAGAGAGCGAGCTCTCAAAGAATCTGAGCTGCAACAAGGATAACGTGAGATCTCGACATCAGACCCCAGCAAAGTCAAAAACACCAAAAGCTTCAGTACATATGAAGAAGTTAGGAGGCTGGTCTGCTGGAGGAGCTACAGATTTTCTACCTGCTCTGTGACCAGGGAAACAAAGCACCCAGGTCTCACCAAATGGTGCATGAAAAACACAGCAATTTACGATATCAAAGCATGTTTTTGCATTTGTTGTGTCATTTCAAGCTATTTAGTCCGTACTGACTTCTATTTTATGTGCAAATGTCAGAAAAAAAAGTCAGGTGTTAATGCAAAGATTGTGAACATCTGTGTATGGAGGAGGTCGAGGTGGACGGATGAGACCAGAAGTGTAGAAATTTAATGACTTTAGATGCAACTTGACAAAATCAGAAGACTCGACATTTGGTGAAGAGCACATTACGACTTATTCAGGACTCAAAACTCAACGTTTAGTAAAGTGCCTGCCTTGACTTGGGACTTGAGTGCGAAGATTTGAGACTTACTTGTGACTTGCAAAACAATTGATTCCACCTCTGTTGTTGACATAGTCTATTTTAACATATGCACATAAACCTAGCTGACACACCGTCTTAAACCAAACCAAACTCTGACCTTTTTCATGATGACAAATATTATCCGACTCCACCAAAGTTAACGAAAAAGACTGGTGAATCACCTGCTTGCAAAATTGTACTAATGCATTGCATGTGATTTAAAACTGTCAACAAGTCATGCGCAGATTGAAGAAACCAGGCACACTTGCCAAGCCTCCAAATTTTCCAGGGAGACCCCTGTTTTTCTCTCCCTGTTTCCTCCTGGTATCACAGTCCTCTATCCACTATTTCTCCTGATTTGTGAAAATTTTTAGGAATTTATTAACTTTTTATGTTCTTATGGAAAATTTTAAAGGAAATGAGCATATTTTCTTTTTTCTAAGAGCAGCCTAGTTACTACACCCTTCGACAAGCATTTGTAAAATATTCATTTTCTATTATAATCAAACTTGAAATAGGACTGGATATGACTAAAAACTGTGGTTCCATTGTGTTTTCTCGGCTATAATTCATCTGCAGGCATCTGTCTGGAAAAAGTGTCTGCCCATTATTTTGTTATTTCTCTTCTTTAAAAGTCACAATAATGCAGGAAACAAAGTGAATGAAACGATTGACTTTTCTCAGACCTGTCACTTTCAAATCCTATTTTTGAGGTTGCAAAGTTGACAAGTATGAGACCAGGTTGTTACAACAGCCTGTATTATTCAATACAGTGCTGTGTCCATGCAGTTATTATAAAGCAGCAGGTGTGTGCACAGCATGTGCAGCCTCTTATCTAACAGAGACACTGTGCATATTTTACTGAGATACTGTCGACTTTCCTACGTTAAGAAGCTCCCACACACTCTTACTCCTCTCACTGACTGTGACGATTCATAAAATGACACTGAATTTCATTCTTACATGCTCTGTCTATATTATTGTACTGTGCACTTATGTATGGATCCTCTACATTCTGATATTATCATTTTTCCAATTGTCAGTGACGTACTGAACAGAAAAATCTACATTGATCATCCATGATAGAAATAAAGCTGTAAAACTTCCTCTAAAACATACTGTGACAAAAGGTGGCAAAAGTATAAAATTTCTTTACTCAGACAGAAGGATAGACACCTGTAAGAAAAGATTCAAGTAATACTGAAGAAGTCCAGTACTCAAAGTAAAGAAGTAAAAAGTAGCCCTCTGAAAGACATTTTCCCTCTCTTGTCTGTTTTGTCTTATGTCTTTTAAGTTGTTTTTTGTCCTGTTATGTCTGTCTAGTGTGATGTGTACTGATGAATACACAACTTTTCTATGTGTTTTGTGTTGGGAAGGTGACATGCAATGATGCAAAATAAAAATAATCAATAAATCCCCTCAAATGCATTAAAACTAAAGTACCAAGTATGTTTTGACAGTGTAAGGGGCAGAGAGTACAGATATTTGTGTTAAAATGTAGGGAGTAAAAGTAAAGTTTTGTCAGAAAAGTAAAGTACAAATATCTGAAAACTCTAACAAAGTATTTGTACTTAGTTACTTCCCACCTCTGACTGTGACTGACAGCTGTCAGTCTGACCAAAGCTTCCAAAGCACAACACCAGCTGACTCAAGCAGAGGCACATCTGGCAGGACAGCTGTGGTCCACCGACATACTGTGATGTCAGTGAGGCTCGACCGCAGCTAATGAGCTTAACGAGCTTCATCTACGAACAACCAATTAACGACATGGACAGAGACGCCAGGACGGAGGAAAGGAAAGGAAAGGTTAGAGGAGGAGAGGAGAGAAGAGAGACGGAGAGGAGGAGAGGAAAGAGGAGGACAGAGGAAGCGAGTGAAGGAAAAGAGAAAAGGTTGCTGAGTTCTGACTTTGTCGTCCTCTGGGGGAGGAAACATTGTTCTGCTGCAGGGGAGGTGACCATGACATCAGGGACAGACTCTGTGTGTGTCACTATATGTTCATTGTTCATTTGTGTGTGCATGTGTGTGTGTGCAGCCCCTGGCTCTGTCCTTGTCTCCCACAGTGACCCCTGACCTTTGACCTCTGGTCCTCAGTGATGCTGCAGCTGCCAGCAGCATGACGGATGTTCCTGCTGCCAACCACCACTGACACTACAGAGACTGTGTGTGTGCGTGTGTGTGTGTGTGTGTGTGTGTGTGTGTGTGTGGTCAGGTGAATGTATGAACTTGCGTTTTATGTTATATAGTAGATGTGCAGAAGGTACAAGTATTACATTAGAAAGAAATAAAGAACAAACAGTTATTTTTATACATTACCTATTCTAGAATTTTCAAATTTTGCATAAAATTTGCTGAATTACTGATAATATTTCTGCTCCCAAGGCAACAAACTCTTTTGATTATTAACAGGATAGTTCAAACAATTTGAAGGAGCTCAACCACAGTCAGTGTATTAGTTACTGCAGCAAGCTGCGATTGCAATAATGAATTAATTTTCTGCAGATTTATCCCCCGTCATTGCAAATGTCATACACCTACATCACAATGAACGCATTCAGTGTTTTATTATTTCACAATTTCTTTGAAAAAAAATGTTACTTTTTAATTTTGCCACAGGTATTGAAAAGAACAGTTTGTGAGTGTTGCTGACATTTATCAATGCTCTGATACTTTGGAATTTTGTGCCGATTTGACAGCTTTTCACTTCTTTGGTCAGTGATTTCCAATTTTTTTTTCTGGCTCGCCCCCCTTCAGAAGCTGAAGAAAAGTTCGCATCCCTGCCCCCAACCACAATTATGGTCAGTCGTTATAAATAACTGAGGAAACAACTGACAAAAAAGGATTCAAGTTCAACTTTATTGGAATAAATATATTACTCATATTTTTTCAATTTTATCACACTTTATTTATTATTTCTCCCCTGGTCAATCATGCCCCCCTGCTGTGGTTCCACACCCCCCAGAGGGTTCTGCCACCGAGTTTGGGAACCACTGCCTTAGGTGCACTTCTGCATTTACAAATGAACATATTTTGTTAGAATTTTTGTAATCCTGAGCCTTTTTGGAAAGGTTATTTAAAATACATAGAGCAGAGTTTGGTTTTATTCTTCCTGGAACAAGTTGCCTTTGGGTTTTAATGAATTAGACACAAAAAATCAAGCACCTATGTATTCAGTTGTTCCTGTAATCTCATTGCAAAAACTGCCTAAATAACAGAAACATGCATCACAAATTTTCAGAAAAACTGCTGTGAAGGGACTGGTAACCTTCAGTAGAAGTGGTCGGCGTGCTCCTAGCTTAAGCCCACACTATATTAAGAATATTTTCACCACTTTACCTTGCTGTCAGAAAGACTCTTCTGACAGGAAGCTGCTGTTATATAAGCCAATTATCACTCTTTCCAAAGCAACCAGACTCCTTTGACAAAGTCACTAATTTTACCTCACAGAACACAGAAGCTGCTGGTCTACTGCTGCCTCAGTCTGTTAGTTTATTTGTGTTATTGTGTAACTTTGGTGTTTTAAAGTGTTAGTTCAGATTTGCTAAAGTCACCAAGTAACAAACAAAGTAACTGATTGAGGAAAGTTTCTTATATGTTGTTAAAAAATCAGTTAAATCAAAAATTTTACATAATTTGGTTTTCATTTGATCAGCTGATGAATCAGTCCTGTGACAGACTACTGATGTTGGCCACCTCTCACCCAGTGCATGCTGGGAGAGGATCCATCTCCCTTCAACCCTGAACAGGATGAGCTCAGGACGGATGGACGGACGAATGGATGGGTGTCATATGTTCAGCAGATCTGAGCTGATTTCTCACCACAAATGAACCATAACAGAGAGTCCCGTGTGTGTGTGTGTGTGTGTGTGTGTGTGTGTGTGGTTTCATTTTCAGGTTCAGCAGCCAAATCTCTGACAGATGGTCTGATCCAGGATGAGCCCAGCGCCTCCTGCTGGCAGATGAGCTGCGTGGAGCAAAACCACAAACTCTGCACTCAAACCCGGGAAAACACTCCCCCTCCTGCTCCTCCTCCTCTTCTTCTTCTTCCTCCTCCTCCTCCTCCTCATACCTGTTATACCTTCTTGTTTTTCTCTTTGTCACTTTTAAGTTCTGTCCCTCTCCTCCAGCTCACCCATCATTATCCCATCATCCTCCTTAGTCTCCACCCCCCTCATCATTTTCTCTCTTTTTCATCCTCCTTATTATCCTCCTCCTTCCAGCTCCTGCCGGTCCTTTGCTTTTCATTACCCCTGTATCCTTTCTCTCCTCCTTCCCCTCCTCCCCTTTACTCTCCTCCTCCGGGACCTCCTGTCCTACCACCTGAAGCTCTCTGCTGGTTCTGGGGATTTTCTGGAGCTGAGGCCATGAAAGCAGCGGCCTTCGGCTGGAGGATCACTGAGCGCGCTCAGAATCACCAAACACTGCTCTGTTGTTGAGGTGTTAACATGCAGCCTCTGCAGTCTGACTGCTGGAGTCCTGCTGCTGGTCAGGAGTCAAGAGAAGGACGTGAACTCTGCTGGGACTCCTCTGCTGTTTATCAGTCCAACACACACACTCACAACAACTACACTGAAGAAAACATTATCTTAGAAGTCACATGTAGAAGAGTGGAGGCTGTTATAGCAGCAGACAAATGCACAGAGCGTCAGAATAACATGTTTAACTATCATGTTCAGGTGTGAAATTCTGGCGTCCACTTACTTTTGGCCATTGGTGTAGCCGAGTTTGGGCTCCTGCTGCTGCTCCCATTGATTTCTTTCTTTTTATATCCTAAAATCTGAAAACCTCTTTAAACTTCAGTTCATGGGCAGATCTGAGCATGCTCAGAGCAGCGGGAGGAGCCGCAAACAAGCTGTGTCCCAATTACTACAGAAGATAACACCTTAAAGTGTTCACTGCTCGCTGTACTAATGTGTACACTTCAGTATGTGAGCACTCACCATCCAGCTGTGAGCAGGTCCATCAATTCTCTTGAGCCATCCTCAAAAATACAGAAATACCTATTACTCTGTGTATGCTTAAAGGTGCACCCTATAGATTCAGTGCTGCAGAGGACAGGATCCTGCCAAATTACTGAGAATAAAAACATAATTCTTACATTATCCTATATTATCCAACGCTAAAGTAATTCATTATGTTATATATTCTTCCAGCCAATTTATGTCTGTTCATTTTGCAATTCAGATAGTGAAACCATGGAGGATCTTTTCTCTGCTTACACTCCAAACTATTTTGGAAACAAATGGAAGAATGGCTTAAACAAAAAAACTGTACCTGTTGAATCCAAATAACATGTGGATGTAACGTATGGACTGCTAATGAAAGAGAAATGGGACAATCTGCTGATCAACACAGTTGCAAAATATTATCTACACAAATCCAAAGTCATGAAAAACCCCACCAATATTTAATGCTTTTATAAAAAGTATGATACAGTTTAAACTGCATTGTAATCCCTGACATATGGACTTAAAATTTGCTAAAGAACTGCTGAAATAAATGTACAATTTTAAAAATTACTGGACCATGAACGTATTATGTTATGTGATTTATAAATGATATATTCTCATTTATTTTACTTTTAAAATTTTTTTGTATGTTTAGTTTCTCTGCTCAGCACACACAGGTATTTTAATAATGTGTCTTTGGTTAAATAAAGCTTTTAAGGAAGACAAGATAATCTGACTTCTTGTCCCCATAGTATAGGAACATCTCATTAAAAATGAATGACATGACAGCTCTCCCAAAGTGAAGCTGAAACATCTGGATTGCCCCCTGGTGGCTGGCTGCAGTAGAGGTCATATACTCCGCCTCCTCCATGCTCCATTTTAGCAGATGGGAGTGTAACTTGCACATCTGTAAAGGCACCACTGATACTGAAAGATACATAAAGGGTTCGGAGCGACATATCCTGCCATGCAGACCAGGTTTTTTCAGCAAGACAATGTATGCCACATTCTGCACGTGTTACAACAGCATGGCTTTGCAGTCCATCCCTGATCACTGCACAGACTCTGGCTCCACATGACACCAGCACTACTGTCTGGGATATTTTGGCTTGATTTTTGCACAGAGGAAGCTGCGTTGTTCATCTTTATTTACCATCAATGGTCCAGATAAAGCAGCTAACTCAAAGCTAACTGGACCTGGAAGCCAAGATTTGCGGCTTTATCTCCAGGTGAGTTTAGCCTAGCTTAGCATAAAGACTGGGAGCAAGGGGGAACTGTTAGCCTAGATCCATCAAAAGAGATAAACACCTCCAACCAAAAGCTCCAGGTCTGACTGATTTTGGTTCAGGGTCAGTCTCCACAAACACAGGATCCTACATTTCCCATAATGCACTGATAACATGATGAGAAGACATCAGTACCTTTAATTACACCTTGTACATTTCCAAGCCTCCTAATGACATCACCAGGTTTCCTCCAGAGCAACAGAAAACATACAAATGTTGATGAGGAAACCCCACGACAGCTAAACTCAATTTGATGTGTAATATCAGTGGTGTCCTTTCAACCAGTGTCTCCATCATGAAGCAGCTCAGGGGGTCCAGTCCCCTTTTTACTGGACGGGTGTGGCCCCGTCCACAAATTACAAAAATCAATTTATTTTTTTTTAAATACTTGAACTAAATACTGTTCAAAATCTTGGCAAACTGCAACAATATGACGAGACAGTGTCAGATGGTGATCTTGATGTTGTGATGACACTCAGCCACATCTGGACAGTTGTTTCTGTTTCTCCCATACTGTGAACCTGTTACAGCTGAGGTTAGTGATGCTGCGGTGCCTTTGTGGTTCTGTACTGTGTTTGCAAATGTCCTGTTTATAAATGTGTGCTAAACACTCTTAAATGTCCCTGCTGTTAACTGAGAATATCTGGGTGGCTACAACTCATTATTATTTTGATTTTAAATGAATCTGTTGGTTGTTTTTGATAAATCTTTTCGTCTATAAAATCACACCAAAAGACATGAAGTTTACGATGACAGAAACACGTGTGTCCTCCTCACATATGACAGGCTAAATCCAGTGATTGTCGATTCAGTTTCTGCTAACTGACAAATTGTTTCAGCATAATATTTAAAGGGACAGTTCACCCCCAAATCAAAAATACTTATTTTCCCTAAGGCCTGTAGTGCTATTCACCCATCTAGCTAGTTTTGGTGTGAGTCGCAGAGTTTTAGAGATATCAGCCGTCCATCTGTGAGCAGTTTAACATAAGAACTACTTTCTTCTCGTAGAAAGAAAGTAGTTCTTCATTAAACTGCAGAGAACAAGGTCTGTGGATTATCCTAAGTAACTGGGTCACTGTACAACTCACACCTAAACTATCTAGATGGAAAAATAGCACGAAAGATAAAAGAGGAAATATGTATTTTTGATTTTGGAGTGAACCGTCCCGTTAGGCAGCCTTTCATCAATGCATGTATTGATTATTAAGTATTACTGGGACACAGAAATAAAGGAGAACTCTTGTGTTTCTGATGATCCAGGCCGAAGCACCACCGCAGACTGACCTGATTCACCTGCCTCCTCCTCCTCCTCCTCACCCTCACCCACGTTAATGAAAGACATGTGGTGGAGGCCTAATGCTATTGTCTGTCAAATCTGCTTAGGGATCGTGGGGAGCGGCAGGGATCTGGCTGTTGTTGTGTGGGTGGACGGGCAGATCATCTGCCATGGATGACGGCTTAATCCAATCACAGCGAGCGGATCACAGGAAGCCGATTCACCGTATAGCCGCGGGCCGGCCGGCCTCGCCGAACGGACCTGGATCTGTCTGTGTGTCTGTCAGAGCTCCCTGCGGCGGTGAATTCAACAGGACGCCTCATCAGTGGGGCTCATTGTGCCTATTTATGGACGGCTGTGATGATGACAGACCGACTCAAAAGCATTTCACACTTTAGCAAACGTCCATTAAAGGACAATTACAGCATTCCACTTTCCATTTAGTACATTTCCCCTTGCTTTAATGTTATTTCTGACAGTCCCCACATGCTCGCAGCATGATTAAAGATATTTTTAAATCAATTTAGCTGAACCTCTCAGGCTCATTCAGTCTGATTCAGCTGCAAACAGCAGAGAAGACAACTAGATGTTTCTAATTCAGTCTGTAAAGCAAATCCTCTCTGTGGAGGAGAAGAAATCAGGGTGCAACGCAAAAGAAAACTGAAGGTTTTTCTCTCCAAATGTCTGAAAAAAACATGAAATATCTGATAATGTGATGAAAATCTAAAATAAATGACTGAAATGATGGAAAAAGGAAACGTTTCATTTCACAAGTAATGGTTGGTGTAACCTGCCAGACAGATTTCCTCCCTCACAGGTTCAATTCTGTGGAAAATCAGGAGCCCATTTCACCAAATTTGAAAATGAAAATGAAAGTGAAACAGTGTGTTCTTGTGACCCATGGCACGAACGTGTGAGAAAACTTCAGGGCTCAGAAATGGAAAAATGTGTCGATTATTTGTGAAAATGACACTGCCAACGATTGTGATGTGTTTAACCAAATTGCTTCTGTGTGAAACAGGCCGAGCTCGCAGGGAAACTTCTTTCAGACAGATAATCCATCACAGGGGACATCACGTCCACTGTTGCTGTTGTCAAACTGATAATGCACTTATAAGCAGAGATTTAAGCACTTTTTTTTGCTGGAAATGCTGCAATAACTTTCTCAAATAGATGCTACTTTGTGTTTGACAGACATTAGTGAGCTCAGTTCGTCTCTGTGGTCTTTCTGTTTATAGATGAATCCACCATCAAGGCCGGTCTGTCAGCAGAACCTTGCAAATAAGGGAGGTGATACTTTATCATTTTCTGTCAATACTGTCTGACTTCCTCAGCCTGTCTGTGGCTCTCAGCGCCAAACCCATTTGTTCCTATTGAAGATGTAGATCTTTAAAAACACCTCAAAAATATATTCTTTTTTTTTTTTTAAAGGCTCACTGTAGTTCTTAGCTAATGTTACTCAGACAGGAGGAAATAGTGCCTTAGTTGGGGACGATTTTAAGCTGCATACTGGCGTTGTCGTGTTTATGTCTCGCAGCAGAACAAGACTAAAGAAAAAAGGTAACATCTACACACCTGCTCCCTGCCACACAAGTTCAATAATCATAAGGTTTCAATCCCACCTGGATCTTTGTCAGGTCAGAATTGGGGCTGCTCTGACAAAAAATGATGAAATGAAAAAGATCAAATTTTGGTTATTTTGACTGATGTAATTGATTGATTATAGTGTGAATTTTGCAGGATTCTGTACTAAACAAAAATGTTTTTTTTAGCTCTGTAGAATATGATGTGTAGACCAGGACTTCTCTGCAGATATTATACTATAATATTTATTTTAAAATGGGATTTTTTGCCATCATAGGAGCCCTGTTTTCCAGTGCGCACTGTTTCTAAAACATATCATGTGCATGCATGGACATGCATGTCAGCACAACCAATTTCAGGGTGACTGCAAAAAGCAGTTTACCACGAAAGTTAATACTTCCAATAACATTTCATAACAAGAAAGAGGGTGCTTTTTCAAAATTAAAGAATGCCTTAAGGAACATGTCCAGTCTGTCAGTCACCTCCGCTCCGTGTCAGAACCACAGGCTGACACACAACAGCGCACACACAACTGTGTTAATAAGATAACTGCTGAAAAAATATAATGTAATCAGCCAATAAACTCACAACATGGGCATATTTTTATTTTTGGTATTTATTTTGGGTACATCATGTTTTAGAGCTCAACCTAAATTTCTCAAAGAAAGATCTCAGGGGAGCTCTGGTCCTTTTCAGGGAGTCGAGCTCCCCTTTAATTCAAACTATGACATTAGGCCAAACAGGGATTTGGATTAATTTCTCGACCCTGCTCAGAATGTTTGAAAATTGGAAACCCCACCCATATTTATTTATTCATCATGCACCCTAATAGGCTGACAAGCTCCACGATGGCAGATGTGATTAAGCATCCAGCAGCTGTTAACAACTCAATAAATTGTACAAAGTAAAAAGTACAAACCAGTACTACAAAAGTCACACTTCAATATGGCAACAATAAGCCTGAGCTAAACAGTATATCAGATTTATCATCCCAAATATCAAGATCTAAATGACCTCAGTAAAAGATAAACTGTATTAAGGATAAAGAAATCTTAAATCCACACACAGAAACTGGGTATAAAAAGTTGTCTAGCTCACCTCAAACAAGGTAACGCACCTGTTTTATTCATAAAACTTTTTTTTTGAAATATGTGTTTCAGGGTGTAGAGCACAAACCTATTTTAGAGAAAATGTTTGATTTCATCCTGATTCAGACCTCAAGGTGTGAGAGTTCAGAGTGTGAAAATGTAAAAACTTTCTCTTTGGAGTAAGAAAGAAAACATCACCTCCTCTTCTTGGAGATCTAACGTGTTCAATGTCAGTGTATCAGAGAGAGGCGACTTTCTTTGAAGCTGTTTTTCTAATTTCTAATATTTATCTTCCCTCTGCGCAGCTGGACACTGCAGTTCTTGGCAAACGTCACTCAAACAGGAAGAAATAGTGCATTAGTTGGGGACTATTTTAAGTGGCGGACTAATCCACATTTGGTGCTCTAGCTTTACCTTAAAATGAACTGTTTCTGTCTCTGCAAGAGCAGGTTAACTATACATCTGAGTGGTTTCATATGGGAATCGTTCTTTGCTAAACCCCTCCCCCCAGCAGCCACTGTCCAATGCTTCCACTTTGCATAATGCATAATGTTGTCTTTAGTCCATGTTTCTATTAACATTAATATCACTCATTTATTTGTTTTGCATGTGTTGTTTTAAGAGTCTCTGTGTTGCATGTTTTAAATAGTACTTGACAATGTAGTATAAGGATGTCATGAACAATTTTTTCTGTTAATATTAATATTCTTTCATTGTTTTTTTATGGTCTGCAGGCCTATAAATTATAAATGATGATCAACTTTGCAATTTTAATCTTATATTCTGTTTTTTTGGGGTGACTGTGTATGATTTGTCCAGGGACTACAGATGAAAAATAGGCTCTTGGCTAACTCTGGCGCGTTTACAGCAATGTTTATTAATGCATATCGTCCCTGTTACATAAACCAATAAATGAATAAAAGCTTAGCTCCTATCTTGGCTTTTTTGGGAGGTGATTGTGTCTAAAAGTCCACTGCGCTTAATCTTATCCCTTTACTTCCTTTTCAGACGTTAATGAATGAATTTCTGTTGCGTATCATTATACATACATGTGACAAATTTCACTGTGCCACCAGTGTTTGCTTTAGCTTCAGTTTTTTAAATGTACACAGTTATTAAGGACCTTAACATATTTCAGACCCTTGTACGGGGTTCACATTTAAAAACTAGCAAGAGTCATAATGTCAGCCAACAACGCACGCTAGCAATGAGAAGCTACTTTTGTTTCTACGGCGTAATCATGTGTGTGTCTGTGCCACCCACAGGGGCAGATGGCACACCCACAAATCATATGCAGAATAAATGTTTATAGCTTTATGAAAACCAAAGATAATTTGTTCTAATTACAGTAACTGTTCAAGATTCAAGTCCACTGTCATGCACAGCCTGCCTACCGATCAGATTTATAGGGGTGCAAGCAGCCGTGACCCCAGTGAGCATCATGGGAGATTAGCAGTGTTGTAAACAATGCAAAACCTGCAGCTAATGCTAGAATATTTTAGAAACTAAACAGACTCTCATTTGAAAGGGAACTTAGAGAGACTTTGGAGTCTAATGAAATATATAATAAATTGAATCGTCTTGCCCTTTAAGTTGTCAACTTGCGCAGGATGGCTGTGTCCCAGTAAAGTTTTATGTAAATGTCATTTTGGGGAATGCTGCGTAGATTAGACTTGCCTTGTTATCTGTTCTATTGTGGACCCATTTTGTTTTAATTTGAGAGGCTGATGTATGATTTCACTGGGACATTTAAAGTAACAAAGCATGGACTGGAAACCACAAAAAGCACTTTTAACACTGACTTGTATCTATGTTGTAGGGAAGCCAATATGGAGAGTAATGTATGTTTTGTGGCGGTGCACATCAGTCAAACATCCTTTGTGTTGTAGAGAAAATCAGATGTGGTACACCTACAGTCTTTTGTCTGGTGATATTTGTGTTTTGTTTATTTCTCTATGGAATCAGAAAACCCGTCTCAAAAATTACTGTCGGTTTAGATGTTAAATCTGCCACCGTCGTCAGTGCAAGGATGGAAAGCTTGACAGTCGCAGCAACAGTAACTAAGACGGGAGAAGGGGCTCAGCAAAGGGTCGACCTCTGACCTCCCTCCTCCCCTCCATCTGATTGGTTAACACTGGACCTCACACACTGTGAATGGCTGAGACAAGTGAATCAGCAGAGGAGACAGACAGAAGCTCAATGCACGCTGGCAAACACACACACACACACACACACACACACACACACACACACACACACACACACACACACACACACACACACACACTCACACACACACACAGGAGTCGAGGCCGAATGAGCTGCTCTGAAGTGAAAGCAGAAATCAATACAACACAGAAACATTTCAAAATTCAATATCCAACTGCTTCAAGGAGGAGGAGGGAGGAAACGGGGGAGGAGGTGAAAGATTCTATCAAACAGCAGAAATAACTGATAAAAATGAATAAACAGAGAAGTAAAAAGCAGCCTGTGATATCCGTCTGTCCTTGTAATGTGATGCCGGGGAGCTCAGCTCACAGTGGGGTGAGAGGTGCAGCGCACCTGGGCAGGTAAACAGGCCATCAGACGTCTACAGACACCAGACAAAAACTCATATTCATGCCTCCGATCCATCCAGACTGCATGTGTTTGGACTGTGGGAGGAAAAATTAACTCACAAATTATTAACAAGCTCCCTCCTGCAGCTTCGTGTGCAGTGTTTTATCTCTGACCGACACTGACGTCACCCCGCCTGCTATCACACTTCCATGGAAGTCCATTTGCAAAGTCATTATGACCAGTTTATTTATGTATGGTCGTAAAAGTACGAGACAATAAATCCAAATTATGAAGGGAGATACTAAGTCAGAAATTTGCTCAGACATAATACATCAATCAGCATGACTCAAGTGTCCAATTGTACATTGTATTATCACACAGATAAAACTGGCTTCACCAGGCTGAGGAACATTTACTGGACAAAAGTATCTCGCAGTCAGCTCTGGGAGGAAAATACATGAATACAAATACTTTGTAATGATTGATTTCTTGATTTATTTACACTGGCAGTGAAAGGAGAGACGTTTGAGTTAATAACTCACACAGACCAGATGAAGGTCTGTGTAAATGTGTTACTGAAGTTATTCACTCTTTAAAAAACACTAGAGTCTGAAACCAGTGATGACAAAGGAAAAAAATAACATTATTGTTCTGCTTCTGTTTGTGTGGATGTGAAAGAGCTGCAGCAGCCAATTAAGCCCAGCAGGAATGACTTGCAGCTTAAAGGTCTCCTATATGAAGCAACTTACATGTAATATAATTGCTTTATGTTGCCAATGTCAAAACAACTTAAAAATGCTAAATCCTCTGACTTTCTGGGTTGCCTGTCACTAATTTCTATATAAAGGACTCTGGATGTTTTTTCCAAGAAAATCTACAGGATGTAATGTTTATTTGTCCCTCTGAGTGCCTCACCTCTCTTCAGCTCACTTTAAACAGCAACAGTGTGCAATACTAGCTAATGTTAGCTTGGAAATAGAGCCTGTTAACGTCAACGAATGATCGGAGCCATGCACCACAACACAGAGTCCAAAGTCAAAGCTAAAATTGCTGCAAAGCATGTGAAATATATTGTGAAATTGTGGTTTTAGCTGCCTAGTGTTAGCTAACATTAGCTTGCTTGTTAACTGGGACAAATTGATAGCTAGCTAACATTGTAAAACACTGTCTTGAGTGTGATAACGTTAGCTAATTTATCCAGACTCCTGGGGCTGATCTGATTCACCATATTTACACGGTGGCCATTTTCCCCTGACATACTGCTGTGCTCCAGGTTACAAGTCTTTTAAACGTCGAGACTCTGACCAATTATTTTCATTTTACTGCTTAAGACAATAGATAGTGAAAATATGGAGGAACATGTGGCCACATATTCAAGCTATCTTGAATAGCTTATCTTTTTTAATGCCATTTGAAAACAATATTCTGCAGGATCTCCTGGACAGATTTCTTGGCAAAAACTTTCAAAAGTGAAACCATTTATGCACATTTAAGTGTTTAAAGCAGGTATAGCTTGTGTATTTGATTGGTCTATATGGCATGAATCTGGGGACCTTGAGCTGTCCTTACAGATACAGTTAGATCTCTGTGATTTTAACAGCCATCAGTAGACATAACACTCTGCCAAGAGGAAAGAAAAGGTTGCATCATGAATCACAGGTGCATTTTTTTGAAGACTTTGTGGACTGTTAAGTTTGATAAGTCAGACGAATGTCAAAAACTTGATGTTTGTGTGTACTGCCCTTTAAAGTCCTCAGAGCTTTTCACTTGGAGGAAACAGACTTCCACATTCGTCCCTCCATGCAGCCACTGAGAGGTAAGCAGACACAAGTTAAAGGACAGTATTGTCTAAAATAATGACATTTGTGTTTCCAGTTCCAGCTGGACTCTTCGTTTCTTTTTTTTCGTCTTGCGTGTTCTCGTGCAGCAGCCTGTAAGCTGCTTGTAGCACAAATCACATTTTAATTAGCTCGATCCCGGCTAACGACCTCCTCCTCCAGGATTACCTGCCAGCATCCGTCTAATCCCTCCGTCCTCCGTCTCTCCTCCCTCCCTTCAAACCTCTTTACTCCTCCTCCACCTCTTCCTCTGACCTCCTCTCTCTGCCCTCCCTCTTCAGTTTCATGCTTTTTCTCGTCGTATTTCGACTTTAAATGTGATGTTTAACAGTCTGCATACATCCAGACATTTTTCACACTCCACATATTTCACATCTTTTGTGTGTTTTCACGTCTTCTGCAGTTTTCCTTCCATTTGCCTGGCTGCTGGGTTTTGTCACATTCTAATAAAGCGGCTGTGTATTTTTTCCATTTCATTTTTCTTACTTTTTCATCCATATATTTCCACATAATATTGAGTTTCATATTCTCATCTGTTTTAGTGTTATTCATGCTCTGCAGTCTCTTTCTTTTCAGCATATCGTCTCTGTTTGCTGCAGTTATGTAGCGGCCGTAATGTTGGGTTGAATTTGGTCGGGAATGATGCAGAGAACATTTCAGCAGCTGCTGCACTGAACCAAGAACCTGAACTGATCTATAAAAACAGGAGGCGGGTGCCATTTTAAATGCAAACGGTTCAACGGTGACCACACACACACTCTGACGTCCTCCTGCAGTCACACTGAGACACCAAACATCCACAAAACCATATTTGTCTGACCTCCACTTCAGATTTCGATCTATCTATTAGCGTTGGACACTTTGAAACGCTACATAACTTGGAAAATGGACTGCATTTATATATCAGGCTTTTCTATTCAATCAACCACTCAAAGAGCTTTTACAACTGCATGTTACATTCATCCCAAACACACACCGATGACAGACATTGGGAGCAATTTAGGGACGAGTATCTTGCCCGAGGACACTTTGACATGCAGAGTGGAGCAGTCAGGGATCGAACTTTATTGGTGGAGGACCTGTTACTGAAATGTCAGTCCACAGGGGGACGTCTGCTGCAGCATCTTCAGATCGAGTGAATGTGTGCCTTTTCTTTTGATACTTGACAACGTGATCTCACGGGATGGCATATAAATAGCACAACACTTTTAAGGACAATTCATAACTCAGCGCCATTTAGTCGGTGCATTTTTGAGTTTTGGACGTGGCAACAAGAGTCAGGTGACATGTGATGTCATAGTCATATGGTGATTAATGTGAAACAGTCACAGTTTGGTTAGGTATAAGCAAAATAACTTGGTGAGGTTTAGGAGAAGATGGTGGTTTGGGTCAAAATAAACACATTACTTACATAAGATACGATGTGTACATGATGTAAATTAAGAAGTTCCTGCAAAATTTGTTTTCCCTTTTAACTTAGAGAAGCATTTCATATTTAATATGCAGTCTATGGCTGAAGTGAGTGGTTTCCTCTCAGCTCCTCCTCTTCAGACAAGAAGAAGCTCAGGCAGGCTGCCGGAGCACCGCAGGAGCACAAGATGCATGTAAATTTACAATAATAAGCAAGGACGAGTCCTCCACTGCAAGTTGCTCAGCTGTTCATAACTCTGTCAGCTGTCTGTCGATGTAAAGTTCAGTCTGTTATCCTGAAAACAAAAGCCCACTGCTCTGAAAATACACACTCTGGAGTTGGAGTTCAGTGACTGTCTGTCTCATTGCTGCCAAACTCCATTAACATTTTGCTCAATTTAACCGTTATAAACATCTGCTCCTTCTACAAGATCATTAATGATTTCTTATGATACATGAAGTGGCACGTAGTTATTCAGCAAATATTCAGCATTAATTTGAACTCTAACTAACATTAAACAGACAAACAACTGACCAAATACAAGTTACAGACCAGAATAGAAATTTCAATGGAGGACAACATGGCTGCAGTGCTGATGTGAGAGAAACAACTTAACATGTTTCCTTGAGCTCTGATGGCATATCATGGTCATTTTATGATTTATTACAGATTTGTATTTAATAAAATAAAATAAAAGTAGCCGGCCATGACCTCAGCATGTCCAAACAAACAAAAAAAAAAGCCTAAATCGTGTTTGGCAATGAATGTTTGAATTATTGCAAAACAATCCTGCAGACAAGTAATAAAATGTTTAAAAAAAATAAACACGTAATATCACAGTAGATATAATCACAGTCCAGTGCTGTATCAAGACTTTTTTATTGCAGTATTCAATATATTGTGACATTCCTGTTAGATACTAAAGTGGGTGAACGTCTTGTGTTTGTTTGATCGATCCATCCATCTCACCACCCTCCATATGTACACTTTCTTGTTCTTTAAACTACGTCAATTGAGATTTTTTTCATTGTGTGTAAAATGGCAAGCTGTCTTATTGCATAAGTCAGATTAAATGGTGTGAAATGACACATCAAAAGCAAGATGACGCGCTAACTGGCTAAAGTACTTTGACATTGTTGTGATATTTATTACCAGGCTGTAATTATACGTTATTATATGTTATATTAAATTTCAAACTCAACACTCATTTTTTTATGGCAGCAACATTCAGTCAAATTGAAACATTTCGGATATCGTGTGCATCATTTTAGACACATTTCTCCAAAGTTCAGCCATGATTTCTTTTAACTTCTGGGATTAAAATAAAGTTCATCAAAGTCTGGACAAACATCTTGAGTATTATAAAGATGGAGACATCGGAGAGTCTGGCAGAAGGATAAAACATTTTTGTGTTGATGTTGACATGAAGGGGAGGTTTATACTCCTCCTCCTCTTCCTCCTGCTCCTCCTCCTCCTGCTGTGTTGGAGGCAGGACGTTGGGGGAAAACCTGATTAACTTAGGAAGGATCACTACGTTAATACCTGGCAAATAAGTGGATTAGCGGGGGGTCAACATGGATTAGCCATCAGTTTTTGTTCATCTGACGTCTACCCTCCTCGAAAACCCCGTAATCTCATCTAAATCCCGCAAAGCAAAGGCTCGGGGCCAAATGGGGCCCAGCCGTCATCCCGCTGTTGACTTCCTGGATGGAGAAGGGGGCGGGCCTCAAAGACAAACCCGTCTCCTGTGTTTGTCTTTATTCTTGTTCGTTTACCTCCAACGCTCCTCTTCACTCTGACCTCCCTCCTCCTCCTCCGCCGCTGCCATCCCTCCACTCTTTGTCTGCATTTGTCTCTCTCACAATGCCTCAGTAACATCAAAGCTTGTGTTGCCGTGACAACAGCCCTGACTGAACCCCATCCAGACCTCCTTCTTCCCCCACCGCCCTCCATTCAGACCGGCTTCCCTAATTGGCTGAATTGGCCAGTGGATTCCGAGGATGAGGTGGCTCCCCCCGCCAGCTGCGCTGAGAGGTTACCTGGCAGATGAATATGAATAAGGCGCTCATATCGCCTCTCTTTCATCGCCGCGCGGCTTCGGTTCACGGGTTGAGCGGGAACGATGTGAGCCGGGATAATTGGCAGGCTCGGGGTGGAAGGATGTGGCACGGCTTCATACCCAGCAGAGGAAATTGATGGTGAACCTCAGTGAGAGGCAGGCGGAGAGTCTCAGGTCACGCCGTGTGGTCAAACGCTGCCTCAGATAGATGAGGTCCCCGTGACATCACAGAGGACCAGAACAGAAAGAATTTCGTGGTTTGAATCGTGTACAGAATGTACAGAGCAGACGTTGTATAATGTCATGAAAGAGGGGAGTAATAGCAGGTGATCTTTGAGCAACAAGTGTTACCCAGAGCCAGGTGCATTATGGGCAGTCAGAGTCACCTATTAAAGACAGAAGCCGTTTCTCAATATGCGTTCTTCTCTGTAGTTCTGTTCTTGTGTACTTGACAAACGTCATCAGTCTCAGTCCAAGTACTGTTCCAATTCAAAAGTCCGCACCTCGCCAAGTACAGTCAAATACCCGGATGTGTTCTTGCCCCACCCGTTTTATCGAGGATGCATCGGGTGGTGATTTGTGTGGACTTGGGGCAGCCACGTATCCCAGAATGCATTTCGTAGCAACAATGGCAGAGGAGAAGACCCACAACTTTAAGTAACAAGTGTCGAAATACTACTGTTTTAGTACCATGGAATGAAATTTTAAGATTATTTTATGTGAGAATGTAGACATTAAAACTTAAAATCTGTGGTCGATTCATCACGATAGCGTGTAGTTTAAAATTTGCTCAGACGTTTTCGAAGATGTGTCGTCCTGCTAACGGGACGGCCAGCATACCTCGCCACCTGGCAAGATGAATGGGCTGTTAGCATACATATTACCCCGCTAAAACAGCCTTATCCCGGCATGACCTTTTGAAATTGGCTGCTGGCTCTGATGTCTCTATAGTAGTAAAACGAGGCATAATTTGTTTTACGCACATTTAAACCAAAATATACAGGGTTGTGTTTTATATCATATTTTGTTTTATTTCAAATTTACATTAATGGTGAAAATAACTGGAAGTGGGTAAGCCAGGATGATCTGAGATGGTAACATCATCAAGTACGCTACTGTCCCAATAGCAGAATGACCGTCCTGTGTCCTCCCGTCCTCGAGAGACTGTACTCCCAAATCGACCTTGCTAAGTCCGTAAGTCCGAACTTGGCGTGCTTGGTATTGAGAAACGGCCAGAGTTTTAATTTTTACCCTTGAGGTGAAGGCTGCTGCCTAAAAAAGTAAAAGATGAAAAAACTATAGAGTTTCAAAATCTGAAAGAAGTCAATAAATTAACTTTTTGCTGCAAAATGAAACAATTTCCTCTTCGTTTATCGCTGCAAAATTCGTTACTGTTGCTTGCCTGTGTAGCTTTGCATGTTCAGATGAACATATGCAGTTGACAGTGATAAAAGCTGCAGATTTCTTATCAGAATTCTTGGTCTTCCATGTTGCACCACTGTGTTTCTACAATGAATAAACATACAGGCCAACACTGATATTTTTCCTGTGTTCCTCCTGTGTTTCACGACCGTCTCCCAGCACCAGAGGTGGGAGTAAGTCACACTTGTGCAAGTTGCAAGCAAGTTCCAAGTCCCTGTGGTGAGAAGTCATTGTTCAGGTCAACCAAGTCACAAGTCAAGTCAGACAAAATGCAGATGAACCACCTCAGTTTCCACTTTTTAAGACAGTACAGCTGCAACGATTACTACGCAAATCAATTATTAATCAATCATTAAATTAAATGCTAACTATTTTGACAATTGGTTTTGGTAAGTTTTTAAGAAAAAAAGTCAAACATTTGAAGACATCATATTGCACTTTGGAAAACTGAGTTGCAGCCCTAAAAGACAGTGGTCATTAAAAGATGAGTTTTAATTTCAACTATTGCAGCCTGTTTACACCTTATAAATCTCACTGATAGTTTGTATTTGTATTGTCATTTTGTAGCATTGAATTTATATTTTTTGTATTTTTCAACTAACAGGATCAATGATAGAAGTCTAAAACCAGTCTCAAGTCACAAATCCCGAGTCAAAATCAAGTCAAGTCTTGAATAAATTTTAGTCAAACAAGTCCTCCTCAAACAAGACTGACTTAAGTCAAGTCATGCGACTCAAGTCCCCCAATTCTGCCCAGCAGCACTCCCATAAATTGCATGGTCCTCAAACTATATCATGAATAATCGTCTTAAATGGATCCATAAGTTTTGTGTGTTTGTGCGACACAGGTGCATTTCAGGGTGTAAAAACATGCATCGCACCTTCAGCTTAATATTTTGCAGCCTCAGTTGAAATTTGAATAATAAATGTCAGAAACAAGGCAGGTCTGCCGCACCGACTGCGTACTCCATACGCCCTTCTGAAACGTCTGCACCAGCCACAGTTAAACGTGATGATGACAGCTCAGCAAACGGAAAGATTTGCTTCAGGAAACGTCCAACATGTCCGGATGGTACAGAGACTCACAACATGAACACACATCATTGCAAACCTGCACCAAAACACAAATGAATCTGATTTGAATTGGATCTGGTGATGATCGCATCAGTCTGACACTACTTAGCAACAATTCTAATGTGTCTCACCTTCAAATTAAATTTGGTTCCAGTTGGGCAGTTTATTTTATTTTTTGTCTATCTCACACAAACCCAAAGTTTATCACCTAAATTGCTGAATCCTAACACTATTTTATAAGCGCAAAGAAGCATCAGTAGCCATGGAATTCTTTACACTCCAGCACACAATCCATCTTTACTATCACATAGAAGCATTGTTTTTTAACCTCTTCACCCTTCTGGACTCCCTGGAGTCTCCTTCAATATAAACAGTGTGGCCACAAATTGTTCAAACCCACACAACTTTTATTTTAAATTCTTCTGCAGATCCCCACGCTTCCAACGATAAAACACATGTCAGGTTGGATTTTGGAGAAACGTGTTTGAAATGATAAAGAAATGTAGAATATTTACATTTAATAATAGTCTGGTGAGAATATTTAACATTCTGTAGTTTCAGTGAGGAGCTGGCACAAGAAGATACACAATGGAGCGAAGACATTTGCAATAAAAGTCATGTTTCAAGGTTGAATCTGAAACTATGTGGCTTATTAAAATGACAGTTTTTTTTCAGTGGAGTTTGGTCCTTTTATCTAAGATGTCTGCGGCTGCTGTTTTGTGCTGCAGCTGTTATTGTTTTTAAGATCTCCAGTGAAGAAAAGCAGCATATGACTATCATTTACAGTAGGGCTGCACAATTACGGATGTACGGCAGCGGCAGCTTCCCAGCACTGAGAATAAGTGAAGTTGGTGTTTATCTGGAAGGAAATAACTCTCATGTAAATCTGCCAAAAGGGAGGATTCCTCTCCTGCTGTTGGCTCGGTGACTGGGAGGACAGAAATTTGAAGGTTTGAGATTTAGCTTCAGGAAATTTTGCATCACTGGGACACAGAAACCAGCAGAATGCAGCTGTAAAAGTCCTGATTTGAACCTGAATGCTGCTGCACCCAAATTATACTTGAAGGGAAAAATAATTGTTAGTCACTACGAGGCTGGCCTGTTACAAGGTTTAGCCAAGAGTTTGATCTTTTAAAATATATTTTCCAGCATAATTTAAAACTAAAAATCACAACCCTCTGAAAGATTTCAGTTTTGTCCCAATTTTCAGTAATGAATGAAGTATTACTTTTGTTTTGTTGGCCAAAATATAGTGTAAGCTGACAAAAATACTTATCTGGAACTCACCCCTGTCTACCCAGAGGTGGAGTCTAGAAAATCAGGATGAAATAGTCAGATTTTGCAGCATTAGAAGTCAGTTTTCTTCAACTGACTAGTTGCATTTGTCGCCATTATCACTGACTGGACATCCACCTGAAAAGTGCACAATTTTCTCTTTAAGGACAGTACTCGAGTAAAAGTCCATCTGCGGCGCCACAGCATCAGTTACTCCTAATTCTGCTAATTCAGAGCAACTGGTAGCATTCATCAATCAGCAGCATGTTGAGCGACAGGTCAGGAAATGCTCGACTACGTTCCTGGTTTCATCGTTAATGAGAAACAATATCGGTTTAGGAGAGCGGGTCCACTCTGTGATTTGCCGCTAAGCTGCTCATTAATTACTGAGAGCATTAATCTGCGGGGCTTAATAGGCGATCAAGGGGCTGTAACGTGAAGCAGCAGCATGTGACCGGCACACACCTTAAGCCTCTGTTAATCTAACAGCCGAGAGTCCGCCACCACCCCGTTTAACACTGACGGGGAAGTTTTCAGTTAAAAGATTAATCGACAAAACGACGGCAGGAGCTCCAGACAGAGCTGAGAGAGAAGTGGGATGTAACTGAGTACATTTACTTAAGTACTTCACCCAGAAACTGGGTGCATCCATTCAGTTTGCTGTGATTTGGATTATGTTGAGAATAAAGTGGAACTTTTATCATATTATATCATGATCAGTTTTTCCTGAAAATTTCTGCTGGACATCTCAGTCTGTTTTCCATCAACATATGATTGTTTATGTTTACTTCAAAGGAGAAATCTGTAATTTATTTACTGTTATGAATCATACAATGACCACGATGTGTCATTAGAGATCAAGAAAACATACATTAAGTTGAAATACTGGCTTCTCTGACATCAACACTGCAGTAAAATTTCTGTTCCGGGCTAAACTAACTGTTTTTGTTCACCAATTTCACATTAATTAGACTTCAGATTAATGCAGAATGTTTGCTAAATGAGCAAGTGTCTCTTTATGAGTTGTAAGAAATCATCAATAATCTTTTAGAAGGAGTAGATGATTGTTTCGGTTAAATAGAGAAAAATCTTAATGGAGTTTGGCAGGCAGTGAGACAGTGAGGCAGGCAACTCAGAGTGTGTTATTTCAGAGCAGTGGGCTTTGGTTTTCAGGATAACAGGCTCAACTTTACATTGGCAGACAACTGAGAGAGAAATAAACAGCTGATCAACTGACAGCAGAGGACTCGTCGCTTGTTTTTGTCAATTTATGATGTTGCATGAGTCCTGTGCTCCTGCAGTGTTCCTGCAGCCTGACTGAGCTTCCTCAAATCTGAGGAGGAGGAGGCGGGACAAACAACTCAACTCAACGCTATTTGGACTGCTGCACTCATTTTTCTGTGTGCAATTGCTAAATATTACTCTTTTACATTTACATCTTAAATACTGATACCAATGACCAATAATTACCTGCTTGTTGTCATTGAAACATAAGATAACCAATTATTTCACTTTTTTTAATGTAAAAACAACTTTACACTGTCCACTGGATCTGAAAGAACTTCATTAATGTGTGAACAAATGTCGCGTTTTCGTTTACAACGGGTAAAAAGTTAACAAACTTCAACAAATTACTTCAATTGATAACACACCAGTGAATTAAGAGTTTTCAAATCACATTAAAAGGATAGATTGACACAATAGATTTGAAAAACTTCATCTTTTGTGTGTTATGCTTTTCTTGCTTTACTTTTTTTTTTTTGCCTCTAAGTTCTGTAAGTAATGTCTTTAAGGTGCATGACTCTCAATAGTATTTATTTACTGCTGACACACCTGTACTCTTCGTTCTGGTATTTCCATAACCATTCACTACATTTCAAATGGAAATACATAGATAATACAGTATCAAAGAGTTCAGTTGCTATTAATGGGCATTAATAGCAACATCAATGCCCATAATGGCTACTTTTGTATATATATAAACCTCATATCATGATATCTGGTTGAATCCAAACTCATAACCTTGAGCGCTTTCATGTTGTAAAAGCACAAAGCCCCGCGACTCCACAGTGTGTCAGCCATTTAAAATGTTTCACTTTTGTTCATTTGGTTTGATATCATGATTCTGACACTCTGACAGTTCAAAGAGTTCCCTTTGAGAAGAGAGCGAGATCATAACTGTGACCTGAAGGGCTGAATGAATGTGTCATGAAAGGCCTTTTTTTCCCCAACATGTTGTTTTACATTTTTATTTGCTTTTACTCGAGCAACATGCAGGAAGGCAACTTATAATAAGACATTTTCACATTGTGTTACAGCAAGTATCTGAATTTCATGACCACTGCAAAGGTGAGCCAAGAAATCATGTCTTTAAAGAAAGGCCTTTGTATGCTGCTTACAAATTGATTTCTCTTTTATATTCTTCTCTAGTTTTGTTTTATGTTTTACAGCTCACTTTTTAATGACTTTTTCCTTTTAGACACAGCGGTATATCAATTTGGCATTGTAAAACACTTTCTTTTGAAACTTTTTTTTTTTAGAAGTGATGGAAAAAGTTTGTTATTGTGTCTGCATGGGTGTGTGTGCGTCAGGTAACTTGGCACCGATGACTAACCCCCTGCACCCCTAACTGACTCCTTGTTTCCATGGCAATCCAGCCCCACTGAGGGTCGCAGCAGGACGTCAGAAAAACAAAGTTAGACACACCAGGGAGTCCCTGTGTGTGTGTCAGTGTGTGTATGTGCGGACCTGTTTACCTGATCTAAACTCTCCCCCATTAACACTCTGACATCACCTCACCACACGTACACGCAACTCCAGCCATCCCCTGTTCATTAGTTCCCATGATGCAACGCTAGCCTAGCAACCAGACCTGTGGCTAACTCCCCTGCTGCGTCCACCCTCTCATTGGACAGGTTCCCGGGGGTCATGGCCTTGCACCGTCCCCCCCAACCGGTTAGCCATCTGTCCTGGAGACGCCACCTCGACGCAAGCCGAGCCCACCGGGAACAGCTGCCGGCGCTAACGGAGGCGGCTAACCGGAGCCAGGGCCCGGTGGGAGGCGGCTTTAGACGAGCCGCTTTTAGCTCGCTCATCGGCACTGAAGCAGGCAGTCGCATCCTGTTCAGAACGGACGGCCGAGAGGTGACTTTAATCTCTGAGATAATCTCACAACCTTTGACAACCCTGATGTCACATATCTACTGATAAAGTTGAGATGATGTGAACTTGAAGATACAGATGTATGATTTCAAAAAAGCGATGCAGCCTGGATGCCAGGAATCAAACCTGCAACTTTCCTTCTCTGAGATCAAACCGCTGAGACAAACTGAGCTTCAAAAAAGCTAAAAACAAACCTGAAGCTGGAGAGTTTTCCCCACCTGAAACGACAAAACCATAAATACTACATGGTGTGTCTACCTGACAGCATAAACTCTAAGTAATAAAACATGTTTCATTATTAAATGAGACACATCCAGGATGGCCATGTCAGCATTTCTCATCCCTCTATTGTCTCCGCAAATTTATAGACTGCATGCAAAACGCAATGCAGAAGCAAGTCAATCATGCAATTAATAGCCTTTGTGGATTATTGAAGAGATTGATTTCAGGACACAGAGATGCCAGAGGAAGAGATGTGATTGAGATGTCTCACTGAGAATATCTGGGTTATCTCATGAGGAAAATAAGGATTTGATAGCTAAGGTGTAGGCTGTTCAATGAAGGTAACAACAAGGTTAAGGTGGGCCCACATTCACTGTGGCATCAGATAAACTGGAATGAATATGTGCCCTGTGAGCACAACAATAACCAAAATACAATGACATTTGTATAACTAAGATTTGACACAGCAGCTCTACAAGACAAGGTCACAACATGAGAGGATTATGCAGGATCCACACTGGTTGATATTGTACTTCATTTCATGCTCACCACAGGGCAACTTGCATGATGCCGACCAGCTGATCTATTAACACATAAAAAAAAATAGTCATGCCTTCTTTAAGGAAGGACTTTTCCAGGTCTGGGTATATTTGCTTGGACAAGCAATCATATCAGTGTTTATATTTACCAATAAACATTCATATGAAAACTTTTTTTCAGAACAAATATGCTTGGCAGGATTTAGATTTAGCACAATCCAGAACATGTATGAGCACTAAAGGAGCTCCCTGACACGTGAAAATGCTGAGAAGCTGCTTTTTGTGTTATAACCTGCCCTTAATTCACTGGCAATATTAAGATATTCAGCAACTGACTGATACTGACCCGTTTACTTATTTGTGAAGTGTGATTTCTGAGAAGTCGAGAATGAATCATGTTAATGTCCTTTTTTATGATGAGTTAAGAGTTCTGACATTCAGTGAAATGTCTGTTCAAAATCCAAGAACGTTTTGGCGGTCTGATGATCACAAAACGGAGCAGCTATTAAACTTGAATGTTTATAAGTTGGTTAACTTTGTTACTAAAGCTCGGAAAAAGCATCAGGATGGTTTATTTGTTTAAAATTAATTTATGTTGCTACTCTGGTTTCTGGTCTGTTTTTCTAAATAATGGATTCTTGTAAGTCTGTTTGGGCTGGACACATTGCTTGTGCATGATACAATGAGAAAGTTTTCATCTCTACAGTTTGTATGTATGTATATGACAAATTATTTAACATGATAAATAAAACATTTAATGTTCTTTTAATATTATTCTAAGTTATTTATTCAAGAAAGGAGCCTTATGAGTACCTTTGCATGGTCATATTGGTGCAAGATATGTGCACAATCCACATAGAAATGGTCTATTTTTAATCCCAGCTCAAAATGTCACTGTATCGGTCATCATATCAGTAAATGGAAAATCTGATTTTTTTTCCCCCTCTAAAATTGGTATCAGTTAAAAAACATCACAGGTTGGTTGTTCTCTGCTGCATGCTCCAGGTTTGTCTGCAGTTTAGCAAAATCAATATTAATGAGCTGTTACTGCTGGACTTCATGCAGACAAACAAAAAGAAAAACAGTATCATGTTATAAGTGCTGAAAGCTGTAGATTTAGGTGTATTTTTTTGTGCTTCTGTCATTTATCAAATCGCTCTGAAAGTGATCCCAGTGATATTATGAGCCACTGTTATTACTGTTGTGGTCTGGACTTTGCAATCCACTTGAGTAAGAACCTATTTTACAACCAGAGATGGTTTTAATTTGGTGACTAAAACATTATTTTCTCTAAAACATACATTCCAACACACACACACCTCCTTCAATCATGAAAGACCTCATTTGAAATGAGTGTTCACGTTTTTTTTTTTTTTTTTTTTTTTTAAACTCCACTAAAGCCGCTGGAAAACATTTGAATAAGACATGTACAAAATGTCAGGTATTCACACGAAGAACTATAGACCTAATTACTAAATGTCAAGAACATCACCAGTTAATTAGAAACATTTTCAGAGGACTCATAATGGATCTGTATTTTATCACAGCTGAAAACGCAATTCATGCCTCTATGTCTTTTTCCTTTTTTGCTCTGCAGGAAAGGCTTTTATATTTCAAGAGCTTTTATATTTCATGCCAATAAAGAAAACTATTGCTGACAGAAAAGACAGTTTGACAGTTTATTCAAGCTGCAGTTTAAGAGCCAAGAAAGTCAACCCCTGAAGAGAATACAGAGCAGTTCGCCACGCTGAATATTCATGATTATAGTTATACACGTGTCTTCTAAAGTTACTATTTGTAAAGGTTTTATGTCAGCAAATAAACCAAAACTGAGGTAGAGACACTTGAAGAAAATGTGAACAGTTCACCTTCAGAGGACAGAAGCCTATTATTCTTTCAAGGCTCAGTTATGTGGGAGATAAGGACAGAGTTATTGTGTCGCTCATAAATAGAATATCTAAACAAATGGGCCTTTCACCTCAATACCCACTGTTTGCCTGCAAACATAATTTAAGATGTAAAGTGATCTAATTCATTTTGAAAAATAAATAGTTAAGTACTTTCAATAAAATATAAAGATCTATTACAAAAATACTCTTCCGTCTGGATCAGTGAAAAACTCCTCACTGACCCAAATAACTTCTTAAAACACCTCTGAAACCTTCTGAATGACTCCTGTGATGCCCAGTGTTGCCTGGTAGCACTCAAAAAACCCAGATTCTTCCCCAGTATCTCTTGGACCTTCCTCAATTATTCTAGACATTTTCTAATTGATCAGTTCTTGTGACGTCCTGATAAAGCCCTGGTACTTCCTGATAGACCCTTGTAATCTGTCAGGGATTATTAAAGCCCCTTTTGCATTTGACATGACCCATGAAAACTTTTCATTGACTCCCTAAATCATTAGTTTTCCCTGAAGTATGATAAATAACACCTGTAACACATTGATGACACCTAGAACGTCTTGAAAGACCTCTGATCTACAACTAGAACCCCTGCAGTGATCTGTAGACCCACTGGACTTTCTCAAGATCCTTTTTGCTGAACCCTAAAAGGTTCACGATGACCTTGTAGCTCTTCCAATGACTGTTGGCTTCTTTAAACTTCCCCAAGGAAGCCCGGATCGATGAAAGAGGTCTGGAAACTCCTCATTGACCCGGAGAACTCTCTAAAACACATCAGAAACCTTCTGAATGACCCCTATAAAGTCCACTGTTGTGTGGTACGCCCCCATGAGACCCAAGACTCTTCCGCAGTAACTCTTGGACCTTCCTCGGTTACTCTCAAAACTTCTTGAAATACCGCTAAACTTACTGAGACACACTGAGCCTCAAATGAAACCTATAGAAATTCTGCTTTACAGAAGTTTGTAAGTAACTCACACGACCACTGTAACTTTCAAAATGACCTCTGAAACCTTTTTAGCAACCTTTTTTTCTTTTAATTTTTCAGAGACTCCTAGAAAATCTTAAATTACACCTAAAACAACCCTGAGGATCCCAAGGAAATCTCCTCCAACACCTGTGCTTTAAACCCTGGAGTGACTCCTACACCTGAAAAAGTTCATAAAGATCCCTAGTACTTCTCTTGGAACATTGCTCTACACCTGTTGGACCCATGTAAGGACCACTACCATTATCAACGACCCCTAAAAACCAGAACCTTTCAAAGTAACCTGGAATATTCTTTAGGACTTCTAGTGCTTCTTGAAAGAACCCATAATTGTTTCAGAAAAGGCACCGAAACCTATTAGTGACTCCCTGAACCCCTGTAACATTCGTAAGGGCCCCTAAAACTCTTTCTATGATCCTTGGAGTCAGTCCAGTGACCCCTGTACTACACCCTGAACCATTTAAAGGACCCAGTCCTGATCACCCCTTAAACCTTTAAGGGCCAAATTTAACTTCATAAAATAGACATAGAACATTTTAAAGGACCATGTTACTTCCTGAGAAAGCCTGGAACATCTACGAACGTTTAAAAGAACCCTTGAACTCAGTGACCCCTGGAGCCTCCACAAGGAACTTTGACAGTTCTGTGTTTGCCAAAAAAAACCCTCTATCTATATCTCACTACAACACCAGAAAAATAATCCAATCACGGTCACACCACAGTGTGTGTGTGTGTGTGTGTGTGTGTGTGTGTGTGTGCTGCGGCCCTCAGCATCCTTGCTGTTGTACATCAGTCGAATGCTGGCCGAGCTCCGATTTACAGCTACTGCCAAATACAGACACACTCCCTCTCACACACACACACACACACATAAACACACACCTCCTTCTGTAGTGTACAGCAGCCACCACAGATAAGCTCAAATAAACAACAGACCTGGAAAAATAAATCCACCTCCCTCTCTCTCTCTCCCTCCCTCCCTGGGGACGAGAGAGGGCATCCAAAGAACGCTGCCTGCTACTATAAAGCTTCTTGACATCACACACACACCATACACACTGCACACACACACACTCAGCGATACAAATAATAAACAGAGAGGGAGGTATGGTTCCACAGGGAGGAATCACCTCTTCTATCGCTGCACACACTCCTTTTATCTACTGGCTAATGAGGAGCAGATATACACACACACACTCACTCTTCAGAAAACTACAAACACACACACACTCAAGAAGCTACATACATACACACACGTCCTAAGGACTGTGGTTTCGTCAGACCGTCTCTCAGCGAGTGTCCCACTTCCAAAACTATGGACCGCTGCTTACATCATTATGTAACACTGTGTGTGTGTGTGTGTGTGTGTGTGTGTGTGTGTGTGTGTGTGTGTGTGTGTGTGTGTGTGTGTGTGTGTGTGTTGTTCAGCACAGAAAGGCTTTGAACACTTAGCCTCTTTCCTCAGCATGAAGTGGTGTAACACTACAGGCTCTAATGAGTGTGTTCATGTAGGGCGAGAGAGAGTGTGTGTGTGTGTCCAACACATGCATTTCTATGATTAGTCAGTAAATGGGGCTTTTGCAAAGTAAGCAGAACGTAAAACAGCAAATGAACTGCCTGTTGTGTGCTGATACTGTAAACACTCAGGGGTCAGTTACATATCCCGTCTGTCATTATGGACCCCTACAACATCTGAATTACACCTGTAACCTCTTTAAGAACTTGTCATGGCACCATCCAACCTGATTAGAGATATCTACACCAGCTGTAACCTTATCTATCTATCCTAGAACCTTGCCAATTAACCCTAGAACCCTTTAAGTCAGGGATTCCCAAACTTTTTCACATCAAGGAACCCCATAATAGATGCACGGATGATTTTGTCTATCTACTGGCAACACTGGAAGCCCCAGAACACTGGCTATCCCCAGAGACTAAATCGTAAATGGGTTCCCACACATCAATGATCAAACTAGGATCTCTATCAATTACCATCAATCAAAACAAACAACAACAAAACTTCCAGAAACTGTGATGAAAGGACCCATTTTGGTCCCTGGACCCCAGTTTGAAAAGCACTGGCTTAAATGACTAATTTATTCATCTAAGGACTCTAATATAGTCCCAAACGGACGTGCACATAGGCAGCTGCAGACAGTGTCCCTGGTGAACCTGGAATCTTCTCAATGATGCTTAGAACCTTGTAAGTGATCCTTGGAAGCTCCTTGACCATTGAACACTCTTACAGAACAGAATCTCCTTACTTCTAGAGCTGTAAAAATCCTTCAGCATCCTCTAGAACATCTTGGGTGACCATGCACATTAAATCCTAGCACCTTCTTAAGGATCCCTGAAACCTCCTAAATTTCCCCTGGACGTTCTCTGAATTTGATGTCCTTAACAACTCTCAGAACTTTGTTGATGACCCCTCTGACCTGTTTGGTGAACCCTTAAACCTCCTCAAGAACCCATAGCACCATGGAACCTCCAGAATAACCTCTGGATCATCCTCAGTGACTCTTAAATCCTACTTACTCAACTTTGGTGGCTCCCTACACGTGACCCCTGGAAACTTCTCAGTGAGGCGAGAAACCCACTCAGTGAACCTTGAAACCTACTCCCTGACTCCTTGAACCTCCCTCCTGACCACTTGGACTTCCTCAAGGTACCCTAAAACCTACCCAGTGACTCCTAAAACTTCAATTTCACTCCTTAACCTCCCACTGACCCATTGCCCCATAGGACCTCTTCAAAACACCCTGGCATTTCCTCAAGAAAACATCCAGAGCCCGTCAAGACACCTGCTCCGTGGAACTTTATTTTTGCTGGAGAACTACTGGAAGCTGGTGAACAATGAGTGCTGCTGTAAATCTCTGAATCTTTGGACATGAAGGCTTCACAAGTTAGAGGAAACCTAAAAATAATGTGTGAGAGAGTTTCCAGAGAATATAGTTATGTCCTGGGAGTTTCTGACAGACTGGAGGAGAACTGCTGGCCCTCATCATCACCCACTGGAGAGAGAAGGATGAGGAGAAGAAGGGGGGATGTTGCAGGAGGAGAGAGGAGAGGTGAGAAAAGAAGGGAGTGAGGCTATCTCAGGAGGAGAGAGGAGTCAGGGAGCAGAGGCCTCATGTAGGAGAGCAGTAGACAGATGGAGGCGATGCGCTTCACTGAGGAGAACACAAGACCTCCGTTTTCTTTCCTTCATTCTTTTCATGTATCTTTGCCTTTCTTTTTCACTCTCCATCTTTGAAGAAAAAAATAAAACTATCTCATCAATTTCGCATCAAAGGAAAACTCTTCTCTATATGTCCTCATTTTTCCTTTTTTCTGTTTCCTTTCCCATCTTTCAAAATTGGACATGTTCTCACAGCTTTAAGCCTGATTTGCATACATCCTACAAAAGTCTCAAACTTTCATATCATGCTGACTCAATGACTTTCTATTTTGTATCAAATAACTTGGAGTTTAAGACCTCATGTTTATTTAAAAGTTTCACACACCGTCTCCCACACAAAAACTGGCATTTAGTTAGTCATAATGTGCGCAACCAAGTGTAAACCCACCGTGATGTCACCCATTGGTTTGTGGACTGCCATTTTGAAGCCTTAAAGTCTGGCACTGTGGCCGTCGCGGTCTTGGTTTCTTTGGAGCCAGAAGAGACTGAGTGAGTGAGTGTGGAGCTGGGGAAGATACACATTTCTATGCCTGTTCTGTCTGAATAAAAACTGAATAAGTAGAGGTATTATATGCAAATTGCTGATTAAGGATGGTGTTTTCAAACCTGTGTTGTTTAGTCCGACTGAATTCGTTTCAGGTTTTCCTTGTTGTTATAGTCAGAGCGAGTGGTAGAAGTCTGATCACAAACAGATTCTGGAGCAGTTTATTAGTGGTAGGCATTTTTTCTGACCTCGATCTGTCCCAACTACAAGGCGAATTCTTCAAGTTTTAAGCCGTACGGCTTCTGTAGCGCACTGCATGTTGGAATCCAGATGATCAAAGACAACTCAGCTAGCCAGGGAATTAATCCAGGGCTGACCCGGAGTAACACCACAGTATATCGTCTTCTTTGAAACTTCTTGAGGACTTTGGGTTCCCAAAGTTTGAAAGTCAAGGACCCCCACATTAGGTGCACATTGACCACAGACCACCAACTTTGAGGGATTCTGTCTTAATAAATCCCCTGTCAGTTTGAAGGTTGAAGATAATAAAGTAATCCAGTGGTCTTAAAGCTACTACACTGAGTTTTTAACCGGCTATAACTGCTTTTTTAACTAGTTATTACAGTGGAAACACTACTGCTTTTGTCCACAGGGGGCTCCAAAAGTTCCTTGATGTAGCTTTAAGTAAATAAAAAAAAGAAGGTGGCCTTAGTTTTATATAGAGAGAAATTACAATCAATCATCATACAATCAATGAAAATGGCCAACCACATTTCTGCCCCTGTTGTTCCAACTGCAAAAAAAAATGTGATAAAAGTCAAAATATTCTGTTCTTCCTTTTGCTGGGGACCTGCTGCATCCCACTCAGGAACCTCCTGCTGGTCCACTGACCCCAGTTTGGAAACAGTAATGCATTTTGTTTCACTCGAATTTTTCTCTGTGTGATAAGAAACCAAACCAACAGGAAAACACATCACTCAGCCAAGTCCTCCGCTGATTCAGACCAGAGCAAACTCTGAAAAAAAAACACCCTCTGTCTACTCATGGCAAACTGAGGGAGTGGAAATCAGGCTTGTGTGCAACCTCACAATAACTGAGATTTATGAAACAAACCACGATCGTGCATGACTTGTGCATCTGGCATGTGCCATTCCATGTATTCCTGTAACACAACGATGATTAAGAGATGACACAAATATCGCTCCTCATGAGATCAGGCTTATTGTAACACACAACACGTGTTAACAGACAAACAACTGCAGCTTCAGAGGCGCTGACGTCATACTGCATACTGAACATTTTCTGTTTTTAAAGTTTTATCTGGAAATCAAACTGGTGGCTGATTAAGAGATGAGATAGAAAACCTCTCTCTCTCTCTCTCTTTCTCTCTCTCTCTCGTGTGTGTGTGTGTGTGCTGTGCAGCGATTACTACAGCTCTCAGACTGATGCAATCAGCAGATAAAGAGGTTGAGAGTGTGTGTGTGTGTGTGTGTGTGTGTGTGTGTGTGTGTGTGTGTGTGTGTGTGTGTATGTGTGTGCGCCCAAATACAGTATGTTTGCATGTGGTTTTATCCAGGGATATGAGTGCTACACACAAACACATGCATGCACACACACACACACACACACACACACACACACTTCATAAATCAGCTTGTTATCCAGAAACCATCAGTGTCAGGCAGGAGATACCATTTTCTACCCTTCTCCTCACTCCTTCCTCTCTCTGACTTCCTCTCTCTTTCCAGCATCTCTCCATCTCTCACCACAAACACACACACGCAATCAAATCCCACAAACGACATCCTCCTTTCTCCGCTCCCTCTGTTCCTCGCTCTCGAGTCTGTTTTTTACTTCTCTCGTCATCCGTTCCATCGCAGACAGGAAGTGGGTGCATTAGCAGAGTGAAGACGGGCTGATGGAATTAACATCCATTATCTGACCATTTACAGGACAGGGAGCAGGATGAAAGAGGGAGGAGGAGCAGAGCTGAAATGATAGAGATCTCACCGCATCGAGCTTCGTCTGTGCTCTCAGCTCTGCAGAACAAACCACAGAAAATATGTTTGTGTTGTCTGTGTGGGCAGTTTGGTTAGTTCTGCAAACAGCAAACACCAGAGCAGCGGACTGGCAGAGATACCTGCCAAAGTGGCAAACACACCCCGAAACATGCTCACTTTTAAAGGTTACAGCTGGTGTTTGTCGTATGTTTTTACAAATTCAATGAAATGGTTTCAACTGAAAATTTTGAAATACACCTGAAAAATCTGTAGTTTTATTCTTTAAAAAGGCTCAGTAATTTCCACAAAACAGATGCTCGCTGTATTTTTTTAGCAAACATGAATCAAACAAAAGGAGGGACTATTTTCGGTGGGGGATTTATCCATATTTGGTGCACTACTGCATAGTAGGGGCAGCAGGACACTGTATGTGACTGTGTGGTTAGTCTATTATATTATTATTATTTAGATAATATAGAATAAACGTGGGTGTCTTCTTTTTTTTTTAAATTTACCAAAATTTCACAATAAAAGAAATAAATTTAGTTGTTCAAAGTTGAATTAAATGTACTGGCAATGATCATGGTCAAACTCACACAAAACACTGAGCTTTTATTTTGAAGTTGAATAAAACATCCAGTGCTAAATGACTTCCTCATTAGAAGGTGGATTCCTGACCCGAGCCCAGTGGGACCCATTGAGGACCAGGGCAGGTTTGGACGAAATTTAGAAATTATGTCCAGGTTTGGCTCAGGTTTCATTATGTTGGTTTCTTGTTCAGTGTCGGGGTTTGTTGTTTATGTGACGATGCATGAACGCAACAAATTATTTCAGGCGGTAAATATTCATATGTTTGTTGGTTTTGCCTTCTTAAATGTGTGGATTTGTTGCTTTTCTTTGTCATTTATGACAGTAAATGAAGATTTTTGGGGGTTTTGGACTGTTGGTTGAACAAAAGAAGCAATTTGAAAAGGTCAGTTTGGGTTTTGGGAGATTGTGATGAGCATTTCTCATATTTTTTTGCCATTTTATAGAGTAAACAGTTGATCAATTAAGAATGAAAATAATCAGCAGATTAATCGATTGATGAAAATAATCGAGTTCAGGGCAGGGTCAGTTCCTACTTTCTGGGACTCAAGTTGGGTTTGGACAAAAATATGCCAGGTGGCCCCATGTGGCCACCAAGTTTTATCTCTTGACTACAAGCCTTAGCCAACAAAACGTTACAGTACCACCAACATACAGATTCCTTCATGCCTTTTAGTTGAGCAGTCTAGAAAAACAGAGTAGTTCTTGTTGCAGACGGAGGTGTGTGTGACGCCAGATTCTGAAACTAACCGAGAGATCAAGACCATTTTTTATTAGAAACACCACATCACAATTCATAGGAAGAGAAGATAACTCAAGTGTCAGTTAAGGAATGTTGTGAAGTTACATTAAATTGCCTTTATTTTTAGAGTTTGTGTTAGGTTTGCATTTGGGCCACCAAAAATATACTTTGGCCACCAGAGACTGGTAATGTATGGGGCCAGCACTTAAAAATACTAATGTCTCTCCCTGAACCTCATCCACTAGGAAGTATGGCATCTTCTCGAAACCATTTTCAAATTCAGTTAACTGTCAACAACATGTGTTGTTGTTGCACAGAAAGTAACATTCCTGCCGCTTCTTATCTCAAAAACACTGGAACATGAAAGCAGAACAACAAGTTGTTGCACGTTTCAGAACAAAAGAACAAAAATCTTGTGAAGGCAAACAAGATCATCCGCGTGACCGCCAGCCATCGTTAATCTGAAGCTCGAGTGTGAAAACATTTCGAATAAAAACGTGACATGTAGAGTTCTTCGAGTGTAAATGGAACAGCAGTTGGACAACAGTCAACACAAGTCTGTGTGTCACATGTCATGAGCATCCAGATTATATTTGGATTATGTCCAGATTATATTACTATATATACAAGTGGATAATCCACCTATAAAAGCAGCTGGAAATACAACCAAGATGCATTAAGAATCAGACTGAAGTCGCACTGCAGACCATTTCTGCACACGCATTCTGGTCACATGTTTTTTAAGTGCAAATGCATCCATCTCCACAAATAGCAACAAAACCACCTCATAGTGAATGCACAGTGTGTCACATGATGTTGCCATCGAGGATCCACTGTAAAACAGAGGCACATGCACGGTTTGGTGTAGATGTGACCTACAAATCGTGAATCGTGTTCTGAAAACAGTTTTCTCAAACTTTGAAATAAGAGATAAATATTGAAAGCTGTATGTTTGGAAGCAGTAAATGTGATTTTTGAGCGACAAAACAGGTTATTGCTTTTCAGATGGAGGTATTTAATTTTTAAATGCAGAAAGCAGCAACCAAATTCATATCTGACTAACTGGGAACCCATCTTACTGCTGAGGGTAAATAAGCTTTGATTAAATGGTACAATCAGTCTGAAGGAACAGATAGAGAGTGTGTTTGAGGCCAGTCAGTTTGTTCCTGCAGCTCTTCATCAATCTGTCTGAAGCACTTGAGATCTGAGCGATCAACAATCAGTCACACAACTGAATGATCGATACAGTCTGCAGCAGAGGAAAACACAAAGGAAACACAACTAAACAGGCTGCTAAAGAGACAGAACAAACTGAGCTAACAAGCCAAGCCGAGTCCCCGCTTCAAAAAACTAATTAGGAGAAATAGATTCTGCTGTTTGGTTCATTATGGCTATAATTATTGCTCGAGTCACCATTTAATGTTGAAATTTAATTATGCCCAGCTGCATACGATATACTAACTCAGTAGTTTGAGTGTGGAGCGTGCTCACTCCTAAAGACAAGACAAATATTCAGAATGCAAAAATGCAGAATATGCAGACTAAAATCAATTGAATTTTGAATGAGGTTTGGTTGGACACAACAGGGAGGCATGATCAACTCACAGCTGGAAGGAAAAAGACCAAAGAAATAAAAAAGACATTTTTAGGGTACAAAAAAACATGTTAACACTTCCAGTATGAACTGGCAGACAGTGTTCAGCTTATTGCAGCAATAAAGGTTTTAAGTATTGAATCAGAAAGAGAGAGTAAAGTGTATCTGTTGTAGTGTGTTAATCCTCAGAAGACCAGCTGTAATCTGCTGACCTCTCTGCTGGTGCAACACACACACACACACACACACACACACACACACACACACACACACACACACACACACACTTCCTTGGGAAAATACCTGCAGCTAAAACAGTTTGTCCATAAAAACTAGATGATTGTACACCAACTATACAGGCTGCTAAAGAGACAGAACAAAAAACTAAGCATCATACTGTGCACAGTCCCTGCTTCAAGAAAAAACAGATTCTGCTGTTTGATTCATTATTGCTATAATTATTGCTTGAGTCAATATTTAATGTTGAAATTTAATTATGCCCACCTGCATATGATATACTAACTCAGTAGTGTAGTACAGTCTGAGTGTACTCACTCCTAAAAACAAGACAAACATACAGAATGTGAAAAAAACAAAACAAAAACACAATGGAATTTTGAATGGGGTTTTGTTGGACGGAGTCTCTTTCCAAGGATGTCAAGTACCAGTGTTTTAGGTTGGTAAAGGACCACAAGCATACAATACTCTAACTCAGTCATTTGAATCATTCCTAAAAAATGCAAAATGCAGAATGCTAAAAATGCTGACAAAAATTAATGGAATTTTGAATGGGGTTTGGACACAAAAGAAAGAGATGATCAACTCACAACTGGAAGGAAAAAGAGGAAAGAAAGAAAAAAAAACATCTTAAGGCTAAGAAAATTGTCATTTTGAAACATGATTATATCCAACTGAATATCTTATGCCAACTCAATAGTTTGAGTCTGGAGTGTAAAGAAGACAAAAGTGTTGTCAAAAATGCAGAATGCAAAAAATGCACACTAAAATCAGTGGAATTTTGAATGGGGTTTGGTTTGGAGAGGAATGATCGAGTCACAACTTACTATTAAAATAAACTATTCATTTTAAACTTTTAAGTTGACTGAATTAAAAAAGACAAATTGAGGTAATTTTGTAATGATATGTTATAGTATTATATTCTAGTCAAATAAATTTTATTAATTCAATATACATGAGAAAACTATAAACAAAAAATAGGGGTCTCAGGAGAGTTTTAAAACTCAAATGATGCATGCTGGGAAGTTGGAATATCTATTCTGTACTCATGCTTGTAATCGAGGTTATTTTTTCAGTATTCTCTCTGAAATACTAGAAATTTTAAGCAATTCATGTGAATAATAAAGCTTGTATATTTTTGTGGCATTAATGAACAAAAAAAAAAAAGATCCACCAAATTTCTGTGTGACTTTTTTTACAGTGTGGAAGGTAAAAGACAAAAAGGAAGAAAAAAGAAGTTCTTTACACACACACATACCCTTCCTTGGGAAAATACCTGCAGCTAAAACATGTTTTAACATCAAAGCTGAACATGCCGGATGCAGAAAATGCAACCTAAAATCAATGCAATTCTGAATGGGGTTTGGTTGAACACAACAGAGAGGGATGATCAATGCACAGCTGGAAGGAAAAAGACCAAAGAAAGAAAAAGACATTTTAGGGTAAAAATACATACAGTAACATGTTCAAAATAAACTTGGGCTTATTGAGGTAATAAAGGTTTAAGTTTTGAATCAGACAGAGAGAGTGAAGTGTATCTGTTGTAGTGTGTTAATCCTCAGAAGACCAGCTGTAATCTGTTGACCTCTCTGCTGGTGCAACACACACACACACACACACACACACACACTTCCTTGGGAAAATACCTGCAGCTAAAACATGTTTGACCATCAAAGTGGAAGATTGTACAACACCATCCCCTCAGACACACACACATACACACACACTACATAACCCTGACCTCATTCCACTGTGTACGATGAGATACAGCCACTTTACACACTCCTCTTCTACTCTCTATCACTATCTCTCTCTCTCACACACACACACACACACACACTCAGACACACACTGGGTGGCAGTAGCCTGTGGGCGTGCGAGCAGCTGTGAATAATTGTGTTTACAGATGGCATACGTACGACCTGTGGGTTGAGAGAGAGAGTTGGTCTTCTCGCCCTCACAAAAGAAGACAGGGATGACATTTACACACAACCTCTCTCTGTCTCTCTCTCTCTCGCTGCATTTTTCTATTTTTTGCCAGTTTCAGCTATTTCACTTTAGTTAGCTTAATTGGCGTAAGTGGTAACGAGGCGTTAACAGCCAAAGCAGAATAATGAACAGTGACATAAGTTTAAAAAAAAAAAAAAAAAAAAAGACAGTGAAGTGTTTTTAGATGTGTGTCTAATGAATCATTTGGCTCCAGAAAACAGGTAAATGAAGTCTTTTATTTATACCAGAGGGAAACTGAGCTTTAAAAGTGAAACAATAAAAGCCAACAGCTACTGTATATCATGATCTAATTTCTGTAGTGTAGGTGTAAAGCAGCATGTGAAATACCCATGAGAATCAGAGGGGCTACATAACAAAACCACACAGTTTATGCCTTGAAAATGTAAAAAAAAATGTCACTGGAGATATTTTAAAACACATGAAAAAATGTGAGAACCTTTTCTGGAATGATTTTGCAACTAAAAGTGAAGCATCCAGGCGTTAATTTGATGTCTGTTTATTTATTATTTGTGTTTGTTTAGTGAACATTAGAGCTGTGAAGGTATGGTAGCTTGCTAACTGCAAGAAAAAGTTCTCGCAAGATGGCAGTTTACTGTGACAGCCTAAATAATTGTGTTTTATTGGACTTTACTGAGGGATACTGTTGTTAATGTAGGACTCTTGAGGGCTTTTCATACTGCACTTAGCCCCGGGCTAAGGGACCTGTTAGGCCCAGGCTAAGGGACCTGTTAACCCCAGGCTAAAGGACGTGTTAGGCCCAGGCTAAGGGACCTGTTGTCCCAAGGCACACACTGGTACAATCTTGAAACATTCTGAAGTGGGCTAACCCCAACTTTAGGCTGGGGCTTGATGACCCTGCTCTGGAGCAGATTAGCCCTGAACTTGTGGGGTTATCCCCTGACAATCAACTAAGTCCAGGGCTGAAAAGTTCCAGTGTGAAACTGGGCTAAAAAGAGCAGAGTAGTCATAGAATATTCTACAACTTTCACATCTGTTGGTGTACCAACAGACATGTAACCCAGGGCTAGTAGAAGTTCTGTGTGACTCATATAGCCCTGTGCTTATCTTAGCCCTGGGCTAAATTAGTCTAAGATCAACTTTTAGCCCAGGAATATGCAGTGTGAAAAGCCCTGTAGAAATAAGGGTCCCAAAAGTTTTCTTCCTGAAAGGCTAGACCTTCTGAAGAACGCTTTTTTTGAAGAAACGGTTTGTCAAGAGTTCTTTGTAAGACAGAAGGTTCCATTAAGAACCCCTTTTAGAGAAAAGAGTTCTAAAGTAAAACTAATAACAGTCCATCCTGTCTGTTTACACCTGTTAGCAAAGTTATTTACTCATCAGTTTTGGTGTTTTTACTTCAAAACAGATTGAAATGTTAAAGTCATCATGCTAATGTTGAGTTAACAATAATCTAACATGTTTATTTGGCTCCCTGCTACTCTGCATTATATGTAGAGAAAAAGTAAAAGTTAATGTATTGCCAACTGGTCATCTGTCAGTTAAAGTCAATAACTGGCAGAAACAAGTAAAAGACAGTGTGCTTCATGATGGTACACAACAAGATGTGACCATATCACTCCAGTTAGCTTCTTCCTTGACTTCAAACACAACAAAAGTAAAGCACCAAATGAGCCTAGTGACTCCTGGTGTGATTAGCATCATTCACAGTTTGTCATGTGCCAAAAGGCTACAGCTAACTACTTTGTTACAGTTAGAAACATAAAAGTCAACACACAAACACATGTTGATAATATGCTAGCATAATGTTGACTTTAAAGCTAATAAGTCTGTTTTCCCACCTTCCAGGTTTTCAACCATGAAATTACACCAAAGCAACTGAGTTAAAAGTCAGCATCAAAGTCAGTACAACACTGTTGTGGTTTATAAATTTCAATATTTTTGTGGCTAACATTATCTGACAAGCTTTGTACATTTGATTTTAGCTACTTTGTTTCATGCTGAACTAGCTTCAAAAACATTAAAAGCAAGGGAAAAAATGTTGTTATGTAGCATCACTAGCATATTTTTTGCTATTTAGCAAGATACAGTAATGTTACGTTTCAGTACTCTACGATTTAAAACAGTCAGAGCTGCAGGAATCCAGAGTGCTGAGTCATGCTAGCAATGTGCTAACAAAACAGTCAAAAGTGAAGCTGAAAACACTTGGGGGTGTGTGTGCATGAGGTGAACCTTTATGGTGATGTAGCATCATTGGGCTACATCTCTCACTTTTCTTATATCTGCCAACAGGCTACAGCTAACTGGCTAACCTTTCAAATACCCTGTTAGCATTGCTTTTTCAAAGCTGCTGTCATGTAAATGATAAAGAGGGCAGACATATAAAATCAACATGCTAACATGATGATGACAGGCTGATAAAATGTTAACTACTGAAGACGGGGGAGAGTATATTGTGTTAGCGTGCACCCTGCTAGCCTCCCTCTGTGGATCTATAAGTGGAGCTGATGGAAGGTTGGACTCAGTATGATTTACATAATTGGGATGTTAATTCGTTAAGCCATGGGAGTTGATTATGTTGCATATTGATTGTGTTGTGCTGCTGTGAGGTCACACACCTCTTTAATGAAGGTATACACAGCGCAGGGGATTGTGGGAGTCTGATTAAAAATACAACTGCTGACACACCGCATTTTGACACACGGCGCAACGTCTGTGTGTGTGCGTGTGTGTGTTATGAAAATAATGTGTGTGAAAGCCAGCGGTGTTTATTGGTTTGATTGGAGTGTGTGTGACCTGCTGATGGATGGCGGAGGTGAAAAGAGGAGTAGAGGGAGGGGAAACTCCACCTGGTCTTACCGTTCTCCGGGTGCTCCATCTCTCCGATGCTGCCGTCAGGCGTGGTCCGCTCATAGTGGTCCTCCGGCAGCGCCAGCGGCCCGATCCGCGGCCCCGACGACGACTTGGAGCTGGGCGTCTCCGACTCCTCCAGGCCGCTGTCGTAGTAGCTGTGCTGGGACGCGTCCTGCAGATCCTGCGCCTGATTGGCCGTGGAGAAGGTCACTCGGCGATGGGGGAGCTGTGATTGGCAGACAGATAGAGAAGGAGGAGTATGATTAGTTTAGTTTGTCAAACATTTCACAGCTCATGATGACATTTTAAGTTAAATTTAACATATGAAATGGTTTTATTAGAAATCACTTCCAGTTTGATCTGATGCAGATGAAGCAGTTTAAAAGATTAAAGACATCAAGAAGAAGCCAGAGTGTAAAAATAACTTTAAAGAAGTCGTTTAGACACAGCGACTGGAACAATCACTTTCAAAAAACTTTCATTACTTTGCGCTCTGTTCTCAGACTCACTTATTTGATTTTTTTTACTTTAATTTTACTCCTCAAACCACACCATCAGTCAACTTTCATCTCATCACCACAGATCACATGTCATTTCATCCTATCCCTGCTTTCATGTCAACTTATCTCGTTTTACATCATCTTTTTATCTCAGCTAATCTTTTATTATATTTTATGTAAAAACAAGTCAGCCAAAGACACTGACATCTATTTCTGACCAACACCAAATGCAGCTTCACCACCACGTATCGTATGAGTGAAATTAATCAATTACTTTAAAAGAACAATTGACATCTTAAAAGTTTTTGTGTCAAGACTGTCTTACTGAGAAGACATGAACACAGTTGACTGATAGAGGTTTCCCTACCATCAAATATGCTTCAAGTTTAAGTTTGATGTTTCAGAAAATCCTTAAATGATGAGTTTTAAGCCTGAAACCAAACCAACCAACTCCGAGATGAATCATGACCATAAAACATTTGATTCAGACTACAGCAACAAAAGATTGGAAAATGGTGCAAGACTGTGAATGTAATTACTTTAAGAGTGAAGAAACTACTCATCCCATAAACCATTGCAGATGATACCACTTCTTTTTAAATTGAATTTTTGTCATCATTACAGTGTTATCACTGTTCATAGCAGTTGTAGTTTGTGTTGTGTGTGTATATAAATTGTATTCAGAGCAACATTATCAGTGAGATTCATGTTAGCTACCTAGCTAGTGAGCCTGCTAGCAACTTTTCAATTGACTTTAATGTAAACCCATGAAGAGGGAGGGAGTCACCATGTGGAGGAGGTAGGATGGATGGATGGATGGATGGATGGCTCAAACAAACTTCTGGGGTTCATGTCCCATGTGAAACAAAAATTATGACTTTCTTCATGTGAGTTTCATATTCATTTCATATTCATATTGCAAAATGCTTCAGTTACGAGGTACGTACATAACATAATTACTCTAATTCCAAACGTTCTTGTTCTAAACCTATCCAAGTAGTTTTTGTGCCTAAACCTAACCAAACTACAACTGTTTCATGGCGTTAACCACATGGTAAAAATGGCTTTCTGGTGGCGTCAGTTATTGCAGCTAAAGGGTACCTTGTGTTTCAGTATCCAACGCTGAGGGGCGGGGACTGTGACGAGTTGGGATAAGAGCAGGTTGCATTCTCTGAACAGACAGGGGCAGCATATCACAATAAGGTAAAGTAACAGCTAACTGTAGCTGCCATTAGCCAGTTAGCTCAGTTGCTATGCAGCTAGTGAACCTTTTAGCTAACCAGACTAGATGTTAGCATGCTAACTTCAGTAGATAACTCAGCAATATACCATAAATAGACGTCTTTGACATAACATCAAATCATCAGCACATATTTCTTCAGATTCTGTTGATAATTTTAGTTCACTGTTTTAATGTTTTAAATTAAAATTCATACATGCACCTTTAAGTGTGTGAAAACCTGCAAGACAAGGTCTCACTACTTTCAAATAAAGTGCATAATATTAAAAAGATAACATAACCTCCCTCCTTGGATGGATTTTTCTTATTAATATATGAACACACACATTGTGTCAATTCAAAATAAAGTATGCCCTGGTGGCCATGAACTGCTTACATATATTTTTGAGTTTAAAAGGAAAAGATACACCTTCATCTCATATAACTCAACATTTAGGTTGCACTGCATTAGATTTGACTCTTTATTGTTTAGTTTCTGGTGAATTTCTCCAACATGTGTTTGTTTCTTCTCCCACAGAGTCGTTTCTGTCACGGAGCAGATTGTTTTAATAAGAGCAGCAGGCTGAACACACACTTTACTGCTCCATTTACTGTGTGTTTCTGGGGGTGGAAGGTAGCTGTCTGACTCGTGTGTTTGATGGTTTTGTAATTAAAATACAATTAGCCTCCCTATAGCGCTGCAGGGACGCTGGACGCCACTCACACACACACGCACTGACACACACACTCACACAATGTGCAAAAACACAGAGTGCTGCCAAACAAACGGAGTCCTGATACAAAGGCACACAATGCGCGGTCAAACATTTCAATCTCACACACACACACACACACACACACACACAAACACACCTGACCGGCCCGTGCTGATAAAGAGCAGCATCCCTGGCTTGGCAGATACTCCATCACCATGGCAACTGGGTGCTGTCAGGACCCTGAACCAGTAAAACCAGCAGATCATCACACAGAAACAGACTGGGTTTAAGGTCTTTTTTAATGCCTTTATCTCCAATTTTTTTTAAGCAGCAGCTGAAAGATTTGCTTCATGAAAATTTTATTTTTCTCACACAGAGATTCAAACCAGTAACCAGCTGGTTATCAGTCTGCATCTTAATACTTAGAGGCCGCCCCTCCACTGCTCATCAGCTGCTGCACAATGACTGGTCACCAAGCATTTTTCCTCTGCCGTTTGAGAGTTTCGGCTCTATAAACGGATTTAAAAATATCTGTAACTGTGCAGCGTGCAGGTCCAAACCGCCTGAATTAATGTCACAGTGATGGAAAATGTACAAAACTCAAACCACACCGGAGCTGTCCTTTAAACTGTGTGGACACAATGTGCTGTCAAGGCATCAAAAGCACAGATCCCCGGTGCTCCAGGCGACAGGCTCCTCTCCAGGTAAACACATTTTAAATGCTCAGTAATAACTGGACTCTCTGCACATCCGAGCGCTCAACACTATCTGTCTTTATTCTCAGTAGAGCCCCTGAAAGTAGACGTGTTCAGACAGGTCACTATTTCTATTTTCATGCATATTGGGAGGTGTTATGTAATGCTAGCAAGTGTTTTTACACACAAAACTGTGAGTTTTTCCTTTTCACTACGTCCACGTCTGCTCACTGTGCGTCCTCTGAGTGTGATTTTACCACAACAGCAGATTCTGATATTTCAGATTTCAGGTGGTCTCTGACCAGCACATGAAGGCAACAAGGGATGTTAATGATTAGTCATTAATTGCTTTTTAATTTGTGTAATCAAAGACTTTTTTTCTTAAAAATGACTCAGACTGGAAAGTCATTTATCAAAATAGTTGGCAAGTAATTTAATAGTTGATTAATAATTTATTGCAGCTCTATTTTGTTGAATAAGAACAGACGGACAGGAGCAGCTACTTTGAGTGAGAGCCTCATAGTTTTATTATTCTGGTCATGAAAACCTGTTTGTGCTTCATGAATTAATGTTTCACATAACTTTGTGCTACTAGAATTGTTTAAATATAATAAATAATAAAAAATAAAATGAGAAAAGATGTGCATTTTAATTATTAATGGTTAATTGATTAATTAATTATTATTTTCAATTAAAGATTAAGAGAAATGTACAAAATTTGTAACCCTAAAGGCAGCACTCCACACCTCCACACCTTCAGCTGCATCATCACACAATTATTAACTCAAAAACAAAGTAAAATTTCATGAGGAAGAAGACTTTACTCGCTCTTCACTCCTTCTGCTTCCCAGAAGGACGTAACGTGCTCCTGGTTCACCTCAACCAATCACAGACCTTTAAGCTTCCACTTTTCTTATATCAGTATATTCAGTTCAATCAGCTGCTCCTCGAGCACACCTCCAATCAGCAGGTTCTGAAACATGATAATACCTCATTATTTCAACATCACTGCCGCTCAGTGTAATGGCTGACTGAAGTGAGACAAGATTTCCACCAAACATCACACAAACCAGGTTATTTATCCCAATACAGATGACATCAGACAATATTATCATGCAAACCAGCTGAAAGTCAAGTAAAATTTGAATATTTGTTGTGAACACATGTAACAAGTTGAGCTTAATTTAAAAATCTAGGAAACTGATTCCCCTGAAAAAGCTAAGTAACTGCAATTATTAGTCTTAAGGTTACTTTATATCTACTTGTTAAGCTTTTTTAAGTTGAATTTTGTGAAACTTTTCCAACTTGAAACTAGCACAGGAAATTAACTTGTTCTTTTTTTATTGTATCCAGTAGTCAGTGTGATTTTTTTCTTAAAATTGCATCATGTTTGGTCTTCTGTTAAACCATTTTCAGAACATATTTAAGGTGTATATTTTGGCATGTTGAACATAACTAATGCTGCACAAAGCATATTCATAAACCTTCAGCAGAACAGCTGAAAATGGCTGCTGACGATGGATACGAGACAGTCAACACAATGGATACTTCCTTCATTAGCTACTTCAGTTACAGCTAATGAAGGATTTGGGCTGCAGCAATCGATTATTTTAGTATTTGGATGATAAATACTTTTCCTTTATAAAATATCTCTCTTAAAATGAACAACTAATTGGTTTTCCTTTAGAAAAATCAACATTTTAAAAACAGTATAACATACATGTATATATGTATGCGTATGTATAATACTATATTCTATAGTCTAACTCAGTGTCCCGCCCACAGTACTATCTGATTGGTCACACTCCACGAGTAATGGCCAATCAACACTGAAGGCTGTCAGACAAACAGAGCTGCTCCAGTGAGCTGAGCAGAGCCGAGTGTCTAACAGGACAGACAGCAGATATAACTGAAGTTAAAATAAACAATAAACATCACAATCTTATGATCTGTCGCTACGATGACAAGAATGTCCAGTTACACCGCTGAAAATGTCACAGCCTGCAGGATTCACTCGATGGAGGCAAAAATGATGGTTTTTAAATCAGTCGCTCTTCCTCCAGTGTCACACAGAGCGCTTCGTGTGTGTAAAAGACAGCACACATTTGTCTTCTGTTTTCACTGCAACCCTGCACTGAGATTTATAGAGAATTATTACTTTAAAAAATATAACATAAACTAAAACTGTATTTCACACTATGATGGTCACATTTAGTGAGAATCCAATGAAATGAGAAGAGATGTTTCCACGCTACAGAACGAGGACCTTGCACTTGTGAGTTATCCTACTCACTTGGAAGAGGAAAGAGAGGTGAGGTGTTTGCAATATGCAAGCTCACCACCAGATGCCACTAAATCCTACAGACTGGTCCTTTAACAGAGTAATTAAATGAACTAAAACTTCCTGTATAAGCATTGATTTGAAGGTTAAATGGTGCCTGTATGTTCAAACGTGGCTGAAAAGTGAAAAAAAGCTTTTCAGATATCTGAATAATATTTGTTGTTTCAGCAGCATTAAAACAACTATTTTCATTGTTCGGTTACAAACTGGTTCACATTGCAGAATAGTAATTTCAAATCTGTTGAAACACCTGTTATATCAGTGCTGGGACTGCAGGTCGGAGGAGCAAATGAAAAACCCACAACACGACAGTGTGCTTTGGAAAGCGTTGGGCACTGATGTAAAGAATATGTGATTTTTTTTTTAGCTGAAAAGCACAAAAACAACAACAGTTTGTTTACTTTCAAAAGGACAGAAGTGGTTTTCAGTGTTGTACAGCCAGTTTTTTTTTACCCTCACAGGATTCCCAACACAAATAATACAGAACACATTCACAAAGAATAAACATTTCCATTTGCCAAATATTCAGATTGGTCCCTACCTGAGGCCCTGCAGCGGCCTCACAGTTAAATATGTGTGTGGTAGGAGTGTGGCGGTTTGTGTTATTAATAACTGCTTCCTGCTCCCAGCTTCCTCGGCTCTGTTTGCTGGGTGAGCATTAGGAAATAAATCACATCTATATATACATGAAGGGAGAAATGAAGCGGATCAAATCGTCTCGATCCCTCTCCTGCCTGTCTGTCACCTCCAGCATGCCCAAACACACCACACACACACACACACACACACACCACACACACACACACACACACACACACACACACTCTACAAAATCCCTGTTTTTTCCTGCCCTTTTTTGTACTTATGCTTGTGTGTGTGTTTGTTTGGCTGGAAATAGAAGTGCCACCTCAGCAGGTTGCACCATGGGAAAGTGGAGCAGATCAGAGGGGAGGAATATAAAGACCAACCAACATCCAGAACAACCTCCACCTCAGCCTCCGCCCAGCCGTTCGCCGCCATCTTGTACCCACACAGGACGTCCTCTTGTTCTAGATCGCCGCCATGCCGAGGACAAAATGGCTGCTATCTGCGTGACCGCACACCCTGGTGTTCCTTGCTGCCCTAGTTACTGTCCAACCGCAACTCAGAACCTCTGAGACACAACAAGACAAAGTCCACCACGACAGCCGGAGGTGAAAAAACACAGACTAGTGGCGTTCATGGATTGAGAATCATCGATTTAGAAGATTCATCGTGACTTTAAGAAAACAAGAAAGAGCAAATAGGATGAGGGGATGAAAATCTGAGCAGAACCCAGATCAGAGAGCGACCAGAGGATGGTCAGGACTGGTCTAAAAACTGATACTGGAGAAAGACAGTTGATCGTTGAGTCTCATTCCCAGGTTGTCAAATAACAACACCTTGGGTTGATTAAGGATTACGGAATGAGACTCATCAAATGGAATCGCTTATTCCAACTTTAAGTTAGTTGTGTATGACTAAGATGGTTGGATGGTTGGTTAGAAGAAGCCAACCAAAGACATTTTCCTCCCTCCTTTGTCTCTGAGACACAACAGGTCTTCAGTCCTTGAAGGATTCAGGTCTTTCTTTAGGTTTCTTTAGGAACAGACCATTTGTACTATGTCAGGGTACATAAAATCAGTATGTAATATTCTTATCAAAGAACACCCTGTCCTAAAAACACCTTAAAGCCCCTACCCTAAAATTAATCAGTTCAAAAGTGTCAACATTTTTTAAAAGGACATGATGATAAAAAAAAGACCTGCAGTTTAAGTATAGACGGACAGCCCACAAAAGACAGGGACAGCCTGCACTCATGAGTAAAACATCCGTATAGATCATCTGTGCATGCAGCTTATTACAGCATATATTTATGTTAGTGAAAAAGGTCCATGTAAGGAGGAGGAGGAGGAGGATGGATGGGTCAAGGAAACTTCTGTACATGTCCCATGAAATTAAATGTCACAGCTGACTTACATAACTTGTGTCACATTCGTACCGGAACTTAACTGAGGCCTGCATAAGAACTTTAACATTCTTATTTTCACCTCAGCCATGATCTAAAGCTAACTAAACTACATTTTACAAAGCTAGTAGGAGGAGTTTTATAAGCTTTTATGCTTCTATATGACCTACATAAATTAACCAGATTATCAGCAGGAAGGTTGAATATTTCATCTTAACACCTCCCACTGGGTGGACTCTCCTTGAAATCAGATGAAACAAGCCTGCATTTTCACAGACAAAGTTACAGTGAGTAGCCAGTTAAAAAGAAGCAGGAGATTTTTATTTGGATAATTTTATGTTTTACATTATATTATTTGATTATGGTGGTGTAAACATGACCACTTTTGTCCACAGTCAGGTTTCAGATTGATTTTTGCTGTTTGAAATGATTCTAAAATGTTTTAACTGTAAAACAGTAAAGAAAATTGTACAATTTTGTGAAATTATGATGATTAAACACTATAAAAGATGACACTGTAGTAGTTTTATTATTATTCCTCCTTATCAGCATATTGTTCCTCATTTTAAGCTGTTTAATATTCTGTTTTAACCCTCCAAACATATATACCAGACTTGAATGTGTTGACTGAACACAGTGTAACAGTGATGAAGGTTGCTAATTAGGTATTCAAGGAAAAGTAGCTCATCATGGCCTCCTTCCTCAGCAGCAAACTGTTAATGCTGCACTTTGAACGGGAGTTCCTGATAATTTCTCCACTGAAGAATATTCAGTCATCTGCAGGCAAAATGCACATATGCACTTTTATGTAAAACAAGGAGGCATGATGAACCATTTTTCCTTGAATCCATAGTAGCTGACCTTCATTACCATCGCTGAGGGAAACACAGAGGCCATGAATATGCTGCAGAATCCATCATGCAGAAAGGCAGAATTAAAGAGGCTTTAAATGGAGCACAATACAGAGTTTGCACAAGATGGCTGCAAAAGTGGAGGCAGGGAGTGATCTGTGAGTCTGTCAGCGACGAAATGAATCCAAAAGAAACAAAAAGGTGATTATTTTGAACATGTTGTGAAGATAAAGAACAGAGAACATCAACTTCACTTCACTTTACTACAATGATAACATGAAAATTAATGCCACAGATATTTATGTGACATTTTGCTCAGTTATTTGTAGAGGAGGAGGAGGAGAGAGAGGATGGGGAGGAAGACAGCAAAGTAACAAGAGCAATAACAGCAGCAGAAGGAGGAGGAAGAGGAGAAGTGGAAGGTGGAAGGAGAAAAAGGGGAAGGTTCAGGCAGATAAGAGGGTCCAGGCCTCTTCCTCCTGCTGCTGCTGCTCCTCATCCTCCTGCAGGAGGTGATAGAGGAAGAAGAGGAGGAGGAGGAAGAGGCGCGTTCACTGGGCCACATTGTTCAGAGATGATTAAAAACCAGCGAGAGGAGAAACGCACGACGCCTCGCTGGCTGTTTGTCAGCCGAGACACGGAGAGGGAGATAACTGAGTGTGTGCGTGTGTGTGTGTGTGTGTGAGATCCTCATTACCTCCCTCTGTGGGAGATAAGAGTGTGTGAGGCTGCATTGTGCATGCTTATAAAAGTCTGTCCTTATCAAGTATGCATGCACACACACTCTCAAACCAAAATACACACACGCTAACACACACGCACACACACTCTCAGCCCACGTGAAGAGCGGCTGCCAGCGATAATTCGACACAACTGTGTTGAATCCGAGTGGAGAATGAATGAGGAGTGGAGAAATAGATGGAGGGAGAGAGACTCCAACAGAAAGAGACCTAAAGAGAGACAGACAGACAGTAGGTGTTTCCATCCACACGTTTTATGCACATTTTCAATTTGTGCAGGAAAAAAACAGAGTGGAAATGCAGAAAATTGAAAAAAAAATCTCAAAATACTGCAGCAAATTTTACACCTGGCTGGGGTGGAAAAGTTTGTGTATCGATTAAAATAAGCACAGTGGAAACAGATATAGGTATAAGAAGACTTATACGTTCAGATAGTCCTGGTTGTATGAGGTACTTATCCATAGTCAGTGTATTACCCACAATAGATGCCCCTAGTTTGGAGAGGCAGCAGGAGTTTGTTGGGTTTGAAGCCAGTGATATTTGGCTCATGTAACAGCAGTCTTCCACCAGAAAAGGCTCTCTGACAGCAAAGTAAAGCTCTGAAAATATTTTAAATATGGTGCATACTTAATTAGTACAGAAAGATTCCAGTCACAACCCCCCATGAGAGGTTCTACAGTGTAACCCTAACCCTGGAACCCACCCAGGGTGTTCTACTGAGAATTCCTTCATATTTCAACGATTGCACCTACAGCCCACCCAGAGGAAAGTAAAAATATATTTCAGAAGGATTTATTGTTTTAGACATAGATGCATACAATCGAAGAAACGGGTTCTGTGGATAAAAACGGTTCTTAATGGAACTTCTTGCCTTACAAATAACTGTTGATGAATCCTTTCCTCAAAAAATGGTTCTTCAGAAGCAAACAGTTCTGAGCAGAAACTCAGCGCTGCAAGAAGAACCCCTCTGAAACCCTCATTTTGAAAACTGTAGGCACCTAAAAATACATTTTCTCATTGATCCTGTCCACAGCAGAACATTGTTTAGCTTCCTACACCAGTACTCCTGCTGCTTGTCCTCTTCTTCTACACCAACTGAAGAATCAGCTCCACCAGCTGTTTATCTCCACCTAGATCCTTACAAACACACAACTGTAATGGATGGAACCACACATTACTTTGCATTTTGTTTTGCCGATTTACTCAGAATCAGGACAAATGAAGGCAGAGAGGGACTGACAGAGATGGAGTGAATGGAAAGAGGAGGTGGTGTGTGTGTGTTTGAGTGTGTGTATCACCCAGTGGTGTGACAGAAAACACTGCCCTGCAGCCAAAACAGCACTCCCTCTCTCTCCCTCCACCTTTCTTTCCCAAACAACTCTGTACCTTCCCTCTCTCTTCCTGAGTCTCTCTGAGTGGAGGTTGTGAACGCGACGCTGCAGGCAGTGATTCACTCTCTGGGAGAAGCAGCCTGCTGTACTGAGCGGAGCAGGTGTGTGTGTGTGTGTGTGTGTGTGTGTGTGTGTCCATACATACAGTATATATATACATACAGTATATACATATATATATATATATATATATATATATAAAAATAATAATTCTCACATGAACAGAACATCTGCCTGCAGCTGCTGTTTCTCCTGAAACTAAACATTTGTTTCCACCACAGTCTCGTGTCCTTTCAGCGAGGAAGCTTTAAACGTGACATGTTTGATCTGCAGCTTCTGACCAATCGGCATGGGTTATAATCTAAATTTAAACAGAGGATTGTCCAGTTGTTCTCAACATGTTCTGCATTTAAAGTCGATATGAAATGAAAAATGCCTTTTTAACACTTTTAGATCCCTCTCTGGTCACCCTGTGCACCTCATTAACAATATGAGACAAATACTACAAAAACAAAATCATCTCTTTGTACTATTATATCAAAATCCAGTCGTTTTGTATTCCTGTAGAACAAATATGACATAAGCTTACAGTTTCAACCAATAACACATTGTCAATTGATCATCAACTTTCAGCGGCAAAGAGCCAAGATTCAAGACACACAGCCACGCCCACTTTTCAACATTATGTCCCACCTGCCTGTCCTGTTTCACTCAGTTTGACACTGTCAAAATGCTGTTTCATCTGGACTGTAACTGCAGTTCTGATGTACACCATATGGCCAAAAATATGTGGACAAGTGTGTCCACATACTTTTGTCTGGAGCTATTTTTGTAATGGAAATAAATTTAACACTGCACACATATACAACAATATTTTATACGATAACGTGTTTTTTCCTGTTTTTTTCCCCCTGACCTCAACCTCATCCAACAACTTTGCGATTAAACTGGAACACTGACTGTGAGCCAGACCACATTTATGGAACTCAAATAAAGCATCTAGACACTTCCTCCTCCGCGGTATCTGACTAATAAAATGCTAAACACTCAGAGGCTGATAGAGAGTTTGATTACTGATAATGGCCGCTGATCAGAGAGCAGCAGCACAGACAGCAGCTCTGTGTCTAGATGTAAAGTTTCCAAATAAAAAAAAGCCACAGTAGGGAAATGAGTTTCCATCAGGGTCCAGACACCGTGAACATATGCAAAACACACTCACATGCCTGCACAAGATGCTGTTTGTGTGTGTGCCTGTGTGTGTGTCTGTGTGTGTGGTATCTGAAGTTAAACATTAAAGATTATCAGACAAAAACAAACAAAAAGATAACTTTGTACAAAAGCCTTCAGTGTTTTCTGTCTTTCTCATATTAACCTGAGCCTCACAATCAGAACTCTACACAACAAAACCCTTTATTCATTTAACAAAAGGAGCTATAATTCTCAGAGGTTGAAGGATAAGTCAGAAGATATTCTATATTTTTCTTTTTACAAATCCCCTTTATCTAACAAGTATTGTGTGTGAATCAAAGCCTGATGTTTCTTCTTCTTCTTCTGTGCCACAAAGCTCCATTGTTGTCCAAAACTATTGAAAAATATGTTATTTCATTGCCATGAACACACACACACACTGTAGTTTACACACACACTGCAAACACTCACTAGAGCACCAACAGTAGATTAATCCGCTGCTGAAAATAGACCCCAAAACAGGCACTATTCATGTCATTGCCTAATCAGAGTTGTCAGTTAATGTGGTCAACTGTAGCATAAATTCACCAGTGCTGTTATATTAACTAAGACAGATGAATTCCCCTGCTGCAAAATCAGGTGTTCTTCCTGCATCCAGTGATGTCACAGTGATGCCGTTGGTGTTAAGGAAGAGCTACATGCCATTTCAGCTTGGATTTGTAGTCTCCTCCTCTCTGTAGTCAGGGAGCATGCTAGATAAGTATTTTTCTGGCCAAAAAATAGCTACAGGTTAGGGTAGTGATAGATGGAAACAAAGGTGTGAGAGTCAGCAGCTTGCATGCAATGCATCCTGGTACATGTAGGCACTGCTGCATAGCTCAGAGAGCAGGAGAACTCAGCTTTCTTGGTCAGTATAAAGAGGCTATGCACCAGGACACAGCGCCTCAGATGGACTGAGGGGTGAAACATCTTGCAACAAGGCTGCCTTTCCCAGGGAAACAATTTACCAAAGACACAGTGGTTCACGGACACGACATGGACACGGATCAAGTTTTCTGACATTTATATGGACCTGATTTCAACACTGGGAAATACACAAAGCATTGAAGTAACGTTACAACCAAGCGACCACTTTTGTTTCTCTTCTTTGCTTTAAGGATTTGTTGGAAAAATTACGACATACAAATGAAAAATGCTCAATCTTTCATTCAGAAGTAATATTAGTCAATGCATTTTTTAAGTTAAGGTCTTATTTTACCCTAAAATCCATGTTTCAGTGTCTGGATTCCAGTTGCTTCTGTGAATTACAGCGATTTAACTTATAAATACAGAATAACATCAAATTTTACGTTTAAATGTTGTCTAAACAAAAAGTAACTGTACAGGAGGATTGAATGTTCAATAACAGTGTTACAAGTATATATTTAAAAATATATATTTATAGTTTGACTTTGGTGTAAAACATCCAGTGTAATCTAAAATAGTTCATCAATGTGCTGATGCTCTCTGTCCCTCCTTGTGTGTCTTTGTCCAACAGAAACAAGCTGTATCACTGCATCTGTCACTCAGCATCACTCTGCCCCACATTAACACACACACACACACACACACACACACACACACACACACACACAGATGAAACAGGTCAGCTGAGTCTCTCATCTGGTTCCCAGAGTTGAATTGTACGCCTGCATTCCTCTGCCCTGCAGGTGTGTGTGTGTGTGTGTGTGTGTGTGTGTGTGTGTGTGTGTGTGTGTGTGTGTGTGTGTGTGTGTGTGTGTTATCACTGAGCCAGTAAATCTAGTGTTATACTGGCAGAGCACATGGAGCCATAACTCTGGAGCACACTCACCTCCAGCATCACACAAACACAGCAAACACACACATACACCAGTAATGTCCTCAGGTAAACTACAGTGTTGTCATGAGGGGAACCGCACACACACACGCACTCCACAGAGCTGCAGTGGTGACAGCTCTGTGCGTGTGCGTGTGTGTGTGTGTTCAAAGCTGACAGTGACAGAGACACTGACACAGCAATCCAATGAACTCGGGGGGTGACACACACACACACACACACACACACACACACACACACACACAGATCAGAGAAACGAACTTGAATAAATCTTCCTCTTCAGCTTGTATTTTTCAATTTGCTGCCTCGCTGCTCCCTCACACAGCGCTCAAACTCACTGACAACAGTGAACGCAGCGCTGATGGCTGACGGGGTGGACAGGAAAACCCCCCAAACTGACCCATGGAGACAGTGAGCGGGGGGGCAGCGGTGTCCCATTGTGCAGGGTTGCTGTATTTTTGTATGTATGAGCATTTCATGAGTTGCTGATGTTTTTGAACTGTCAGTCTCACAACAAACTGTGCAACAAAGCAGTTTCTTTAGATTCACTCATAAACAGGAGGTTCAGATGATGAAGAGGAGTTGTTTTTTTTTTTGCCGAGTCCATCCATACAGTACATTGAAACGGTGTCTATGGGGGGAAAAATACCCCAGAATCCAGAGATAGTTTTTCCCGGATATTTCAAACCATGACCCATATATGATGAAATATACGTTGGACGCTGTCAGATCACATCTCATCTCCAGACTGGTGCCACTTTGAAACTATCAGAATATAGAGATAAGATATTTTTCCTGTATGACTGATGCTGCATTTTGAATGCCACACACACGCTTCAGAGACAAGAAGTGATGATATGCCGCAGTGTTTGTTTATAACACAGCTTTGTTAAATACTCAGCTCTGATTGGTCGATCATAGGGCATTCTACGGTGTGTTATTTCCATTGTTATGGACACAGTTCTGATTATAGACTCTGGAGGGGCAATAAAATCACTGATAAATCACTAAAATCATCTTGTGCCGAATTACTGACTTTGTTTTGGTAGATAACCATGTAACAGGCAGGAGAATGTGCAGTGAAATAAATCCATAAAATCAGTTTTTCTACAGTAAGTCCAATCAGATCAGGCTGATGGGCTCCTGTGGACTTCACAGCAAATACCTGATGTCCGTTTTACAAGAGAAAAGGCACGTGTTGCAACTGCCCCCCTGATGTTTTTTTCCCGGCTCTCCCCTACCTGTTTGTGTCTGTAGATTTGACGTTTCTTCAGTCTGTCTGTTTTGTCTGTTTGCATTTACTGGATATTTGATGCATTTACATATTTATAATTACTCTGTATTGTCTAGAGGCAGAGTTTGGATGTGTTTCCATGCATTAACATGTATTTCTGATCATTTCTGACAGTTTGTGTACATTCATTCTCAGGTGATGTTTATGGATGAGCATGTATTGTGATTTACTGTAAAGTGTTTCTCTCTAACTTTCATAACGAGCAGGAAAAAACTTTAGATTGAACTGAGGCAGAGAAAAACAGCAAAAAGTGGGATAGAGTGGTTTCCAGCTGACAGCTCTGGTATGTTAATCCCTAAAAACACCTCCCTCCTCCTCCTCCTCCTCCTCCTCCTCCTCCTCCTCCTCCTCCTCCTCCTCCTCCTCCTCCTCCTCCTGCACTCAGGAATGCTGCAGCAGGTTATAATTGGCTCCAGGACGGAGCGAGGGAGGATGAAAGAATGAGAGAAAGGTGGAGTGATAAAAAAGACGGAGAGGGAGAAATGTGAGCGAGGAGATTTGGTTTTGATTTGCTCGGCTGTCGTCCAGCTTCGACGTCGCAGAGAAGAAAAACACACAGCAGAAACTCTGATTTCCAGTTTTCCGTATGAAGTTATGACTCAGAAAATCTGCTGCTGTGTGAATCTTTTTCTTCCTAATTTTAGCTGGAAGATGTTAAATCAGAACGATCTGGTGAAGTCAGGGGACGACGTGTGAAGTGGGTCAAATTTTCACTTTCATTTTTTCGGGAATATCAGTTTCTGAAACAGATTGGTGAAATCATGTGGAAATAATTTTATTTTTGAAGTGGCATCATTAAAAGAGTCACATCAACACCCCAAACTTCATGTTAAGAGATTTTAGAGACATTTATTTTGTGTAATATTAGGGAAGCACTGAAGACACTCTGCTTCTGTCCGTTATTTCCCTTCAGAGGCTCTGGTTCTGTCCCCGGTTCTGTCCTTCAGAGGTCTCTGGGTCTCAGCAGCTGTCTGTCGGTGAGCAGCAGCTCCGCCCGATGACAGATTTTGGATATCATTACATCATGATATGGAATAAGTGTTGTCTTTTCCTGGTTTCTAAAGGCTGCATTACAGCTTATTGGACTGTTCCAGCTGTTCTATTATTTCGCTTTACCCACCGAGTCATTATATCTACATTACTGACGATTATTTACCAAAAGACCTCTTTCTAAGAATGGCCTTCTTCACCATTTTCAATCTGGTTTCAGACCAAACCATAGCACAGAGACAGCTCTTGTTAAAGTTTTAAATGACCTCAGATTGAACGCAAATGATGGAAACGTATCCGTCCTCGTCCTCCTTGACTTTAGTGCCGCGTTTGACGCTTTTGATCACAATCTATTACTCGGCCATCTTGAGAAATGGGTCAGCCTCTCTGGTGCACCTCTAAGCTGGTTTCAGTCGTATATTACTGGAAGGAATTGCACATCAGAAACAGCAAATATTGGCTGTGGTGTCCCACAAGGCAGTGTTCTAGGACCTCTGCTGTTCTCAACATACATGTTGCCACTCAGAACTCTAGCACCAACATCCTAAAGCGAAACAAAGATGAGACTTAGATCCTGCTAGCTGGACCAAAGACTAAGAGGGATTCTGTTCTTGCTCATCTGGGACAGATGTGCAGACAGAAGTGAGAAACCTTGGTATTTTTGTGTATCACTGTCAACTAACTCTCAAAACACAAATCGTGGTGTCTCTGCCACAGACCGACATCATAATTTCTACTTTTTACAAACGTTCTCTGACACACGAGAGGGTGAACAACTTGATTTCCTCTGGAAACAGAGAACAGAGTTGTTTTCTACATTATTTACTAATTATCTACAACATAAATTTAACAAGTCTCTTGTTAAAGAAAAACAATGCAGATTGGAAACAGACTGCTTGGGAAAATGAACCACTTTGTCATGTGCCAGTATCATGGGAACATTAAAGAATAACTGGCCAAATCACATGACAGAGAGCTGCAGACGGCCTGAAAACAAATAAACACAAACATCAAACCAGCTGTAGGTTTTAAAGAACATAAAGATCCACATTTTAAAGCCAGGTTGCAAATATTTAGTTCTCATATAAAGGTTGAAGTTTGAAGATTGAAGACCATTCTTTGTGTCCACACAGGAGTCAACGCTTTCACACACACAGATGGAGTCTACCTGAGGCGAAGGCTGAGGTCAGGAGGAGGGGTGTGTGTCTGTGTGTGTGTGTAGTGGCAGGAGGGTGTCTATATATTTTTCCTTCTTTACTTTCTCCTGGCCATCACTCACACACACACACACACACACACACACACACACACACACACACACACACACACACACACACACTTCAAAAAAAGATGACAGGGTTTTTTCATCCATCTCTTGTGAATTTTGTTCACAGACAGAGAGATGTGAAAGGAGAAGAGAGTGAAGAGAGTTCAGTGAACAGAAGACTCAATCAGCTGAACCTTTTTCATGAAAAGTGCCTCCACTCACACTGGACTGCTTTGTGATGATTTGTGTGTGTGCGTGCGTGTGTGTGTGTGTGTGTGTGTGTGTGTGTGTGTGTGTGTGTGTGTGTGTGTGTGTGTGTGTGTGTGTGTGTTTGTGTTTGTGTTTCAAAGTTAAAACCACAGTCACAACACACACTCCAGTTTAAACTTTGACCTCCTCGTCTGCCGACCAATAAAACAAATTTTCAGTAAAGTTCTGATTCAAAAGGAAAATCGCACAATGCAACTGTTTATTCAAGCATCATTCTCTTCACAATTAAATTATTACTCAAGTACTGCACTTAGAGCTCCAGTGTGTCGCATTTACAGGGATTTATTGGCAGAATTGAGCAGAAATGGAACAAAATTTTCACAAGTATGTTTTCATTAGTGTATAATCACATTAAAACTGTGGTTTTGTTGACTTACAATAAGTCCTTTAGGTGTACAGAAAGAGCAGCTCCTCGTCCACAGAGGCTGTCGTGTTTCTACAGCTGCACAGAATGGAAAAAAAAGCCTCTTTATGTGGACACCATTGATTTTCCTAAACGCCTGCAGGGGGAGGGGGAGACGAGGTGTTTACAATCAGCAACCTCACCACTAGATGATGCTAAATCTCACAAACTGCTGAGTGCAAATTTGAGACATTTATAATCTACTAAACTTCACATTTCATGCCACTTTACATTTCTATTCCACTACATCTCAGATATAAATTATTCTACTTTTTACTTTATTTTATTTGTTATAAATTAAACTACCCAGCGAAAACAATTAGTGGATTAATCAATTAGTTGTTTTACAGAATTGTCAAATATGTGTATAATAGTTTTATAATCACACGTGTGATAACATTTCTCACTATTTTTGCAAACCAAACAATTGATTAATGGAGAAAATAATTAATCCATGATGAAAGTAATTATAATATGAATTACAATATCCTGCTTATACATAATACACAAGTAAATAGAAAGACACTCGGAGAACAGAGGTCCAACAGTCCTGTAATCTACTCTAAGATATTCAAATCTGCAAGCACAACCATCATATATGTCTGGATATATTTCAATAATCATATTTAATAATCTATTATTATTATATTTAATAATCGTACTGCAATTATAATCTAACAAAGAGAGTCAATGTCATTTTTCCAAACTAAAACATCAAAGTACACATCATATTAATTTTTTCCAAAGATGGTTTCTGTCACTTTGGGTAGTTCTTATCACACTGATGTTTGTTTCTTTTGCTATTTGATGCTATAAAAAGGGGGTTTCATGCAATGATTGACAGTTGGGCGGGCTCTATGGGCGGTAAGTCGAAAGCGTGGCTCCAACCAGTGCAAGATGGCAGCTCTCGTATCCGGGGTATTTTAGTTCCAGTTTTGTACAGCAGGAGAAAGAGGAGACGTGTCATCCATCTTTATATATAAGTCTGTATCTGACTTGCCTGGTAAACCATGAACCTCAAGTTTTGGACCCTTCAGACAAAAATAATCATTCAGAAAATGTTATTATTAGAACCTGCGTCCATCCCACAGCTGATCACTTCCTCATATGAACCCACATGAAAAATCTGCAGTAATGTTTGAGGTGACTGTTATGTTTTGTTGTATATTTAGTGGCGGCACACCTTTTATTTTCATTATGACGGACGTGATGAGATGAGATACCAGCGATACAACTGACCTGTCTTGTTAACAAAAGTGAAAACTAATCTGTGTATCCACCCGGTGATTCAGACCCGCTCCAAAATTCTAAATGCTCTGCCTTTGGCCTCGACCTTCCACCAAGTTTTGTGAAAACTAAACCTTCTACAACCTTCTAAATGTAATCTAATAATACAGAGGTACTGATAATTTTTACATCATTATTATTTTGATTAAAAAAAAAGGTGTGATTTTTCCCACCAATAATCTGCACTAAATTCAGATGTTTTTTAAACTCTGTAGAATCTTACTGGTGGACGTCTGTTTTTTGACGCACATTTTACCTCCTGCAATTTGAAAATGGCAAAAAGCCATACTGCAATTTTGATAAAATTTCGATTAATTGCACAGCTGTAATTCACACTTGAGTAAATGTATTTAGTTACTTCCCAGCAGTGCTCCCGGGTGCTGCTGGTGTTTAATGACCTCGACTGAAATCACGTTTCCAGCTCAGTAACCATCGCTGCTGTTTACATCTTCACTGTTATACACTACATACAGTACAACACACACACACACACACACACGCACACAAATGTAAACAGCAGAACGTGACATCTGTTTACATCCTGTAACATGTTCCTGTAATAAGCAACATATTGGATGTGTTAATAGATCTGGGATTATTGGGAATAAGTGGATTAACTGTGACATGTTTTCTGTATGTTTCTATGAATTCTTATTATAACATCAGCCGCTGCAGCACTGGGGACAAATTCAACCCGTTTAACATAATAGTGTGTGTGTGTATGTGTGTGTGTGTGTGTAAATGTGAACACACAGCTCGTCATCCTGTAAGCTCGAGTTTCTCCTTCACTTCCATCTTCCTCCTCTTCACAGCTCATTCCCTCTCTCTCATACATGGAGGTCATAAATCACAGCGACTCTCAGGACGTCTGTCTACAGCTCAGCTTGAGAGTGTGTGTGTGTGTGTGTGTGTGTGTGTGCGCGTGTGTGTGTGTGTGTGTGCAGGTGTACATGTGTGCCTTGGGGGAGGCCAGGGTCCATATGCATGTATTACAATCCATGTGTGTATGAATAGTAAAAATAGTCACAGCTGAGCGGGCAGCGGGGGTGGGGGGGTGGGGGGGTCCAGGTCGGGTCAATTGTCTGGAAACAATGGAGGGAAGCAAAACACTGACGGACCACTGAGGGTTTCTGACCGAGGAGCTTCTGCTGTGGGAATAAACAACGACTAAATAAAGATGAACAGAAACAGGAAGGAAACTCTGCTGCAAACATTCAGAGGAGAAGCCGCACGAATGACAGCGGCGTCCGGTCACGTTATTTTTTTAATTGATGGAACAGATGATCTTCAACTTTTACTGAGTCGTACGTCACTGGTCTGGAGTCAGCTGGTTTTACCCCGTGGTGGAAAGAGTACTGAAAATCTGTACTCACACACAAGTACTGTTACATCGCTAAAATATTACTCAGTTACAAGTAAAAGTACTGCTGTTAGAAAATACACTCGAGTGAATTACAAAGCATTCATCAGAAAAACTACTCAGAGTATCAGTTACTTTTTAACCGTTGATGTTTAAAGCATCGGTCTCTCTGTTCTGCTCAGTGGTCCGTCACCTCTGTGCATTTTTTATTAAGTATTGTTTTTATAAGATAAAAAACACTTTCTCTTGTTTTCAGATTTTTCTTAGATTTCTATTCATTTTTTCTCATTTTCAATCAAAGTTTAAGTTATTTATTCGACAAATGGCCCCGCCAGACAAAACAACGTCAAATGAGGTGCAGTTACTCCCGTTTCTATTGTACTCAGTTCTCAATTATGATTTTAAAAGTAACTAAGTAGATTACATTATGAAATGCATACTTAAGAACAGACTTGAAAATCTACTCATAAAAGTACAAGTACCTAAAAAAAAAGATGGTGTTGGAATAAATAAGTCTTTACTTCTTTCTACTCCTTTTCAAACACATAGCATTTAATTTGTGTAGTTTGTTGTGCCAGTTTACTGTTTATTGAACTTTAATGATATTCTTATTTGTTTGTTTTTAATCTCACTTTTCATTTATATTTATTGTTTTATATATTTTTCTTTTGTTACACATTGGAAATAAATAATTTCCATTTATTCATTCATTCATAATTAGTAAATTACAAAAATATATACATATACATACATGCATCCATATATATGTGTGTGTATACATATATAATTAAAATGCAGTTGCAGCTATTAAAGGCAGTAAAATATTTTATTTATCTGTCATTTATAGTATCAATACTTGTAGAGGTTAATTTAGTTAATAAGTTAAATTAATGAGTTCATTAATCTGACAACAAATTTCAAAGAAAAATGAGTCATTAGCCTTTTTTTCATTTTGTCTAATAAATAATGTTTGTTAAGGAACTGTCCCCTGACCTCCATAAGCAGTATCTCTTTCTAGTATCTATAATGTTGCTGCAGTTTACTGAATCTTCACTTAAATGAACATTTTCCTCCTCAATCCAAACAAATCAGCTCATCTCACAGCTTGTTTTCATCTGAAAAAACATCTTTAATTTGACACCAAACATGTGTCATGTGGAGTTCAGCACTATTTACCTCAGATTAAATGAATCTCAGTCTGCCTGAAAGAAAAGAATTGAAGTAACTTCAGGTCAATATCATAACGAATATGTGATCAACAGCATTTCTCTCTGTTTGCCTCCTGAGTCACATTCAGAGATCATAACTATATAACGCTGGACTTTCAAAATAAAAGAGAAATGTCCCACACAGTTCTGTTATGAGAACAAATGTGACAGCAGGTCATGTTTTTGGCAACTTATGAGAAAAATTGGCCAATTTTTAAGTAGAAAAGTTGCTGCAACCCACTCAGTCGTCCCTACAACTCTTAATAGCGTCCATCATGGGCAGATCCCATCATTTTGATTCATATTTCAGGTTCCAGTTACTGAGGACAACTTAAAGTATCTACAGCATAAAGCTCAGGACTTTTTGTTCCCATGTTTTAATCCACTGAGACGCTCCAGTCTGGAGGGTTAAACAGATAAGGACGTTCAGGTGTTTCACAAAATATTTCAGAGGGTTTCTTGTTCCTACAGCTGTGAGACAGATGAGTATCAGGTGATATTTGCATGATTTCTGTGATATGCTGCTGTTTTTTTTAACCTATATTTTATAGTTTTTCCATCTGTGTTCCATGTGTGCTATTTTACTGATCTTTATTCTTTGCTGCTTTTCATGTGACCCGTGTCAGAGAAGCTGCTGAGAACCCCCCCCCCCCCCCCCCCCCACACACACACACACACACACACACACACCTTTACATGTCGCATTCTAATGCATCTCGTATCCAGATCGTATCCAGATATGATTTAATGTGATTACACTGACACCCGATATTGATATGTCTCCGGTGTCACAGAGATCAGATCAGGATCAGTTCGGTGAACTCTTTAACACTCAAAGTAGTTAGCTCATTTGCATGTGGATGATGTCATCCTGCATTAATCTGCATAAAGTTTAGTGATTGTGATTGTTGTAGATAGAAAGAATCAGATAAATAACCAGAAACACTGCAGGAACATTGTTTATTTGAATTAAAATGTTTTTTTTTTTTTGCTTGTTTGTTTTTTCTCATTTGTCTTTTTTTTCTGACTGAGGCATCTGCTGAATGAGGAAATGTAAAATTAAAATGAGACAAAAGCAGGAAAAAATGAAAATGAGAAAAAAAAAACAATTGCATCTCATTAATTATCAGTGATTAATTGATTTTTCAACTGTTGTTTAAGGAAAATGTGCATTATTTGCAACCCTAATTCAGATAATCATGATCCTGGAAACATCCCAACCCAAAGAGGGAGTGTTCCTGCACTCTGGAGTTGAGTCACAGCTAACCAAGCTAACAGCAGTTAGCTTTAAGCAACAAATAAAGTTATCCACCAGGAGACTCTGTGAATGACCTTCTGTATTTCCTCTGTGATATAAAATCTGCGTGGTACAAAAATCACAAAAAACACTAAATTTATTCAGTTTTGAGCAGTACTGTGGTGAATAATTTTCTTTTTGGACCCCAAAACAACTAATGTATCCTACAAAAAAACTATTTTATGCAGGAAATAGTTTGATTTCGAAAATATATCCAGCTTCTGGTTGACCCCATCTTCCATATTCCAGCATCATTAGCAGCTAACAGCTAGCAGAAGTCCAGTTAGCTTGCTCCTGATGGTTTGTTGTTCTGCTCTGTCTGTCCGTCTGTGTTGGCCAGTGGATCTGTGGCATGTTAGCCGGTTAGCCGTTGGGCTTTATAGAAACAGACGTCTCTACAGGAACGAGGTGGACACTAGCCAGAGTTCATTAGCATCCAGTCTGGATTAGCTTCTAGCTTGCCAAGGCTGCTGCAGCTAGCCAAAAGAGACAACAGGCCTATAGGGAACGACTGGACAGGCTAATGCTAACGCTAACGCCAAGTCTAATCAGCAGCAGACAGGAGGAGAGACAGAGAGGAGGATGGCAGCAGGACAGCAGCAGTTCCTCCAGAATTACAATGAAGGGACAGAAACTCATCTTCATAAAGTCAATAAAAGCAGTCAGAGAGAAAAAGGGGCCCTTAAAGAAATTAAACAATAGGACATACTGTCAACTAAAAAAACTGAAAATAAAACAGGCTGCAAACCAAACTAACATGTGAAGGAGCTCTTCAGCCCCGACAACATGGACAAGGAGTATCAGAGGCAAACACAAGTGATTAGATAATTATATCAACCAGGAATCCGTATGTCGTTCTCAAGTGTTGTCAGAGCAAAATGAAAAGTCTTTAAACATCAGTGTGGTGATGTTCCAGAGGTGTGGATACAGGTGTGGATTGTTTGGAGAAAACAATATCTGGCTTATGCAATGGTTTGCCATCTGACAGCAAGGTAAAGTGGTATTTTTAGGTGTCTACAATATGTTTTCTGCTGATCCGTCCACAGCAGTACATTGCTTAGCTTCTTCCCAACCACCATCTACTGTAGGTAATACACTGACTATGGATAAGTACCCCATACAACCACACCTTAAATGATCTGAACTATCCCTTTAAGCTAATTCCCTACTTAAAGGGGTTAAGGAAACCCCTGAGGTGTTGAAAAATAGCAAAAATGTTATGGACTGCAAGATTATTAACTGGGAAAACAACGTTATGTGTTCTGCAAAACAAAATTGTGTTAATTTTCTATTTTCAATTTTTGTTTTCTTTTCTGTTGAATTACTTGATACTTTTAAAACTTCTTTCTTGCAAATATTTTTCGCTGCCATATCTCAAGATCACTACTCAGTATAAAGGCCCTTTTCTTAAGATAACAAGATAATTTATCCCAAGAAAATAAGCTTTCTGTAGGTATGTCTGTTCTCGACTTGTGTTTCCCTTCTCTACAAAGTATTTTAATAAAATAATTTATTGTTTTTTTTGTGCAACAATCTAATAATATTGATGCAAACTGAAAATATTGATTCATATCATCATCTTGAAGATATACTTTTATTTTGAAAATCCCCATGGCATGTCTGTGTCACAAATATCTGGAATAGTTCAGATATAAAACTGTGGTAAACTTTGTGATATCGGCGTTCCAGGGATTCCATCCTTTTTGCTAAACTAGGCCAACCACATGAGGCTGATCCCCATCTGAACATATCAAACTTCTTTTAAAAACAACAAAATCCAAAATGTTGAACTGTGCCTTTAAGATGGAGATGTTGTGTTTTAGCAGCCAAAACCTTAAATAGTAAAATCACATTTTTCTGGGTCTGAGATCCAAATCAAACTGCAGTAAATCTAGTCGAGCCGCAGTGAAGGAGACAAGGACACATGGATTTAGTGATAAAAGGTCACAGATGATTAATTTGGGGAACTAATTAATGAATTAAAAGGTACAAATTACTATAATGAGGGTCGGAAATAAGTATATTGAGGGCACAGATTAGTGATCTGAGAAAATAGTTATTATAATTTATGAAATAACGTTCCTCCCCAGCTCTGGAGCACACACACACACACCGCTGCACACTACTGCTGCTGCTCCTCCACATGTACACACACACTGATAACACCTGCAGAGACAGACCAGGACTTGGAACTGGACTTTGACCCCCTCCTCTGTGTTCCCCAGCAGAGCCCTGAGGTCTCACCTGAGGACACCTTAACCCTCCGAAACACTGATGAACGTCAACACAACAACAACCTCCAACCTGCGCTGCATCGCTGCTCGGCTCACCTTTGGCACACTGAGCAGGTGTGAAATGAGGTCATGCGCGCACACACACACACACACACACACACACACACACACACACACACACACACACACACACACACACACACACACACACACGCACACACACACAGAGAACTCCTTCCTGTTCCCTCTCCTTTTATCAGTGTGAGTCGACTTCCAGCACAGCCAGCGACAAGGAAGTTTAATGTACAAATGTTTCTCAGTAATCTGATTCGTGTGTCACACTGTGCAGGCTTACCTTTACTGGAATGACACTGATCGCAATAATCAATTATTAATCGACTATTGAATTAATTGACAGCTATTTTAATAACCGATTTATCATTTTGAGTCATTTTTTAAGACAAAAATCTCTAATTTCAGCTTCTCAAACATGAATATTTCCTGGTTTCTTTACTCCTCTCTGACAGTAAACTGAAAATCATCAACTTGTGGACAAAATAAGATATTTGTGGACGTCATCTTGGACTTTGGGAAATACTGATCAACATTTTTATCCTTGGACCAAACAACTAATTTCCCTTCAAATTCTCTTTTTTATGTTTTTATGTTTTGAAGCACAAACTGCCTACTGAATAAATAATTTAAAATGTTTGTGTCTTTCTGGTTGTGTCCATTGGCAAAGCCAACAGAAAGATGGACAATGTCTCTTTAGCAAAGGGAAGATGTACTGGTGTTATTGTGCGACTTTAGTGAATCCAAATGAATCATTGTCTCACAATAACACAAACAAACTACCTGATCGAGGCAGCAGTAGACCAGCAACTCCTGTGTCCTGCGAGGCAAAATTACTGATTTTGTCAATGGAGTCTGGTGCCTTTGCAGAGAGCGATATGTAGCTTATATAACAGCAGTTTCCTGTTGAAAAAGGCTGTCTGACAACAAGGTAAAGCAGTGAAAATATTCTATATATAGTAAAGTTTTGGACCAATGCATTGTCATGCACAGTGGAGTAGAAGTATAAAGTGGCATGAAAAGAAAACACTTAAGTAAAGAACAAATACCTCAAATTTGTAATCAAAGTACTAGTGTGCAGGATTTAGTGGCATCTAGTGGTGAGTTTACAGATAACACAAACACACTAACTGATCAAGACAGCAACTCATATTTCCTGCGAGGTAAAATGACTAGTTTTGCCAAAAGAAGCTGGTGGCTTTGACGAGAGTGTTATTTGGCTTATATAACGGTGGAAAAAGTCTGTCTGACAGCGAGGTAAAGAGGTGAAAATACTCTAAATATAACACGTTCAGTGGACATAGGGGGGAGGAACAACTGTAATTAGAGAGAAAGTAGAGCTGTCAGACAAAGGCAGTGGAGGAAAAAGTAGAAAATCTGCCTCTGAAATGTGATGGAGTGGCCGTAGAATGAAGCATAAAATGGAAATGCTCGAGAAAAGTACCTCAGATTTGTATTTAAATGCAGTACTTGAGTAAATGTACTTAGTTAGACTTTGTGTGGCTCAAACAGGCAACAGAAGCACTTTCATGTGGATTACGAATAGATTTAACTGGATTGTGATTGTGTGATAAAATGAAGTGTAATTAAGTTCAACGCTGAAGAACGTCAGGCTGCAGAAACTTCAAACTAATTTGTCCGTTTTTAATGTGTTTGTGCTTCAATGTTTAACAAAGAATTGAGGCAGTGTTGTCGTGAGAAAGAGATGAATAAACATGTTTTTTTGTTCCTCTCTTTGTCTCCATTCAAACGTGTTTGAGGAGCTGCACCAGCACACTGTTGAGCTGCTGCTCATTTCTAGAGTTTTTTTCTAATTATTTGCAGAGATCTCAAATAAATGGCTGCTTGTTTGATACCAGCATTGTGCTTTGTCCTCCTAATCCATCTCAATGCTACCTTTCACTGCGACTTATAACAAATATCTTAGAAAGAAGCTGCCATGTAAATGCTAACATCCAGGAAAACTGCTATAAAATGGGATACCATTAATATCCTGGAACCTGCGTGCAAAAACACCCAGACATTGTTTAGTCACTGCAGGTCTGTCTGCTTTGGATGTCTTAACATGTTGCACAACAAGTTTGGAGGGTGATGTCGTTTATTATGTGGGTCTATAAATGATTTCTCTTGCCAAACTGATCGTTTTACCCTGACATTATAACTCTTCTCTCAGTTAAAAGTGAAACACACTGTTTAATCAACATTCTCACTCTCAGCGTGTCAAATACAGCAGCCTCTGGCTACACTTTCAAAATAAAGGGACAAAAACGGTTTGGTTAGGTTTAGGAAAAGATCTTGATTTGGGTTCAAATAAGTACCTTAATTGTGTTACTTCATGTATGTATCTTATAACGTAACAATGTAACTTACATACTTTATGTAACTAAGAGAAATAAAAGTTGGATTTTTGTTTTACAAAGGGACACAAACCCCAGTCTTGTTTGTGTGTAAGTTTATGTACGTTTAAAAACTTAAATAAATTTTGGTTTCACTCGGGACATAAAGCCCGGTCTCCTGGGTCAAAGTTCTGTGTTTTGACATAAGTTCATGTACGCTGCATGACTTACGGAACTTTATATATGTATCATAACTTAAGTACATTATGTCAAAAGAAACTCGGGATATGTGTAAGTATGCAATCTACATAACGTTATGTATGCAGCGAAACTTATGTACGTTATGTAAGCTAAGAATAAACCAATGTTAACTTCTGTTTTATACTGTATGCAAACCCCAGTCTCCTGTGGTTAAGTTTACGTATCTTCCAGAACTTAAGAAATCAACACTGACTTTTGGTCTCACTTTTGACAGGAACCCTGGTCTGCTGGGCCAAAGTCTTGTCTAATTTTTAAAAAGAAATCAAATTTGACGTTTTGTTTTAGACGGGACACGAACCCCAGTCTTGTGGGGCAAGTTTCTGCATTTAGACACATTACCTAACTTATGGAACTTAAGTAATATAATTTATGGACATTAAGTAGATTAAAAAGAAATAGTTGACTTTTGGTCTTCTTTTGGACACAAACTCTGGTTTCCTGGATCAAAGTCTTGCATTTGTACGCAAGTTTCCATACATGAAGCATCTTAAAAAGACCCAGGAGAGCAGAGTTTCTGTCCCGAGTCAACTTACAAAGGAAAATTTATTTGAAACGTTGCTGGTATGTTGTTCTGACATTTCTACTAGCTAATGAACTTTACATCAGCATTGACTTTTGGTCTCTTCTGGGACACAAAACCTGGTCTCCTGTGCTTGTAAGCAAGTTTACATATGTTATGGAACTTAAAAAGAAATAAATGTTGACTTTTGGCTGCATACAGGACACAAACCCCAGACTCCTGAAAGTCCCGTGTTTGACTAACCCATCCATCCACCCCACCTCCTCCATACATGGACTTTCACGCCCTTTATGCTGTGTCACCGGATGTTGATGGCACTTCATAATATAATACTAGAAGGGCACCTCCAGAAATGACACTGGAGGGGTGCCTACAGCATCACTGACCAAGCTGCTGTGTCTGACACGTTGAAAAAGAATAAATTTGTTGGTTGTTCTTGCACAATTTAGCATGGATTTCTATAACAAACATCTGAACTTAAGTGTCTGTTTGCATCATTTGTCAGAGTTAGCATGATATCACTTATGTAGCCATCAGACTGGATATTTAAGATGGTTTCCAGGGTTTTCATTTCAGGCTGGACAGAGACAGAGTTAATTAGATATCTGCAGCTGATAAAATCTGATAATGACAGCTGACAAATTGGGCGCTCCCTGCAAATGTTGAGTGGTAAATCTGCCACTGATACCATGGCCTGATAAAGGACCAATTGTTGGGCATAAACTGGAGCAATGGATAAATACTTGTTTGGATTATGGATCTCTGTCATTTACAGAAATAAAGCAGTTAGCAGTCCTTCACTTTTCCTGGATAATTTCCTAAAAACTCAAATATAATGAGCAATCACCACTTGAAGGCTTTCTCAGTTTTCCCCTCAACCAAATTACACAGTCCCGTTTTTCAGCAAACGTCCTGAGAATTAACAGTCACACACCAGAAAATTATTCTGAAATTAGAAGTAAATTAAAGGACTGGTAAAATAAAGTGTTACTAATGTAAAAAATAGAGATGTTTTAATGGCAGTGGAGGCAGCAGCTCGGTGCTGCGGGGTGAAAACCTCATATCTCCACTGTGAGCTGCCTCTCAGTTTGTGTCTGTGGGTTTAATTAAAGTCGGAGCCGCGGCAGAAACGGCTCCACCTCGTTCGTTAATTTGCTGCGGTCTGAGGCAGGAACATGTTTACTGTTCAGAAACAGGAAGCTGGGTTTTGTCAGCCAGCAGATAATTTAATAACAATGTTTTTTTTGTTTTTTTTTTTGAAGAGCAGAGACAAAAGAAGAAAATGAAAGCCAGAGTGTCTGTTTTCTCTTTTTTTTTAGGTTTTATTCTGCTGTGAGTTGTAGAAAATGTTTTGATTTATTGCTTGTTGTTTCACTGCAAATAGAACCAGAGAGTTGGAATTAAAGAGGAAGGAATGTAATCTAGAATATTTTGCTATCTTTGTCACTGACTGGAGCCAGAAAGTTATAATTTGGGTCCATGAGGCGACAGTTTGATAGACTTGGACTCCAAACTTTCCCTGAAATGGACCATTTTAGGTCTTAGTGTCATATTATTGGAAAAACCAAAGCCAAAATCTTCAATCAAACTCACTTAAGAGGAAGGTTTTTCCTGCCTACCTAACTCAAAGGTGGGCTGTCTTTCTATTTTTGACAGCTGCCTGTGTTGAAAATTTGGACAAAAACGTCACATTGTGCCTTTTATCAGCAACTGCTGTGGTGCACTTACACCAAGAATGTCCCGTCATGCGTGGTCATGTAAACGCTGTGCAGAATTCCATATGCCCCAAATTTGTTGTGACCATGCAGACGTCTTCACGTGTCCACTACAGCTGCTGATCCACAGCGTATGTGTGGATCATGTCCTGCAAGCAGACTTCAGCCTGAAACCGTCAGGGTTTTCTATACTTGCCGCCTGCAAATAAACTAATAAACTAAACTAAACCATTTTATACCATCGGCACAGCTTGTAGTGTGAGCATCCTTGATGACATCACCTGACGGGAGAATTAATGCCATTACTCTACAAACTTACAAATATTCATATAACCATGGATTCTTTTACATTTTGGTTAAAGTTTGCTCTATATTTGGATGAAAACCTGTTTATTATTAGTCAGAATCTGATTGTAACACTTTATCTGGATGATCACTGTGACCACTTTGTGAAGAAATAATGGAAAAAAACAACGGACTTTAAGAAACAGGACTGATCCAGTAGTATTTAGCACTTCTTTATAGGCAGTAACCACGGCAACACTCTGAAACCACAGTTATGTCAGCAGAAACACAGACGGATGGACTGTAGGTGAGTCTGTGTTTAGTAAAGCAGCACTGAAAGGTAAAGGGGTCAGCCAGGGCGCCAGCTGTCACCGTGCCAACCAGACTATAGATACGGTTGCCGTAGAGACCTAAACAAGGCAGCCGTCAGTTGCATCACTGAGGGTCATAACCAGAGAGAGATTTAGTCTGTATTAGAAGTGCTTATGATGTTACAGATATTGGCTGTTATGTATTATCATTATTGTTTTATGTTACAGTGTATTTAGTGATTAGTGTGTGAGTGAATAATGAGGCGTGTCAGAGAGAGAGAGGAGAAGCTCTTTCTGATAAACAGGGAAATAAATTAAACCGATTCAGAGACACAATGTCCTCTAACTTATTATCCAATTATCTTCTGTGTGTGTGTGTGTGTGTGTGTGCGCATGTGTGTGTGTGCGTGTGTGTGTGTGCGTGTGAGAGTGAGAGAGAGAGAGAGAGAGAGAGATAGAGAGAGAGAGAGAGTGGCGAAACTGCTCTGCTAAAGGAACAATCCAGCATTATATTTTATCCAGAGAGAAGATGGATGATGGTTTTTACGGTTTTAAATGTAACTCCAGAATGTGTTTAGCTTTGCTTAGCACAAACACTGGGAGCTAGCAGGAAACGTAGCATTACCTTGAATGAATTATGGGTTTCTCTATATTTAAATATTTCTGGAAACATTTGAGATAATGTAAATACACAACTTAATAAAATATATAACATATTTAATAGATATTACAGATATTAATGCAGCGAGAACCTCAAACTGGATTACAAAAACTACAACTTACTTCACAGCTGATTGTTGTGAACAAGGTAATGTTTCACCTCCTGAAAGACTGCAGATGAAAATAAACACGTTACCTAAAATTTAAACCTCTAGCACAAACCATCTTTTCTCTTCTATAAGACTGATGTATTTTATACACGATCCCTGATATAAAAAAACAAAATAAACTAAACATCTTATCTAATTTAACATGAGCAGCCTTTTCCCTTCTCCCTGATCGTGACACATAATCCATCCTCTTCACAGAGGAAGTTGGTCAAAAACATCCAGGTTCTCTGTTGTTTCACACATCATGATCACAGATGTCTGATCATTTCTGGGTCCACTCGAGTATTACATTACCTGCTTTTTGGAGATTACTGCAGCTTTAAAATGCCTGATTTCACAGCAGCTTCTGTAAAAAGCTGTGATGTGTGTTGCAATGTTTTTACTTTTGCAATGAAATCACAGGAGCAAATAAAAATTGCAAAGTAAGTAAGCTTATCCAAAAGGCTCAGGATCACAAAAATTCTAACAAAATATGCCTTATTTGTAAATGAAGACGTGCAATCAGTCAAACCTTGTGTTCTTTTCAGTATTTGTGACAAAATAAAAACATTAAAAATACAAAAACATAATAAATGAAATAAAATAAATTGTTTGTTTTTGGTGGGACTGTTGCACATAATGTTAAACACACCCAGAATCCACAGCAATAGAACAGAACCCAACCTGGACCCAAACGGTTATATAAAATGTCGTTCTGAACCCGGGTCGGGTCTTGGCTCCTAGGGTTTGGGTGGACCTGTGAAGAACTCTAGTTTGGATAAAGCTCAGCTTAAAGTTCCCTCTGCTTCCTGTCTTTGTGCTAAGCTAAGCTTAATACAAACTGGATGCACTCAGGTAAAATCCATCTCCTAAACGGACTCGGGGGAGAACAGCTAACAAGATTTTTACAAATACGGAACTGTTCCTTTAACAATGATGAGGATGAACTAAAGTGATAGTGTCAGCCAAGGAAGAAACACACACACACACACACACACACACACACACACACACACACACACACAGACACGCACGCTGAGCCAACACTGATGCCAACAACAAGAACAACAACACGGACTCTTGTAAGGACACTTGCACCATAAGTCACTTTAAACACAAACACACACACATACACACGGGGAGTGTATCAGAGCATTAATATTCAGTCGGTACAGTAGCTGTGTTTACAGAGAGAGAGAGAATGAGACAGTGATGGAGGACAGCTCGCTCGCCCGCTCCTCGCTCGGCCTCTCAATTACCTCTGACTGTGATTAATACATCAGACTGCATTAGCCTCTCTTCTTCTTCTCCTCCTCCTCCTCCTCCTCTCCATCCAGCCCCTCCGTAGTTTTCCTCCTCATCCCACCTTTCATCCATCTTTTTTCCTCCCACAGTCAAACCGAAAAAAAAACACGCTCGCTGAGGAATGTGTTGATTGGTTTTTTTTGGCAGAACTGGTCTGTGGCACTGGGAGCAGTGGTTTTTTAGGAGGCTGGGATGGGATGGGAGAGGGGGGTTGGGTGAGGGGTAGAGTGGGTGGAGCCATGAGAACGCTGTGGTTAACCAAGCGGCGGCGTTCCAGAGACGCCGTAATGACAGAGAGCGAGTCAGAAAGACGGAACCTCTGCTGGGAACCGAAAACATAAAAACAGATAAACATGAAGTGTTGTTGATGTTTTCTGCTGTGAGAATTTGACTTTATTACTTGATGTGTTTATATTCTGGTTGAACGGTTTAATAAAGTTTGATACCACACACTGAAATGTACATCGACACGCCATATTCAACACAATCTGCCAAACCATTCCACATATATGCTTTAATATACGATGCAAATTATCCCTGTAGAGAAATTTGTCTCGGACACATATAGCAGAAATAATAAATAAACAAAACAAAAAACACACAGCAGAAACTGAAACAAATCATAACCACTAATTACTCATATTACACAACCAGTGATAAGAACGGCATGAAACTGTTGCACAACTGCTGCAGCCTCAGTTCTACATACCATCACACTGGCTGACCGTACCGTGGAGTGATCTACGAGAACACAACATAAGACTGAAGGTTCTCAGTTCTTTCTCAGCCTAGGACACAAGATAGAAAATACCAGGCCGTGTGCACGTCTCTTAGATTAAAGAGAGATGATTTCCACTGCAACTGCTGGACAAGCAGGAGGGAGATTCTTATATATTCATATAGATACGTAGCCTATTTATTCAGTTATGTATTAATTTTTATGCTTCTTATTTACTGACATTTCTCATCCGAGCACTGCTCACTGTGCTACAAGCTCATATCAGTGTGGAATATCAATTATATCACGACAAAGAACATCCTGAAACACAGGCATCCCTACATAGACTCAATATTAAAAAAAAACAATCACAAAAAACATATCATCATCATCATCATCATCATCATAGTAAAAAAAAAAAAAGTCAAAAAACGAATGAATTAAAAATATAGCTTATAAATGTATATATTCTATAGTTAACTATTAAGTCTTTCATAAAAAAATAAATAAATAGATTTTTTATTTCATAAATTTAAATTAATCTGAAAACCTTTCATGGATCATGATACTGTACCATACAACAATATACCATACTTTCTTTACCACAATATATACAGTACCAATACCTCCATTACTCCATTACTACTATTGCAGAGTTTTTGTTTTTCTTCTCCTTATCTAGTGTCCTTTTTTCCCCTGTCCGTTTTGTATGTCTGCTGCTATGGGACTTAAATTTCCCCGTGGAGATAAATAAATAACCTACCTATCTATCTACGCCATAATATACCATCATTCTATTCCTTATAAGACACTACAATTTACCATTATATACCACAACTGCTGACAAGCAAGACTAAGTTTGTTTTTACTTTAGTTTTTGATAGTGGACAAAACCAAAACAACAAAAAAAAGCTATTTTGAATACTTTGGATTCACATACTGCAGGTTTGCATCCAACAATATTTTCTTAATTTGCACTGCACACTCACATGCATTCAGCTCCTTCATTCACCTGCTGCTGCAACACATCTGGACCTTCAATCAAGCCAACTCAGTATAATTAAGTGATATATATATATTATGGAAGTGCACTGAAATCAAGTCCATCCTCACACTGTAGGCATTGATTTGGCTGAGAGCCATGACACCACACCACACTTACCATCACATAACAAACCACCATGTATTATGTCATGCAAATACATATTTAACCAGGCCACAAATACATAATACTATAATGTGCCATACTGTATCAGACCCTATTACACCATACCATAATATACTATCACATGCCACAACATACCATAACATACACAATACCATGTCATTACCATTGTATACCAAAATATGCCAATTTTTCCATCACATACCACACTCTAAGTCTCATGAAGCTTTCTTAGTTTTTGAAAAGTTGCACAAAGAAAAAACTTGATAAAATAACTTGTATTTTTTTTTTTCAGTCTGAGCAGAATAATGTGTGAGATGTTTTTCAAAACAAGAAGTCATTCAGGGAGCTTCTGTTTTTTGAAACTAACTGACAGATAAAACCACAGATTCACCACAATACTGAGAGGAAGTTTAAAATAATGGATGGCCGACTTTCACTTCTTTACTATTGTTTTCTTTGGTAATCAGCCTCCGACTGTTCAGAAGCAGGAATCTGAAAAATAATTCATGTGATTCTGATTCCTCGTTCAGTCTGAGCGGAAACAAGGAGCATGTTACAAGAGAGAGAAACTTTAATTATTGATCAGAAAATCCTCATTACAGCTTGATGTCACACCCCGACTCAGATGGGGGCTTTCCCATGGATGGAGGAAGGGGTTGATGGCAGTTGGAGGAGGAGGGGTCTGATGGGAAGTCGTGGCTTTAAAGCTGTAAATGAAGTGAACACGAGCGGCAGAAGACGACGAAGATGACGCATTCCTCGTCTCGCCATTCACCACAACTTCCTGTTTAACTCTGCGGGTAGTTTATCACTTATGAATGATGACATGACTCGAATAAATAATACAAGACAGATGTGTGTGTGTGTGTGTGTGTGTGTGTGTGTGTGTGTGTGTGTGTGTGTGTGTGTGTGTGTGTGTGTGTGTGGTTTCACTGTGTTGTTTGTCAGATGGAAACAAAAGAAGGATGAGAGATGGTGAGCAGGAAAACTCTCTGCTCTGTTCACACTTAGGACTTCTATATAGAACCATGTGCTTCTGAAGAACCCTTTTTTAAGACTACTGGTTCCATTATTCCATTTTCATCCAAAGAACTCATTTTGGAGGAACTACTTTTTTCAGGATTGTTGAAATCCTTGAAGAACGCTTTCATGAAGGGTTCTTTGTACCTCTCTCAGCTCTCAGGTTCTAGATAAAGCCCCTGGAATATAAAAAGGGTCCTGGCAGAACCCCCTGAGTGTGTTCTAGATAGAACTCTCCAAGTGGAATCTTTATTCAAGGTTCCACCGGGAGCCAAAAAGGGTTCTAATATGGGGACAAGCAGAATAACAATGATTCTTGTTAACACCTTTATATGTGTTTTATGTATGTATTCTGTCTGTGTGTGTGTGTGTGTGTGTGTGTGTGTGTGTGTGTGTGTGTGTGTGTGTGTGTGTGTGTGTGTGTGTGTTCTGTGTGTGTGTGTGTGTGCGTGCGTGCGCGTGTGTGTGTGTGTGTGTGTCATGACATATTAAATCTAACAGAACAGTTTTGCTAAATCTGCGTCCGTCGCTGTGAATCTGCAAACACACCAAAAGAGACCTAGACTACCTGAGGGGGGAGGACAGGAAGGACAGAAGGAGAGAAGGAGAGAGGGAAGGGTGGAAGGAAAGGGAAGAAGGAGGGATGGCGTTCTCTCGATCGCCCTGTCCTCCTCACTGTGAATGAACAGCAGCTCTTTGACGACAGAGAGAGAGAGAGCGAGGAGAGAATTAGGATTCAACAGCGGTGGTCGGCCGAGCGAGCACTGACTTAGATAAATCACCTGCATGCACAAAATACACACACACACACACACACAGCAGAATACACACATTTTACTGAAGCAGTGCTGACACAAGAGCACACACACACACACACACACACACACTCGCAGGATGTAGCAGTAAAAAGTGAGAAGCAGCTGAAAGCCAAACTGTGTCTGTCCACCAGGGAGAAGTCATTAAACCCCCCAAAACCTGCAGGAGCTGATCTGACAGCCAGACGTACACGAGCGTGTGTGTGTGTGTGTGTGTGTGTGTGTGTGTGTGTGTGTGTGTGTGTGTGTGTGTGTGTGTGTGTGTGTGTGTGTGTGTGTGTGTGTGCGTGTTCAGCTGCATAGATTCAAAGCAGCCTCACAGAAGCCACGCCTCTCTGTCTCACAGTGATAAAGGTCAGCGGTTTGTTTTAATTTGAAAATGTTTGTGTTTCCTCTCAGTGATGCTCAACGTTCTGCTGCTGCTGCTGCTCTTTCCTCTGTAACAGCTTTATAATCATTCCATTAATGCTTATAACACTCCAATGAAGTGAAGTTGTACATGCAGATTATGGAGATATAAGATCATCCTCAGTGTGTATTAATGTACAGTATTTGTCAAAAAATAGAAATTCTCTTATAAAGATATATTTTAAACTATTACAGAGTTATGTTTTAGTATCATTCATTATCTGTTTATACACTGAAGAACTGATGTTCTCCTGACTGCACTCTGGTGCTAACTAGAACCATAACGGGTTCTTTGGCTAGCCCCCACTTTGGTTCCCGGTAGAACCTTTATAAAGGTTCCACTTGGATCACTTTCAGTGAGTTCTACCTAGGGTTGGACCAAGAACCATCTGTGAGAGGTTTAACCCAGAACCCCGTATGAGTGATTCTACAGAGAACCCTTCTATAGGTTAATAGCTCCACCCAGAAACCTGTTTTAGGGGTTCTATCCAGAACCTTTCCACCCTCCAATGGGGGCTAACAAGAACCCATCATGGGCGTTTGACCAAGAAGTTTTATCTGAAACCCACCTTGGAGGTTCTATTGAAAACCCTTTTATATTCCTAGGGTTTTTATTAGGACCCATCTGTTCCCATACCATTTCTAAAGTTTTATCTAGAACCCATCCAGGGGGTCCTATTGAACCATTTTTATTCCCACGGCTTTACAGTATTTAGAACCCTTGGAGAGTTCTTACGAGAACCCTTTTTACATTACAAGGGTTTTATCTAGAACCTACCTAGGGGTAATTACTGAGAACCATTTTATATTCCTAAGGGTTTATCTAGAACGCACCCAGGGGGTTCTGCCAAGAGCCCCTTTTTATATTCCAAGGGTTTTTATCTTGAACCCACTCAGGGATTTCTACCAAGAATCCTTAGAGTACAAAGAACCCTTGATGAAAGAGTTCTGCAAGGATCTCGTTGTTATGAAAAGGTTCTTTGGATGAAAAGGGAGCCTTTAGTCTTATAAAGAACCTTTGACTAACCTTTTTTTAAAAAAAGGGTTCTTCACAAGCAAATGGTTGTAAAACTTCAGCATTTCAGGATTTTCAGACTGAAGGGTGTGAAATGACACAAGAAAATCAAAAAAGACACGTGATAACACAGAATGACGGAGGATATCGGTTTGTTACTCGTGCATGTTTGTTCTTTCTTTCTTTCTTTCTTTCTTTCTTTCTTTCTTTCTTTCTTTCTTTCTTCAGTAGCAGGATGTGTCTACTTCCTGGAAAGAGTCTTGTCTACTCTTTAAAAAATCTCAGCTAATTTTTATTACAATGTACCACCACACAGGAAGTGATGTCAGCATTTCCTGTGCAGTGATGCAAGTCGAAGCCGGTCTCAGGAAGTGTGTGGGCTTTGGTCCGACTGTTAAAGGCATCCCCCAGGGAAGACAACCCCCAACATACACACACACACACACACACACACACACACACACACACACACACACACACACACACATATATACATACATGCATACACAGGAAGGAGCAGGACAACAATGGATGAGCCACATCAGAGAGCCAGAGGAGGAAAAAACAAGCGTTCCCTGTCCCGCTGCAGGGGAATCCCTTGAAATGTGTGTGTTGGTGTGTGTGGGGGTCTTTCATAGCCTCAAACTCCTACTGCTCCAAGAAACAGCAACTGACAGAACCAACTGACTTCTTTAAATCCAACATGAGGGAACCTGAATCAGGTTTACTGCCAAGCATGCAAGGAGTTTAACTTAACTTCTCAACTATAAATAGAGAGGGAAAAAAACAAACTGCAAAGTTAAGAATCATGAATATAAAATAGAATATGTAAAAAAAAATACTTGTTTTTAAATGAAAAGAGGAGAAGAGAATGGAATATGTAAAATACTGGAGAAAAGAATGTACAGTCATCATGAAGAGTAAGCAAAATGTGCAAAAATGGGTCTGTATGTGGTTGGAGCCATGTTTTTGTGAGTTTCTGTGTGGAAATTTGAAAATAAAATATTCCTCAAAAGGAAGAATCTACATTTAAAGCAAGTATTGTTAGCCTGACAGATCTAGTTTTTAAGAAAAGCTTTGTCACACTTCATGACACCTACTTTCCTGCACTTTGTCAGTAACAAACTGTAAATTCATAAGATGTTTCCTGGGCAGGACTCTGGACTTTGATACTAATTATCAGGAAAGTGGAGTCAGTGTTCAGCTGGCACACCTCCAATTATTTGATCGAACAGCGCACCTAACTTGGAAAGTGTTTGAGTCGATGCGCAGCAGGTTGGCTGAACATGCAATAATGTGAAATTTGTATGCAGGCAAGAATACAATTCAACATATGCAGAGAATAAAGTTTTGAATTAAAGTATATTTACTTGGGTTTACATAGACATCTGCTGGGAAAATCAGCACAACTAAATCAAATAACTGAGAACTTTGCCTTTGATTTCTCTGTATTCAGCACAAAATCACATATTTTATTAATAGGAAATGACAGATCTATAAACTAAAGTGTCACTATTGCTACCTGGATTACATATTTTGCAAATAAAGAAGAATAAATGAGGATATTTTATTGATTTGGTGGAATTATTTATTAAAATAAAGTTGGAGTTTTACTTTTCCTGCAGTCTAACATGCACATGAATGCAACTCTGTTTGTTTACATGCACCATATGATCATGACATCACGTTTGAGTCTGACCCGCAACTTTTAAGCAAGTGACCTCAACATCACCACAACCACATCACCATGAAACTACTCAACCTGTCGATAAAACCAACACACACACACACACACACACACACACACACACACACACACACACACACACACACACACACACAGATCAAACACCTGGACTCTGTTGTCACCTTGTAGTGCAGCGTGTTGACGAATGCGACCTCTGGCTTTGTTTACCCTCAAACAAAAGACCTCACAACTCATAACACACACTGACACACAATGACAAAGACACACACACTTAGACACACAGTGCCACACATACCAACAGAGACAAATGGCAGTCAATAACTTCCTCCCTCCATCTTTATGGAGCTCGTTAACTCCTCTCTCCCTAATGGCTTTCTGCTGCGCCTTTTGTTAGCCATACTGCTTCACACACACACACACACACACACAGCAGTCAGCTCAGGTCACACACTAACAGCGGTTGATGGATTTTCCTGCGTTGAGGAATCTTCAGTGTGATGGGACGTTTGGCTCAAAGGAAACTTCCAGTGCCAGCTTTTCCTTTTTTTTAATTTATTTTTTAAAACATTTTCTGTCCCTTTAATGTTAAATATAAAGTCTGACATTCAGACGTCTTGTTTATGTGTCTTCTCCAAAGTCAGTTGAGATGAAGCGCATCACTTTCATACCCCTACGTGAGCTACTTTTAGTCCATGATGACCTCTTCAAGGAACTAGTTACACAAACCATCTGCATGTTTAAACAGACCGACAACTGATATTAGACGCTAACTGCTAATATTGAGGTTAAAGATGCAGAAGTTAAAATGTACCCACATGTGTGCACACTGTTAACATTTAAATTAATGGCTAATGGATACTTCCATGCTGACTGTCACCATCTTGGTAAAGCCTGACCCGGCTAACTCCTGGCTAATCCAAAAAGAGGCAGCTGAATGAAGCAGCTACCCACCTCTGACACACCTACCTGTCATTCACGCCCCTAATGAACTTTATAATTAATATAATTTAAACAGCTGAGTTCCATAACAATTGAGCAAAAGTTGCAGACAGGATTTTTAGCATCTGACTTGCAGGTTAGCTTACTAGCATGGCAACTTTACCTTGTTGATATGCTAAGAAGACTAAGAGTTTACAGTCATGCTTGCAGCTCTGTGAGGCTGTACTATATCAAAGCACTGCTTTTAGCTAAATGCTAACATGAGCATGCTAACGTAGCACGGGGGTCTGCACCTGTAGGATTGAACAAAGCATGGCAGATTTACTTAACCCCTAAACTGTGGTGCTGTTTCCAGTCTTTATGCTAAGCTAACTGCCTCCAACAGCATATTTATCACACAAACATGAGAGTGGAAACTAAAGCAGCTTCTTCAAATCTTTTTAGATAAAACATTAGGTTTTGTTCATCACTATAAAATCCCCATACCTCATTTGTAGTCAGGACGACTTGTGTCATAACTACAGAACACAAACTCATCTGTTTAGCTTAGCTTAGCACAAAGACTGGAAGCAGGTGGAAACTGCTAGCTTAGCGAGTCCTCCAACAACTCCTTCTAATGTGTTTCTACCTGCATGCGGCACAATTAAAGAGCTCACTGTGTCTCTGTCTGTCTGTGCGTCTCTCTATAGGGGGATAATCTGTCAGACAGACAGGTTCTTCTCTGTTAGTCAGCGTCATCAATCTCCAATCAGTCAGTCTTATTGATGAGCCCACAGAGCCGCAGCCAGCTGGCAGCTGCGGGAGAGATGGACAGACAGGGAGGAAGAGAGACGGATGGAGTGATGAAGAGAGTGATAAATAAAGGAACGTCTCCGTGGAGCGGCGAGCCCCGCCCACCTGGTGAAAGACATTAAAAGTCCCATCTGATGCAGGTTTTATGACTTTGATCAGGGTAATGTTCTCTGTGATGTGCTTGTCTTAAATGTTATTTATTTACCTTCCTGACACAGCGGCCATTTTAACATTTGTTCCTTCAGCGCTGTGAATTCAATGAACCCGTTAAAGTGGTGATAAACTGGTCATAGTCAGGATCATCTGTTTAATTGATTGTAAAAACCATGATGACCTTCACGCAGCAGCTACTGTGAGTGGAGCAGAGTGGAAAGGAAAGAGAGGACAGGGACAAAAGCATGATGATCATGTGACCTATGAGGATACCAGAATTTGGCTTGAAATACCAAAAACTACATATGATATCAAAGTTCAGTTTCTCATTAAGCATCCACAAAAATCTGACTGAAAATAAATATTCAGAACTATAAGAAAACCTGGTTCAAAAAATAGCTTAATTTGCCGTTTAGATCATTTCTTCAACGCGCAAGCTAAGCAATGCACTGCTGTGGAGAGGGTCTGCAGAAATATGTATTTTAAATCAGTATCAATTACAGTGTAAGTTGTATTTAGAACATTTTCACTGCTTTAATTTGCTGTCAGAAAGACTCTTCTAAAGGCTGAAGCTGCCGTCTTTGCTCTGTTAAAAGCCACCAGACTCCATTGACAAAATCAGTAATTTTACCTCACAGATCACAGGAGATGTTGGTCTACCACTGCCTTGATTGGTTAGTTTATTTATTAATGTGTGACTTTGGAATTTTAACACGTTAGTTCGAACATGGATGAACCTCACTCGCTGCGATCCAGATTTTTTTATGACTGGTTTGTGGAAATAAGAAATGTGAAATAAGCCGATCCATGCCCAATTCAAACCCAACATCAGTAAAATTGATTTAGAAAATTAAATGACAATATTTCAAATTTGGATTAATGGAGAAATCTCATATATTTACAGGAATAAATCATAAAATGCCCATATGTCATTAGAGATTAAGGAAACATGTTCAGTTCTAACACACAACAGCTGCAGTGTCCTTTATAATTTCTATTCTAGGCTGTAACTTCTGTTATTTTTTTGTCTGTTTCACGTTAATTAGAGTTCAAATGAATGCTGAATGTTTGCTGAGTGAGTTAGTGTCTGTTTATGAGTCCTAAGAAATCACTTATAATCATTTAGAAGGTGTAAATGCTTATAACGGTTGAATTGAGAAATATATTAATGTAGTTTGGCAGACAGTCAGACAGACAGTTACATCACTCCTGAGTGTATTTTCAGAGCAGTGGGCTTTTGTTTTCAGGACAGCAGGTTTAACTTTATTTCGACAGATCAACTGACAAAGTTATAAACAGCTGATCAACTTACAGTTCAGGCCTCGCTGTTGCTTAGATTGTATATTCAATATATTTAATATATTTAATATATTTAATTTACAGCCTATGTCTCCAATTTGAAATGTGGACAGCAGCACTTAATTTTGGATGCACACGTTGCTCCTTTAAAACTAATTTCTAATACTTTTGAGACGCTTCATTCTATGTGAGACCATAAATTACATAGTAGAAGACTTCTGGGTTTCATTCAAAATACCACTGATATTTGTAACAGCTGATATAACTAAACATCCAGCACTGGAACAGAGTGTTTCTCAACAGTAGTTTGTATGGCTCACTACACATGTTTAGACAAGTAAAAGTACTAATACCATACTGTGACAATACTCCACTACAAGTGAAATCGAGTATTCAAAATCCAATGTAAGGACAGGTGTGTTTCAGCAAAACTGAAAAGTCCCTGTCAGGACTATTATACAGGATGTTTGTGGACTAATGAAAGAGGCTTTTTAAATAGGACACACCAAAACCACCAAATTTGGAGATACATAGATACACAGATACATGGTTTTGAATGGACAGGAAGGGTGTGAAGAGTTGTAACCTGAAAAGTAACTAGTAACTAATGCCAAATACAAACTAAAGACAAATGCAGTGGAATAAAAAGTACAATATTTGCCTTTCAGATGAAGTGGAGCAGAAGTATAACATTGCATAAAATGGAAATACTATACTAAGTTAAGTACAAGTACCTTGGGATTGTACTTGACTGCAATACTTGAGTAAATCTACTCAGTTACATTTTATTATATTGTATATGACTGAGTATAAATACACTGAATGTGTCTTTCTGTCGCTGTTTCTGTGTCTCCTTCTTTCTCTGGATTTCTTGGATGGAGTCAGATAACAGACGAGCAGAATTTCAAACAGGACACACACACACACACACACACACACAAACTGACGTCTCTCTCTCTCTGTCACTGAGCTGTGAATGACACCTTCATCCTCGTCGCTTTAACATTCAAACATCTCTCTCTGTACACGCTGGGAATTAAATCTTCAACAAACACACACACACACACTTCATACACTTATATACACACACACACACACGCTGAGAACAGTGTCCAGATGTGTAAATGAAGTGCAGCTGTTTTAATATTGCTCTGTTTTCTCTTCGCTCTCCTCCACTTCACCTCCTCTTATCTCATAAATCATCTTCACCTCGTCATTCTTCCTCCTCCTCCTCTTCCTCCCCTCTACTGTCTGACCATATGTTTGTTTCCCGGCAGGTAAAGCTGTCCAGGTCAAAGGTCACCGTGTGCAAACAGCCTCATATTGACACAAGGTGGGAACAGCACAGTGTGTGAGGAGTGTATATGTGTGTGAGTCCTTTAGCTGGAAACCTATCTCTGTTAGCTGTTAGCCGAAACCTCCCCACTTTTCTCCCTCCTCTCCATCTCTCTATCTCACTCTCAGAGGACGAGTGAGGACGAGTGAGTGATCGCCTTCCTCCTCGTCTTTCCTCGTCTCCGCTCGGATGAAACGGTGGCAGGTCAGGGTTGGTTAACGGACGGCCACCGGTCAGATGCTAACGGAGCGTGGAGCTCAGAGGAGGAGGAGGAGGAGGAGGGAGTGTTACATCTCGTCTTACAGGAGGCACAGGAGGAGATACTTCCTCCTCAGCTCCTCTTACCTCAAACCTTAAACACCAAAGACAGAAAGACACCACAGAGAGACAGAGGAGGAGAGCGTCCCTGCCAGCAGCCTCACTTGATAGAAATAGATTAACACTCAAACTGTCAGTAGTTGTTATGTTTCCGTCCAAATGTTGCACAAATGTTGAGCAAATTCCCTACACCTTGCCAAAGGAAAGTGTGAATCAGCAAGTATGTTTCTCACTAGTTTCCATCTATTCAAATTTACACAAAAATATTTGGAGATGTTCAGTTGATTCAGAAAAAGTTGATAAAAGTTGGTAAAAGTTGAGTCAGTCAGTAGAATAGAAAAGGAGGCACTACCTCTGATTCCTGTGCGCTGAACTGTAATATGAAATATAACTTACAAAACACATATTACAAAACTAGCTATCGACGTGGCAATAGAGGTTTTTTTATTTCAATAAAAGTTATTATCTAAAGCTGAATGAGGTAACATAATGGTGATTAGACCTATGGCCTATTGAAGAAAATACAGCAATATTTACTATATATAATACTAACTGCATAGTGCAGTATTAGAAATGAATGTCTGTAGAGAAAGTCTTGCAACTTGAATATTTCTTACTGCTGCAGCTTCCTAATATAGGTCAACTCATATTTTACCACCTAAATGCTTCTGATGTGAAACAGTCACAGGAAATGCAGTGAGTTTGTCTGTGAGCTTATTTTTGCCACTATAATTAATCAAAAATATGTCTACAAAGCAAGACAACGGCCATTTTTGTCACTTTCTGACAGCGGATCAGTTTGAAATATGTCAGGAAGCAGTCACAGTGAGCTGTTAGATGAAGAGCTGCACACTTCCAACGTCTCAGCCAGGTGACCAACTCCTCACGATCCTTCTGACTTTTTGGGTTTTAAGCAGGAGGTGTCAGAAAAGTTACCACAGGGATAACTGGCTTGTGGCGGCCAAGCGTTCATAAAAAAAAATAGGAGGAAAAATAGGAGGAGAAGACCAAGGTCAGTCACAACTCTGAGTTGATCAGAGGTTCACTAACAATATTCAGATAATCAGGTGGGTCGCTAATGAGACAGAGATGGTCAACAAGGTTTAAGACAAGACCGTGATGATTAGTGATCATTACTAACTAAATTGCGATGGTCTGAAGGGTCACTAGAGAGATTATGATGATTGAGACCAGTCAGACTGAGATGGTTGCTAACAAGAAGGGTCACAAACAAGACCGAAACGTTTAGGAGGGTCTCAAACAAGGGTGCCATGCCATTGTTCTGATGGCATATTATTCTGAAACCCCAACAGTCTGGAAAATGTCCCATTGACCCAAAAGCTCATTTGACTGAAAGCCTGTTGCACCCAAAACAAACGGCCACTTCTCAGAAGGCCGATTTCTCTGAAAACCCCAAGAACTGCAAGGATAATGTGTATTTCTGGGTCAATGGGACAATTTTCTGACTGTTTTGTAATAATGGGCCTTTGGAAAAAAGTTACGTTAAGGTCAAGGTTGACAAGGTTTAAGACTGATGATTAGGAGGATTACTAAGTAAAGTGAGGTGATCAAGAGGACCGCTGACAAGATTAAGGTTATTGAGACGGTTACCAGTAAGACAGAGATGATTACCAACAAGACTGGAATGTTCATAATAACGGACAGTCATCAGTCGACAGAGGGTCACGAACAAGGGTGCTGTGCAATCATTCTGATGGACCATTATTCTGAAATCCCAATAGTCCAAGAAATGTCCCTTTGGACCAAAACCTCATTTGTCCAACAGCCAAAGTCCAAAGACCCATGTCTCCAAAAGTGCACACTCTCCCTGCAGTAACACCCTAACCTCTATCAGAACAGTGGGCAGTCCCCAAAACAGGAGGGAGATTATCTGGAGGGTTCCTAATAAGATTTACATGATCAGGTAGGTCGCTGATGAGATGCAGATGGTCGAGAATGAGATTGATCAGTGGAGTCATTAATGCCAAAGAATATTGGAAGAGTTTGTTGATGATTAGGTGATCATGAGGGTCATAACCAATAATTCTTTTGAAATAAAAAACTATTAAACTGAGTTACTTTGCTTGCCATCTCCTCCCTGCCCGGAAGGCCACCTGAGCTCAGCTGCCAAACTCCACCTACCTGGGCACTGCCAGCTGTGTTACCAAATGCACCTCTGTGCGTCAAAATGTTCCCCTCTGGAACTTGTAACTTTTTTCTGTCATATGCAGAATGGACACGGTTCACAGCAGCCACCCTCATAAATCAGTGCAACTCAGAGGCTCTGATTGGTCAGATATACTGATGACATCACTGCAGGTTTGTGCAGTTTGATTCCCTCCGAGGCCCAGCAGCGTATCCCTTCCTCTAATACAATAATGTCACAGCTTTTTTGAGAGGTAAAATTCAATTACAGCAGTGCTCCATCTCCACACTGACACACAGCAGTGGTCACAGCAGCACTGTCGAGTCATAACAGCCTGGCAAAGACATTTTTGTGTATGTGACTGCATTCACATTCACACACAGGGAGAGAGAGAGAGAGAGAGAGAGAGAGAGAGAGAGAGAGAGAGAGAGAGAGAGAGAGAGGACTCGCAGCATCCTGATTTGCTGACTTGCAGTTTGTCGTCCTGTCAGGCTAACGTTTCAGCTGTCAGAACTGAAACTGCTAAAATGGCATTTTGGGATTTATTTTTTTTTTAGTGGAAAGATCTAGTTTCCTTAAACCCAGATTCGGTCCATTTGTCCATTTCTCTGTCCCTCTATCTGTCCTGAAAGAGCATCATGTTGCCTCACCCCTTGACCTCCGTGTTCACATTATTATGTTAAATCACCAGGAGGGGATTTAGGAGGGAAGGAAACAAGAGGTAAAAGGAGGGAAGAAGTAGGAAGGACGGACCAACGCAGACTGACAAAGGAAAAAGGGAAAACGAGTCCAGTAATGAACCAGAGTGAACCAGAGCAGACTGGAACGTGTTTCTTTGGTTTTTTTTCCACGGTTTATACAAATGTAGGACTCTGTCTTTCTCTCTCTCCCCAATCTTGAGTCCTCGCCTTCCTCGCCGTTGCTGTGCAGCCGTCAGCATATTTTCCCAGCATGCAGAGGGAGTCAGCTGAACGTACGCTCCATCCAGCAGCTTTTAATGAAGCAGCTTCAATCTCTCAGTTAACGACAGACGACGAAGAGTGAGGAGACGGAGAGCGAGGCAGCGCAGCCTGTCATTTACGCTTGGAGCTGCTTCCTTTCACAGCAGAACCCGTCAGGATGTAGAAACTGAGGTTATACTGATGTGAAATGCTTCGCCTCTTTAATGAGTTAACTTCCTGTACCTCAGATAGATACTCACACAGGAGATATCCATGACAAACATTACTCGAAGTCGCACAAATGTCACTGTTATAATATTTGTATGTCTGGAAATATTTGTAGCTGGATATCAATGAGATTTAAGCTGTAATGATTAATCCATTAAGTGTTTAGATAATTAATTAATCATTTTGAGCCATTTTTTAATAAAAACAGACCAAATTCTGAGATTCCAGCTTCTTCAATGTGAATATTTTCTGGTCTCTTTGCTCCTTTATGATGATAAACCCAGATATCGAGGCTAAAAATGGTTGAGAACCTGAGTTGTGGCCAAAACAACCCATTTTCTGACATTTTATGGATGACACAACTAAATGATTAATTGAGAAAGTTAATAAACAATGAAAGTAACGAACAATAAAAATGATCCTTATTTGCAGCCCTAAATGAAATATTGTAGTTTGTAAAGACTCACAGCTAGTTAAAGATAATGGCAAGTTAGCTAACGAGATGGTTAGCACTCTGACTTTACACAGCAAGATAGTGACAGAAAGCTAATATGCTACAAAAGTGCTAACTGCTAAAATCAATGAAGACCATGATTAAAAAAAGTGTAAGGTTAACATCTTTGCATCTACGTTAACATGCAAGTTAGTGACTACTGGATATTTTCATGCAGGGTTTAAAAAGACTGACAGCTGATTAAGGACAATGATGATGTTAGCTAATGAGATGGTCCGTACTTAAAGAAAAACGTTTGCATGTTTGAACAGACTGATGGCGAGTTAGCGACAAAAAGTTGATATGCTAGCCTGCTAACGTTATGGGTAAACATGGTAGAATTTAAGATGTGAGCAGTTAAGGTGCACACTATGTTAACATGCAAGTTAATGACTACTGGATGTTATCACGCTTACTAATGCACCGTGCTAATGTTGAGTTTTGTTGTTAATGCATCCTGTCCAAAGTCAGACGATGTTTGTACAGGTGTAGGTAGGCTGTTTACCGTCTGTCTGGCATGTTAGTTTGGCAAAATGTCAACTTTACCTTGTTGATCCAGTAGCAGTCATGCTAGCAGCTCTGTGAGGCTGCATTTAAACACAGAAATACTTTGAGCTTCAACATGCAAATATGTTTTCAGTGATGATGCTAAGATGCTGATGCATGATGAGCATGCTCAGCCACTGGCTGCATCCGAAATTCCAACGTGATATTTAGAACGCCACAAAAGATTCCTTTGTATGTCTGAAACTTTAGTACGAAGGAACTGCAGACTGTTAACTTGGAAATATTACAGTGTGCAAGCGCGGCGGTGGTAGCGACAGCAACAGCATAACAGGAAGGATGTCACACGTACTTCCTCTGAGACACTAAGAGCAGTGTTAGACTGAGAAGCTGCAGGCTGTAGCGTCAGGTTTGAAAAGGGAGAGGGAGAGAATTCATTTTCTGTGGTGTGTAAAAAGTTCTACATAAATAAGAAAACATTCAAAATAAATCACAGTGTTGAAATTGTGAAGTTTGGACTTTTTTTTACAGAAATTACAACCCTGTGCTGATTTCGGGATGCTTGTTAAACTGTCACCACATACTGTTTTACCTGTCAGCAGGACTCAGCGTCTTCCCCTGACAGTGTTGTAATCAGGTGTTTTTGCAGTGATGAGGAGGGTGATGAAGCATCTGCAGCATGAAATCTAACCCTGATCAGCTCTGCTGTCGTTTTCAAGCTCGACTTCCCTTCTGCGCAGGAAGCCGAGCGTCTGGAAAACACACTGCACGAAAACTGATCTATCACCCAATACACCTGGAGGGGATCGACTTACACACACACACACACACTCTCTCTCTCTCTCTCTCTCTCTCTCTATCTCTCTCTCTCTCTCTAGAGTCCAGATCAATCGAAACAGTAAATTGTCTTTTTCATAGCTCAACGATTTTCTGATGATCTCTGGTTTCACTGAAGCTTCGTCAGGAACACGGCCGTTAACGAGTGCCACAAACACAAAAACACACACAACTCTGTTTCCCTGTTGTTAACTGTTACTCATTCCAACTCCGCATCAACTGTCACCTTTTTCGTTATCCGTTCATCACAAAGACTCACGGTTAAACTCTTCGACCTGCGATGAGTCACCATAAAGTTATGTCAATCTGAAAACACTCTCACACACACATACACACACACACACACAGTCACACACACTGATCCTGCCGAACAGCGTTCCCGTCTCATCTCTTCATGGGAAACGACATCAGCTCGAGGTTTGTGTGTCAGTGTGTTTACACGAACACAAGACTTCAGGTTTTCTTCTGAAGTGAATCTGTGCTGCTGAGTTACAAACACTCCTGCTGCCATCAGGAGAAGAAGAAGAAGAAGAATCAGCTGAAGATGACTAACTGAGGAAGGTGAACTTTCAGTCTGGCTTCAGTCAATCTCAACCTCCACTGTATCACAGGGATCATAAACTTCCTTACGTCTCTGTTATTTGTTATTTTTTTCATCATGCATCATTTTTTTCATCATGCATCACCTCTATAATAATATGTTCTGTGTCACTCTTATGTAACATATTGCTGTTATGTCATTGTCATGCTACGTGTTGCTGTTATGTTATTATGTTGTCTTATCTGTCATGTCAAAGGTATAATAAATATTGCTGTGTCCCTGTTACATCATGTGACATGTCACTGTGACATATAATTTAAAAGCCATATTTTAATTTATTTTAATTTAATTTAAAAAGTCCATCCTCAAATTCAACACCTTAAAGTTTCTTTGCTTATTACTATTATTATTATAATATTATTATAATATTTGCTTACTACTATTATTACTTTGCTAGTTACCAAAAACTGGATAATATGCAACAATATTTATCACAACATTAAAAAACAAGTAAAAATTATGACTTTAGAAAATGTCCTTTATGAAATAATAAATCTGATGTGCACACAAGTTTTTGTTTGTATAAGATTTGTTTTTCCTTTTAACTAGATCCGTCTACCACCAAAACAAAGTGCATTCTCAGATTTAAGTTTCCTTTCTTACATGCCAACGTGGAGTCACTGAAGAATATTTATCAGATACGTTTTGAAATCCACATGAACCACTCTGAGAATTGGCATAAATTACATCAACCACACTGACCTTACTGATCAAGAAATATGCCACTTTTAAACCTTTTAAAAGTTGTGAATAACACCAGGAGCAAATGTGAGGAGTGGAGTTTTCACTAACACAAAAATATGAATTGTGTGTTAACTGCATGCTAAATAAATCAGAGCACACAAGGCCAAGATTCCTCCTAAATTACCATATTAAAAAAGGTAAAAAGGGTACTTTTTTAAAGCTTTTTGAATCCGGGACAGTGCTCACTCCACATTAAACACACCGGGGCTGCATCACATCACTTCCAGCTAAACTTCATGGAAAACAATGATGGAGAAACAGCATCACTGATCTGTTTTGCTGAATATTCTCCCACCAAGGCAACGGCAGCATCATAAACTTATTCATATCACAAGGATCATAAACCTCCTGCCTAAAAATGAGCTTTACACACAGCTGTGTTTTTCATCACAAATTCACTTCACTGCTCTAAAAACACTCAGCTACGATAACAAGCACCTTCCCTTTAGGTCTGGAAAGCATGAACGGATCACCATGATGAGGATCTCCAAACAAGCAACACAACATGAGATTATTACCTCGTCTCCTGTTAATTCTGACACATTTTGTTCATCACAACAAACCCTGACACTTGTGGCCTGGAGCTCTCTCAGATTTATCTGCTAATTCGCGAGCAACAATCATTTGTGTAATTTGACATCTCCGTCATTTGTGATCTGTGTGTGTGTGTGTGTGTGTGTGTGTGTGTGTGTGTGTGTGTGTGTCAGCTGCACTGACTCACAATCCTCCACTGCTGCTGCTCCTGCAGGGTTAGTGGTGCCCTCATGTCCTTACGTGGCATCAGTCGCTGCCATGTCAGACACAAAACTGACACAACAGCTGAACACAAGCAGCAAATCCTGTTTGTTACTGGTTTTTGAGGCAACCTAATTATATATTGGCAGCTTTTTCTTAGCATTTTTTGAGGATCAGTCTGTGTTTTAAAGTTCAGATTCACCGAAGTCACTCGAGGCAGCAGCAGACGTGTGTCCTGTGAGGTGTCAAAGCAGTCCAATATTTGGCTTAAATGTATATTAATCAATTTATTTACTTTTTGTCTATTATATTCTCTTAATGTATGCTGATAAAGTCCATATTCTCAGCATGTTTTTCTGTTTTTTAAGTCATAGAGATAATAGGGAGGGTTAGATGGGTGAGGGTGTCCTAACAAATATCTTACAGTGTTCATGTCATGACAAAATGTTGGATATAGATATAAATTTAAAAAAAGGAAAAAGAAAGTTTCTAATTATTAAGTTCTATTAATTCATTATGATGGCTGACAGGATCTGTTTTCTTCATATTGGCAAAATTTGGTTTCTTTAGAGACGGAGCATAAACAGCAGCACCTTTCTTTAAAAATAAACATCTGTAAACACTTCAAAAAAGCCCTGAACTATCCCTTTAAACTTGTTTTTGAACACTTGTGACCCTGAGCTCCCGTGGACAGACTTTATAATAGAGACTTTGTTTCTCAGTTATCTCAAACATCTCTTCTGTACTAAATACTGAAAGCACCACCTTCTCACCTTCTCCTTCTCTCTCTCTCTCTCTGCCTCTGCTGCTTTCCGGTGTCTCTCGCCCCTTCATTCTTCTACAGGTGCTTTGAACTTTCTTTTGAATCTAAATTAAAATGATTTCTTTAGAAGCATTCAAATGTCTTGAATGCAGAGCAGCTGAGGTTGAGTTTGTCTGTTTGTGGAAAAAGTGCTGCCTGAGGCGTTTTCTTTTTCTGGGGAAGGAAAAAAAAAAAAGAAGCCTGACAGCGCACCTTGTTTCCATAACAACAGCCGTTCATACGGCTCACCTGTTGCTCTCCTGTATGCGCTCTTTTGTTCATTTAAAAAGATATAAAAACAACTGCACATTTCTGAGTAAAAATATGCTCATTGAACCTCTTGAACTCACTTTAAATTTTAGTGTAGGCCGCTTTAAAGTCTTGGAAACATTTTCTTAACAATGTCTGACAACCAGGGACGATCCTGGTGACTAATTTCCCTGTCAGTTAAATAGAAATTATCATTTAGACCAGCTGATTACACTGTAAAATAAATAAATAATAAAAAAAAACTTTTTTTTTAAGGCCGACAGATTGACAAACTCAAAAAGTTTTGAAATAAACTAAACCAAGTTTCACTGACCTATAATCATTTGTTGGGATAATTTACTTTTCTTCTTTAAAGTTGAATCTTGGATCTTTACAAACCCTAAAACTTCTGTATTTCAAAAACTGTGAACCTCATTTGTCATTATTAGGGTTATTCACTTTAGCTTTAATGAATTCACTCAACAATTTTTGAAATACATGTTTTGTTTCTAAAACTCAAAAAAAGAGAGAAGAAAATCAAATTATCTCACCTTTTTTGTTTTAATTTTAACACTTAAGAGTTTGATTCAAAACTCAAGAATTTAGTGAAGACTGTTACCTTGAAAGTTGTCTGAACTTTTTTTTACAGTGTAGTCTAAAACAAAACAGGAGAAAAATGTCAAAATTGAGCAGAATTTATTTTAATTAAAAAGGTTAAACAGTGAAAAAATATATAATATATAAATATATAATATATAAAAATATTGCCTGTATTAAAAGCCATTTGAAGCCGTTAATCACATCCTTCAGTGATCAAACTGTTTACTGTTACCATGTTATTCAATTCATTTGTTTATGATCCTTAGAAATTCTCTTTGTATCTGTGGCAACTGTCAGACAAATACAACCACAACAGAAAAGACACAACAGTTAAAAACAAACATTTAACAACAAATAAAAAACAACAGACAGACAAACAGACAGCTGTTATCAGCGTACAGCATCGTGGTTTTTGTTCGGAGCTGGATCGCAGTGAACTTAACCTGTTATCAAGATTCTTTACTTGTTCAACAAAAGAACTCATTTAAAAAAAAAAACCTCAGATGTATGAGTGGAAATCATGTTTTCAAAGTTTTAATTCAGTAAAAGCATAAATGTCCTTGTAAGAAAATCTGATTCAGTTCCAACAGTCTGTCTGAAGTGTTTTCTTTCAGTGTTAAATGGTTGATGTGTCATAACCGACCAGCTGATCTGACCGCTGCGTTACACCACAGACTGTCTGTGTTTTTGTGTTGTGCTACGTTACGTCAGATCTTTCTGACATAATGTTGCATTAGACTGATGTTACATTATATTACCATAGGTGTTACATTACGTACCATTAGGCTTGTGTTTTGTTATGTTATGTTACGCTATATTACATTTGGCCTTCATAATGTCCTTATGTTAGATTATGTTATTTTACATTAGGCCCATGTTTGGTGTATGTTATGTAATGTTGTGTTCAGCCTATGTTACGTAACACCTGTGTTTGATTACGTTATGTACAGCCTTCGTTATGTTACGTTAGGCCTATGTTATGATACATTATGTTATATTAGGCCTGTTATTTTTCGTTATGTAGGCAGGTGAAACCTGCTGTAAACCAGTTTTAACTGAGTCAGGCCAGATTGATTGTAACTGATTTTTATTATGTTACTTTTAATCTTTTCCTGTATAATAAATAAATAAATGAAATGAAAATGTTATGCCTTTGTTACATATTTTATGTAATACTGTTAAGTCACATTGCATGTCTGTCACCGTGTTTGTCACCGTTACTTAAGAATGTTAACTCTTGTTATACTGTGTCATATTGTTGTTACTTTGCTTTATCTGTCACTGTTAACAATCTGAGCGCTGATATGCATCGTGATGTTCATGACAAGAATATATGATGAGACAAATTTGTGTGTGCAGAGAATTCAGTGATAATAAATGGTTCAAAACAGTAAGTCCTTCTGACTTTTTGGGTTTTAAGCAGGAGGTGTCAGAAAAGTTACCACAGGGATAACTGGCTTGTGGCGGCCAAGCGTTCTTACTGACTTTGAATCAAAGAAACAAGATAATTTGGGGGAAAGAAAACCTCTAACATGCACATATATGTTCTGAACACGTCATATCTGGTGGTTTTACAGTGAAAGAACACCCTAGAAAACCAATGCAAACCAATGCAATATGAAAAAAGCACGAAGCCCTCTAAACTGTACTTGAGGTAACTGTAATTAGCACATAAACAAACTGTAAGTAACAGAGTGCTGTAGTGACTGTGAAATAATAATGGAGCTGCTGCTTGTTGAACTTGTTGAACTTTATTACACAGATATTACCACGGCGACGCGCCGCTAATGGAAGCACTGATAGACACAGATAAATAAATGACATATAGGACACTTGAGAGCTGCGTGAGGAGCAGCAGGAGGGCGATCTAGAGTTTTTGTGACGCCTGATGTGAAAGCTTTCAAGTCGTAACCATGGAAACCTCTCACATCTCTGGGTTCTGACAGGACGTGAACGCAGCGCTGAGACAAAACAAACAGAATGATCTCCAGTCAAACCAGCTCAACTGGTTTGACTGAAACCAGACAGTGTCAGTGTGTCAAACAAACATACTCCTGCGTGTGTGTGTGTGTGTGTGTGTGTGTGTGTGTGTGTGTGTGTGTGTGTGTGTGTGTGTGTGTGTGTATGTGTGTGTGTGCTCTCCAGATGAAGGATATGTCCTTCTCCTTTTATTGCTCCAGTCAGAGTGTGTTTTAAATATTCATTCCTTCCCACTGAAGCCGGTGTTGCATTAAAATTCCCTTTGCAGCGCTAATGGCTATCGGCCCGCAAGGAAGGGGGGGGCGGGATGAGCAAAGGGGTGATAGAGAGAAAGAGAGAGGGAGAGAGAAGGAGGGAGGAAGAGGAAAACAGGACAAGACAACCAGGGATTAAATACATTTGTTTTCTCTCGTACCAAATTAGTATTGACGGCAGCTCCCTCCCTACTGCACACACACACTCCCTAACACACACACACACACACAGCGAAAACCCAGCCATGTTGAAAATTAATTACTCAAGTGTGTGTGAGGTGATACTACACACACACACACACACACGCACAGAAACAGACATATAGGCTCCACACAAGTAAAAGTGGCAGAGCAGGTTCTGCCCAGCTGCTCTGCTATATACTGACAGTTGAAAGGATGTGTGTATATATTGGTGTGTATGCGTGTATGTGTGTGTGTGTGTGTGTGTGTCGCTGCTTGCCTGTCGAAGGAAAAAGCAGCAGGAGAGAAAGAAGACAAAGTGGCTCCATTTCGGCCACACAGCAACACACTCAGGATCCATCCATCCATCAGCACAGCAGAATAGAATAGAATCAAACAGAATAGAATAAGGGATGATAACAATAATCAAGGATCGATTAATTGGTCATTTAATTTGATCGATCTACTGTCAAATAAACATTTGAAATATGAAGTTCCTGATATGTTTCATAAACTGCACTCTAAAAAATAAGGGCTGCAAATTAATTCTTCCTGAACAGGCGACTGGATGAATATATCGCCAATCGACGATGGGCTGAATCCATCACCGGCTGTTTCTTGGGCCAATTTTTGGGGTGATATTTGTCATTTTATTTTGCTAATGTAATGCTCTGCAGAGTAACAGCCGCTGCTCCATGCCGCGCTCTCATCCAGCAGCACGGGACACGCCCACTCAGCCGGAGCAGAGCGCTCTGAGGTGGGTGAGGAGCGAGAGGAACAGCCTGCAGGGTCACAGACTCTTTACAATCTTTTCACGCGGTGAATTAAGGATTTAAATCGACCAAATTGGAGTTGGTGATTGTTGGAAGCGTAAGTGTGAATTCAGAGGGTGTATGGTTATATTTCTCAATTTAAAAGGTGTGAAAATATTTAATTTCTTGACACTTTAAGAGTATATTTCATTTACTAGACGTAGGAATGCGTCTCCCAGCTGAGACTTGAGAGGATGGGAGGACGTGGATTTGGGGACGAAGACATCAATCCAACCAATCGCTGATGGATGGGCTGAAGATGGTCGGTTGGAAAATTTTAACAAATTGCCCGACCCTACAGCAGCTTCAACTTAAAGTACTCACAGCGGTATTTTTCTTAAAGAAAGCTTTGTGACACGAGTGGTTAAATCAGACTGCAGTAAAGCACAGCATGCAAACGTGTTTCATTTTCCCATGAGGTCCATAGTCCTGATGATGCAAGATGATATCAGCAAAACTGCCCAATCACCTGTCAGTACATATGTCTTCATGTTAACTCTTCTTGGTCCGTTTGTTTGCTTTCTGTCCGGACAAACTGGACAAACTGAACTGTATTATGGGTATGAAGCGTGGAGCCTGTAGAGGAACCACACAAGAGCTCCAGGAAGAAATAAACTGATTAGCTTGCACATTTCTCCTCACACCTGCAGACTTGCATCAGCCTCACCTGGCTAATGTGCTCCTTTTTTCCACCTGTCCCCTCCCCTCGCCGCCTCGCCTCTCAGGGATAAAATATTGCTCCAAAAATCAACATTATTATATTATATACTATTTCTGCTCTTATATCCAAGACAAAATGATTCTTTTTCTTGATGTTTAACAACTGCTGCCAAAAAATGAATTTCTAACAAAATAATCTTTATATTTGTTGGACTAGAGACAGGAACCATTTTCAGAAAGACTAATGAACAAAACTCTCTTTAAAAAAACTGTCTGGTCAGGCTGAAGGAACAAAGGATTAAAGACTTAACAAAAGGGAGTGACTTCAGCTCTGTAATCCTGGAAAACAACAGGACACATTGTTAATCACTGTAAGAAACGACTTTTAAAAGCTTTTGTGTGAAAAGCAGCTGCAGGAAGTTTATTTGTTACACACTAATCTTGTTTAACTTGTTGTTCTGCAGCACCTCGTCAGTCTGTGCTCATCTTTTCTCTCTCTGGCTCCCTGAACAGTCAAACAAAACACTCATGCATGCTGGATTAGATGGGTACACAGTCATCTGTCTGTCCATCCAGTCTCTATTATTAATATCTACATCAACTGCTGCTGCTTTATAAACACACAGCTCGCTGTGACTGCAGGAAACATGTCAAATGCAGCAATAAAAGGTGTTTTCACTGAAATACTTTGTTTCGTATTTCTAATTCTGGACGCTTTATGAGTCGACGTCATCGTCTGAACTCTCCTCTCAGTTCTCTGATGGGCTCAGTCGACTCTCCGTGGATGTTTTTCAGACTAAAAGTAGCAAAAAAAAAAAAAAACTGAGTTAGTGAGGTTTAGTTGGGCTTTGTGAGGCTCGAGGAAAAAAAAAGCAGGAAGGAGACGGATGTATTATAGTATTATAGACAAATCTGCCCGCTTCCACCGCGTGGATCAGCCAAGTTTCAACTGATCTTTTCTGACAGAGAGACATAAGAGACACACAGGACGGTTAGCGGGACGCCTGATTCGTCTATCGCAGGGAAACCAGATGCAGGGAAATGACGCCACATCCCATTTAGCTGAAGTTAAAGTCAAATTATTCCATTTATATTACAGCCAGCAGACGTCATTAGGAGACGGAGACAAGATAAAATAAGTGAACACACAGATGATAAACTGGAACTGATGCTACAAACTACAAACTGTTGCAACAGCTTGTCTTTTTTGTGAGTTTGTGGGTGTGTTTGAAGGCTATAATTTGCAAAACTTTTGTTGAAGTTAAAGGGTAATTCCAGTATTTTTTGACAGGAAAATTTAGGGTCTTAATGACCATTAGATACAAAAAGTTTTGTAATTGGTCTCAGCTGCAAAACAGACAAGGCTTGTTTTTGCTGTTGATAAGCTCAGATTGTGTCTGACAACATTATAGAAAGGATTCCTGTAGAGAAAGACCTTTTCAGACCCCCTTTATGATGAGAAATTAAAGCTGCTGTATCGCTCTCCTCAAAGCCACCAGACTCCATTGACAAAATCAGTAATTTTACCTCACAGAACACAAGAGTTTCTGGTCTAACGCTGTCTATATCTGTTTGTTTCTTTGTGTTATTGTGTGAGTATCTTGGGACAAATTCACACAGTAACACAAACAAACTTACAGATTGAGGCAGCGCTGGACGAGCATCTCCTGTTAAGTGAAAGCAATTACAAATAAAATTGTTGTTTTTCTCAATGGAGTCTGGTGGCCTGTTTCTTGGCTACCAGCTGAGTGGAACTGCTGGGGCAATTCCAAAACTTTTTGTACCTGTTAGTGATTTAGATAAAAAAATATGCAAAAAATACAAGAACTACTCTTTGAGTCTGAAGTAATGTGTAACAGACAAATGGCCTTCTTTTCACCCGCAAACAGCCAAAACAACTGAGACTTTGTAAAGGACAGAAAATGCAAACTAGATAATCTGCTTCATGAAATTAAATTCAGTTTAATTTCTCTCCTAAATTCTTAAGCTTGGTCTCTACGCAGCAGAGACTGTTAAGTCTGTTGGCAAGGAGCTGCTGATCTTCTGCAAGCTGGGCTGTGTACACTGCTGGACAAAACCCAACTTTTACAGCTCCATGTGTTTTCTGATTTTGGTTAAATGATCCATTACATCTTATTGTGATCTAACAATCATGCACTGACATCATGGAGTGCTCATTTGTATTCATAAGCTAGCAGGAAGCAGGTAATACCAGCTTCACATCCAGAGAAAAACTTCAAAGAAATCCTGTGGAGTTTGGCGTACACACGCATGTGCACGAACACGCCAGAGATGAGTTTCATATTCCTGCCTCTGGCCTCATTCTATTAAACCTATTGACAGAACATGATGGTGACAGAAAACCTTTTTTCAGGTATTAAATGTCTCTCTGAGAATTCAAACTAAAAGGTATAAAGAGGTCTTGAGCCAGTTATGGTTCTTTGTAGACTAGTGAGTCTAAATAAACAACAAGAAAGAACTATTTAACGTTAAAAAAAATAATATTTGGCTAATGATCTGTGAAAATATACTGAATATACTGAGTTCAGTTATGAGATAATAATGTGCCAAAGTAAATGAAAAAATATCAATCAAACAAAAGATATGAATTAAAAAGAGTAAACAATCAAATATGAGTTGACCTCTGGCTGTTCTCTGCTGCTCATCATCGTTCAGGGCTCAGTGCTGTGTTTGCTGTGACCTTTGACCTCTCCACCAGCAGCTGCTGCTTGTTGACGGATGTGAAGGTGACTCTGCTGATATTAAAACTCCGCCACCTGAGCAGACTGAGAGCTCTCCATCCAGAGCGGCAGGCGCTCGTTTTTCATCCATTCAGACAGACGAGAGGAGGAGGAGGAGGAGGAGGAGGAGGAGGAGGAGGACGAGGAGGAGGAGGAGGAGGAGGAGGAAGTGTTCAAACACTTCCTGCTGAAGGATGAAGAGGAGGAGGGTGAGGTGAGGGAGGGTTTGGGGGTGGATCAGGTTCAGACACGATGTCCGACGGCGAGCGGCTGATTTTATCGACTGCTCGACACGCCGTGAGGATCGAACGGCGGCTAAATATAGACGCAGGGCAGAACAGGACAAGCTGATTGTGTGTGTGTGTGTGTGTGTGTGTGTGTGTGTGTGTGTGTGTGTGTGTGTGTGTGTGTGTCCTGGTGGTGTCGTGTGTTCAGGAACATGAGGCTGCATCTCCAGCTCCCAGAAACATTTACATTAAAACACTCACTGTCATCATTAGCTTAGTGATGCTAATGCTGCTGCTGTTTTTAACTCTCAGCAGTCATTAGCTATGCTAACTGTGATGCTAAAGGTTATCAGGAGGCATTAAGGCTGTCATTAAGTCATGTGATATGGAAAGTAGAGAAGAGTCACATGGATACAATGTGCATGAGAATGAAAATAATCAAATCAAATTAAATTTGAGGTGCTTTCATGCCACCATCTCTGAGGGAAATATTGAACTTTTTACTCCAAACATTTACCTGATTGCTCTAGTTACTATTTACATTATGTTATTAGTTACATGTTAATGTTTTAGCACACAAAGCATGTGAAATAGTACTGCTAAATTGATTAGTTAAGCAGCCAACTAATCAAATTTAAAATCTGAAATAATAATACAAAGATAAAAAATATAACCTAACAAAGTGTTATTAGTGACTCATATGCCGCCTGCATCAGGGCTTTGACTATTTACACCCACCTTCCTGGTTTACCTATAAAAAAAATGTCAGATAGCTCCCATGTGCCTGTTCTCACAGAAGTGCAAAAATACACTCAAATGCCATTTAGAACTTTTCAGATTGTCATTTGATCGTCTTTTTATGTAAAAACATTTTAAAAATGAGAATATCTGCTGCCTCTCCTTGGCACTTGAATGCGGCACATGAGGCCTAACCTACAATCTCATAGAACCTTTTCTTAGCTTTGTCGCCTTTTAATGACAAAAATGTACCTAAATAACAGCATTTAGCAGGTCTAGTGATAATAAACATGTTTGATTCACAGTAGTTCAGAGCCTGGAGCTTAGTTTGCTTCAGAACGGTGAATTTGCAAGCAATTCGATGATGTTTTATCAGGCTGAAAAGCTCATTGTTCAGGATTTGTCTCCTACCTACAGCTGCTTTTGTCAGTCATGTGACCCTGTTTGTCTCCATTGTGTCTCCTGGTGAGGAAGAGGAAGAAGTGAATTGCGCTCTCAGCCCTCCCCCGTCCTCCTCCACCTGCTCCTTTGCTTTTTCTTTTAAATACAGTTACAGGCATATGCAAATGCATCCATAGAGCAAAGACGAGACAAATACAACAACCAATCCAACGCTTTAAATTCAAGTTTGGACTGATGTTTGGCTTACATAACGTCAGTTCCCAGTCAGAAAAGTCATAAGTCAGGCATCATATATACTTCAAATAATCTGAACCATCCGTAGCACTGCTGTGAAAGAACTACAGAGTCAGGGCCCAATGGAGGAGGAAGATGAAGTGGAGGAAGAAGAGGGGGAGGAGTCAGAGGCTCCCCTCCTGAGCCGCCTGTTGTGAAACAAATGGTTTAAACCACAAAAGGAAACCATGTGGATGACAGGGGGTGTACTTAAAGTAGCAGGGGAGGTGGGGGGGTGGGTGGTTAGATGTCTGAAGGAGGAGGGTGGTGTGGGTGCAGGAGGGGTAATCACAGGGCCGAGGGTGGTAGTTCAGGTGGAGGAGGGGGGGGTGAAGGTGTCAGACGGTGGAGGTCAGACATAAAACCAGCATGTGGTCGGAGCTGGACTTCATTTGGATGTGGCTTCATGTTTGCATGACCAAACCTGTGTGTGTGTGTGTGTGTGTGTGTGTGTGCGTGTGTGCGTGTGTGCGTGTGTGCGTGTGTGCGTGTGTGCGTGCGTGTGTGCGTGTGTGCGTGTGCGTGTGTGTGACCGTGAGGGGAAGTTTCACTGTAAAAAACCAAAAAAAAAGTCCTCAGAGTCTGATTTATTAGTAGTTTTAATGAAACAAATTGAGGCCAGTTTAAAGGGATTTTCTGCACAGGAAAAGCAGGATTTCTCACTGTTTTACTGTTTTACTGTTTACTGTTGCAGTTTGTCGTCCTAAAAGCAGAAAGCATCAGTCAGATAATCTTTTCCTCACGCAGGATTTCCAGTTCATGCCACAAAAGTAGGTCAGTTAACTTTTTTTTTTTTTGCGAAATATACAACTGCTGTGTTCTGAAAAAAGCCACAAAATCCAGCAGCACTCAGTCTCAGTCAGTCGGTAAAAGTCCAGTCAAGCTCACAATATGTGGATAAATGAATCTTTGTGATACAGAGAGAACACAAGTGCTTCATTAAAGATGTGAGGTTCATTTATGGAGTGCCTGAAAAATAATCACATGATAATTTACTTACAAACTTACATATTAAACTGAATATCTTTGGGCTATAGACTGAAAAATAAAACATGTGAAGACATCATCTTGGACTTTGAAAAACTGGGGTGGACATTTTTGATTATCATCTGTCATTTTATAGACACTGCAGCCCTATTAAACATGACAATTAACTTTGGTCTTTGTTGTTATTTGATAAGAGCTAATACATAATAAAACAATTTTCCCAGAGTTCAAAGTGACGTCTTTCATCTGCTTCTTTTGTCCAACTAAAAGTCCAGAACTTAAAGGCTCTTCATTGACTGTCATAAATGAAAAAGGCACAAATCCTCACGTTTTGCTTGAAAAATAACTGAAATCATTAATCAATGATCAAAATAACTGGTTACAATTTTCTTTCAACTGACTAATCGTAGCAGCTCTATCATCTGTAATAGGGTTCCTTTAAACAACATAATATAGGACATAATAATTTGTGAAATTGTAATAAAGGATTTGTTCAATCCCAAATGCAAAAGAGTCCTGCAGTCCAAATAAAAGTTGTTTGCCCCGCCCCCTCCTCCTCTCATGCAGGCTGCAAGAGCTCTGCAGGAGCTCTGCAGGACACACACAACACCATAAATTGACAATAACAAACATGGACTAGTCCTCCACTGTCAGTAGATCAGCTGTTTATAACGCTGTCAGTTGTCCGTCAATGTAAAGTCCAGCCTGTTATCCTGAAATCAAAAGTCTGCTCTGAAAATACACTCCATTAACATTTCTCTTAATTTAACAGCTATAAACATCTACTCCTTCTAAAAGATTATTAATGATTTCTTATGATTTGTAAACACACACTGACACATTCAGCAAACATTCAGCATTAATTTGAACCCTAATAAATGTGAAACGGGTGAACAAATACTGTTATTCTGGCTCAGGAGAGCGACACTGCAACTGTAGTATTTCAAATAAGCATGTCTCCCTAATCTCTGATGACATATGGTATTTTGTACTTTACTGTAGTAAAAAAATTCCTTCAAAATGGACAAATTAGATTTTTTTTCTTGTACTTTTAGTTTTCGCTGATAAAGAAAGCGTCTGCGGTTCACAACAGCCATGTTCGCTGACACAGAAGACACCTGTTCACAGCTCAGGTGTGTATTTTGAAGCTGCACATGTTGGTTTCACTTCTTCTTGTGGTTGATGAATGACACACAGAGCTGTGATTTGATTATCTTGCAGAACAAACTGTGTTCCCGTCATGTTGCAGAACGATTGTTGCTGTTCAGATCGTTGTTTTGTCACTTTGTGTCCTCACACATTCTGCTCAGCCTGACAGAACCAAGTCAAATCTGCTGCGCAAATTCACTGGTGAAATGACCAAAAAGAAGATTCACATTTGGCACGTTGATCTCTGCAGCGCGAGCTGTGACAACACAAACTGCTCAACTCTTATTTTGAGTCACGTCTGCTCTCACTGTGAGTCACAGACTCCTCCCCCCCCGGCACGGGGGACGCCACGGAGCGAGTAGACCTGCTGCTCTGAGCTCAACCAGAGTCCAACTCATTGGTTGTGGTCTGGAGGAAAACTGACCGGAACGCTGCGAGTAGAGGACACACTGCACGCTGCAGGACACACACAGAGAGAGAGAGAGAGAGAGAGAGAGAGAGAGAGAGAGAGAGAGAGAGAGAGCAGAGCTGATGTGCTGAGTCAGAAGAGACAGAAACCAGCAGACAGCCTCTGACTGACAGCTCTGATATATATGGTTCTGTGTGTGAGTGTGTGTGTGTGTGAGTGTGTGAAACCCACATATCCTCTGTCAGTGAGCAGAGGGAGTTCAGCCGTCCACTCGATCTGAACAGGGGGCCAATTTAAACCTTCTTGGAAGCCTGAGCAGGATTTCATGACCTATATCTCCAATTTAGAGTCCCAACTGTTGTAATTGTTATAATCCTAAAATCTGACAGTTTGTGAGCTGATTTGGAGATTTGAGGGTGTTAAAGGTTTAAGATTGAGTTTTATGAAGAAGGGTTGCATGAAACATGAAGAATGATACAATTACTAATAACCTGTCAAAAAAAACGCAGTCAGCAACGTAATCCAAGTATCACACTAATAAAATAATGTAACTTGATTACTTATCATTATTTGTGGATTAATGCAATATAAAATATGGTGAAACTGTTGAGCCTAATAGTGTTTTTAGGGCTGCTACTAATGATTATTTTCATCATTGATTAATCAGTTGATTGTTTTCAATTAATCAGTTAGTTCATTTGGTCCAAGAAAAGTTAGAAAATGGTTAAAAATGTTGATCAACGTCCAAGATGACGTCCTCAATTATCTTGTTTTTTTTCACAACTCAAAAATATTCAACAAAGAAACCAGAAAATATTGACATCTAAGAAGTTAAAATCTGAGATTTTTTTAATAAAAAAATGACTGGAAACAGTTACTCGATTAATTAATCTGGTCAGAATCTTGTCAGGTGAAAACGGGTCCAAACATGTGGAGGTACGTCTGTGTTCGCCTGTTTTTCAAGTCTTTCTTGTTATGATTATTTTCATTATCTTTATTTTAATCCTACTAGTAATCCCCATTTTTTACTAAATGTACCTGTAATCTGACTACGTCTGTAACTGTAATGGATTACAGCTGCCTGTTTTTCGTACCTAGATTATGTAATCCTGTTACATGCAATTCGTTACTACACCAGCCTGAGTGTGAGGTGTAAATATTTAAATGTGCACGTCGATAGAAGTTTAACCTGAAATATTCATGTTGACTGTGTGTTGTGCTCGGTTTCTCCAAAGATCTGTTTCTTTTTTCAATGCAAACTGCATCTCTTTAGAGTCCAACTAAAGATTCTGTTTTTGTTTTTCAGGCTGTTTTGGAGGGTGTAATCAGATACAGAACGACTGCTCGGTTTGGGAATCTGTCTGCATCAGCAAAATCAAAGTTATTGCGTCTGGTTCAGACAGCAGTGAAAATCGTCAGTGTGAAGGATCATTATAATCTCCAGCCTCCTTTGAACAGCGTGTACTTGAACAGGTTAAGAGAATCCTCTGTGACCCATCTCTCTTTCTGTACTCTCAGTATGAACGTTTACCATCGGGCAGAAGGTTCACAGCTCAGCGGTGTAAATTGAATCAGTTTAAGAACTCCTTTGTGCCAGCATCAGTAAGAATTTTAAACAGTAGGCTCAAATAAGCAGAGGTTATATAGTCTGTACAGACACATGGACTGATTCAATCCTCAGGGTATGTACTTTTCTTTTCTTATCTATTGATCTATCGATAGAATAGAAGAAAATCAAAGACAACTATGGTCAAATGCGATAAGACAAAAGCTGGGAGATGTATGCAAGCCCTCACAAAATGTCAAGAAAGGAAATGTTCTTATTATTTTCATTATTAAACAGAAGAATACAACTGATCACCTTCTGAATTCAAGTTTCTCTCTTTTAACCAACTAGGATGAGCTTCATTTGCCTTGTTAACTCTGTAAAACAGACTTCATTGAAACTCTTTGGACAGAGAGACAACAAAATAAAATTCACCAAATCTGTCTTTTCACTGTTTTGGTGGAAATGGATCCTTAATTCACCAACAGTCTGGTTCTACAGGCTGTTTTACTCTCACAGCAGCATCCTGAGCCCAGAGCAACAACCTGTCAGTCTGCAGACCATTAAATTATCACAACAAAATGACAAAAATCGCCTTAAAAACAATCAGCAACAAACTCATTCAATCGTCCATGTATTCATCCAATAAACCAGCCCTGTGAAACTATATGAAGACATGGCTTCCACTGAGTGAGCACGTACGTGTTGGCCAGTCTGCTCACAATGGTTAATGTGAACTTTTCCCAGTTCACACTCAGCCATTGTTAAGAAACAAGCCTCACAGAACACAAGACTTTCTGGTCACCGATACCTCGATGTGTTGGTTAGTTTGTCTTATTGTGTGACTTTACTCTCCCTTTGAAACACCAAAGTAACACAGTAACACTAACTAACAACCAGATCAAGGCAGTGGTAGACCAGGAGCTGCTGTGTTCTACAATAAAATAAAATTGCTGTTTTTATCAATGGAGTTTGGTTGGTTTGGAGACAGCGATATTTGGCTTAAAGAACAGTGGGGCTTCCCATCGGAAAAGTAAAAGTATTCTAAATTTATTACATTGTTAAATTTAGAATATTTTCACCACTTTGCCTCATCAGACAGCCTTTTCTGGAGGGAAACTGCAGGTATACAAGCCAAATATATACAAAAAGCAAACCAAATAATAATGACAAATGCAAAAAAGTATTTTGTCATTATTATTATTTTTGGTATTATATTGCATTTTATTTTTGAATTATTTTTAAATTGTCTTCTTGTATTTGTCTCATTGCCTCCTGAAATTTTTAAAACTCTGAAATCAGTCTATATACTTTGAGTAATACTTTTACAGCTGAGTAAATGTCGATGCAGGGTGAGAAAGGCTGATGCAGAACTTAAATCACCCTTAAGAGATTATTTTGCAATAATGACCTGCTCACTGTACACTAATTATTAATTTCAAAATGATTTGATTGATTTAAAAATAACGTTTTTGCTCCAGAAACAGACACAGATCCTGTAACTGACCAGTCAGAATTGTAATAAATACTACTGGAGACAAATTAAATTTCTAAGAAACAAACTTTAAAGCTAACTGTCATATGCTGCTAACTAGCATGCACACTGTACCAGCAGCACCAGTCTCACCACCTCTCCGCCTGACCCCGTCTGTCTGCCGCCTGCTGACCTCTGACCTCCACCACAGACAGGAATCCGTCACCGCCAGCCGACGACCGAGCCGGAGCACGACCTTTAACCCCGTCACCTTCCACCACCTCATTAGAGCCTGTGTCAGTGGGATGTGACAGGATACTCTGTGTGTGCGAGCAGCCTCAGATCAGACATTATTACAATCAAACAACACAAAGTACATCAGAGGGTCACAGGTCAGAGGTCACAGCAGCCTGCCGGCGTCACAGAAACCCGTCAAAGCTTCGTTAACACCTCATTAACTACAAATTATGTACATTTTATATCAGATCTGACCATTTTCCAGTCATATTTGGTGTTCAGGCTGGTTTTATTTCTCCCAGACGGTCATTAGTGTCAGTTTCTTTCAGTCTGATAGTTATTCAGCCTGATAATCCATATATTTTATTTATTATTCGTAATTATACCATATGCAATTTCTTTTTTAGACAGAAATATTTTAGCCATGTGCGTATTTAGTTTGGCTTATTAACACTAAATTAAGTAGGAGAGACTCACACACACACACAACAGTGGAGAAAGATAAAGTACACACACACACACACAGAGCCAGCAACAATTAGGCTAATTAATTCATTTGTGGGGTTCAAGTTTCAATTTCATCAGTTTAAATTGGATAATTAACAGGCGGCTTTCTGGGGGACCTCGCATTCATTTTGGTGGAATAAACACACACACACACACACTCAGTATTTAGACACCCCCCTTCTTGTTTACCTGCCGGGGTTAATTAATGCTGCTTGTTTGGGGAACAAACTAATCATCAAGCCCCGCCCACCTCCTTCCACAGCTCATCGTCGCCTATTGGACGTCAAGCAAGAATGACAGGCTGTCAGTCTGCCCACGTGTTGAGTCTCACCGCTGTCAGCCAATTAAAACACAGCTGTCAGTGTCACAGATAACCTCATCAATCACCAGAGCTGATGCTAATCATGTTTCCACTGAGTTCCACTAGCATTTTTGCTAACAAGTGATGCAGCACAATGAGCAGAGACAAAAGTCAAACTTTATCTGACACAGATCATCATGATAGTGATTCTTCTTGGCTGGATGAACATATTTTAGTTTGACTACTAATGATAACCATACACAGAAAGATTAAATTACCCCGACTTCAAGAAAATAGTTCCAGGAACAAAGAAGCTACCTGATGCACACTGGGAAAGAAAATGTTTGTGCCGTTTAAAAAAAACAAACACAAGGAAACAGCGACACAGGTTTGTGTTGTTTTTCTAATGTCTGAACGGATGTTATGAGACTTAAAACTTGAGGGTCAGGTTACTTGTTTCTACTTTGGTACTTACAGGAGAAATATTAAGTCCCAAGCGCACAAAAATGAGTACAGCCATCCAGATAGTAACTTTGACACTGACAAGTGAGGAAATTTAAATACTGTTCAATTTAACATATTATAAACATCTAATCATCATCTAATGAACAGACTTTAAATGTGCAGCACAAGCTAACATTTCATGTCTGACTGATCAGTGTGTCGTCTGGCTGAATATCTGATCCAGAGATGAACTCTGCCGCTCGTCAGGAGAACCTCAGTAGTTTTGCTCAGAGGCACTGCAGCAGACCTGCAGTGAAACACACTCTTCGGGCTGCTGAAGCTGAGCGCGGGAGGAGGAAGAAACTCTCCTCTCCGCTGACCTCTCAGGGTCAGCCCAAAAAAACTCAGCCAAAAACCAACCCCTTCCCACAATCCTCCTGGGCGAGCGGGAGGGAAAACAGCAGGATGGAGAGAAAGGGGAAGATGAAAGAGAGCAGAGGCGAGCTGCTGGCTTCACCGCCTCATTACTGACTGTGTTACTCTGAGTGTGTGAGTGTATGTGTGTGTGTGTGACAGGTCTTCAGCTTGTTACCCAGCATGCTGCGGGGGTCAGTGAGGTCAGAGGTTGTGGGTGGTCACTTCCTGTCCATTAGCAGCAGAGGGATAAAAAAGGCCCTCATCAATCACCCAACACCTGGTCGCCGCGGGCAACGGTAACTAGGAGCTAACCAGGACCACGTGCAGCAGCGTAACAGCAGGAGCGATGCTGGGTCGAACTTTGACCCCGGAGAGGAAGATTTTACTTTAAGTGAAAAACCTGAAACTTCAAACCTCCAGTCGGGATGCAGCGTTCAGTCCGATATCAGACTGATTCTGACCTTACTCAGTGGATCAAGTGTCGGCCATGATCTGAGTGCAGCTCCTTTATCAATGTCATTAAAAAAATCCAAAGTTTCAGGAGTCACTTACATTCATTCAGTCTGAGCAGGCTGCTGACTCAGTGGCATTTTAATGCAGCTCTGCTCTCACGCAGTGATGTATACAGAGAGTACATTTGGAAAGGAGCGCTGAGGCGTCTGAATCAGATGAATCTACAGTATGTGATGGTAACAGATGCTTTGTGGCTGTACTTTACTTAATTATTGTACTCAGCACACTGTCTGGACGTGCCTGTGTTTTCTGAATAATGTGCAGTATATTAGCAGGAACTTACAAAAAGCAATGAAAACTGCACAAAGAGGAAAAGTGAGAGTTTAAAAGGAGCAATGTGGAAAACGCGAAGATGAGTACAGCAATCCAAATAGTGATTTGGAGCCACAGACTGTGTATTAAACAGGTTGAAATCCCATTTTTCATATATGATCTATGGTTGAAATGAGTCGTTTAGCCCCGCCCCAGATTCGAGGAAGCTCAGGCAGGCTGCAGGAACACTGCAGGAGTGCAAGACGAGCTCAACATTATAATTTGACAAGAACAAACAAGGACGAGTCCACTGTAAGTTGATCAGCTGTTTATATCTCTGTCAGTTGTCTGTCAGTGTAGAGTTAAGCCCTTTATCCTGAAAGCAAAAGCCCACTGCACTGAAAATTACTCACTCTGGAGTTGGAGTTCGGGGACTACTTGCCTGCTGCCTGCCAAACTCCATTAACATTTTGCTCAATTTAACTGTTACAAACATCTACTTATTCTACAAGATTATTAATGATTTCTTACGACTCAAAAACAGACAATTACTCATTCAGTGGACATTCAGCATTGATTTGAACTCTAATTAATGTGAAACAGGCAAACAGTAACACAAGTTATGGGGGGATATAAATTTCAAAGGGGGACACTGAGGTTGTCGCATAGTCTGAGTAGTGAGTATTTAGTATGTTTCCTTAATCTCTGATGACATATGGTAATTTGATGATTTATTTCAGTGAACATAATATAGATTATAAACTGATAAATCACCAAAAAAGTAAATTAACCCCAAATGTTCATGTATTCATCAGAACAAAACTAGCAAGCAACTACAAGAAAAGAAAGACAAACAACTGCTATGTGTACATATTTATAGACACTCATGAACTTGCAGGTACTGTGAATCTGTGCACATAGTGAGTGTGAAGATGAGAACATAAGTGTCCTGATCAGTTAGACGTGACATTAAACAGACGCTCCCAGCTCCCAGGTACAAAGTGTGAATAGAGGAGGTCATTGTCCAGAGGATTCACAGTGAACGAACGGGCGTGTTGATGATGTGTAGCTGCTTCCTGCACTTACATTAAGCTTTGATATTGCAGATATGATAACACATGTAGTGATGAATGCAAAAACAGTCATCATTACGGGTGAGTCAGTCGTACGGTTGAACAATTAATCCAAATATGCTAGAAATCGCAGGAGGTGCAATGTTCTGTTAGAAGCAAAATGTCTCAAAATACCTTTTTAAATTAAATATTGTCATGCTGCAGAAATGTCCTGGCCTACACATCATATTCTACAGATTTAGAGGTATAATCTGCACATTTTCTTAAAGGAAACAACGTATAGACTCATGTAAACATGATCCCTCTCGGTCATCAGTTACGACCCAGGACTATGTGGTTTAGTCTGTATCTGCGGAGACTCTGCAGCCCTCTGCCTGTGTTTCCTTATTTTCTTCTCATTATCTTGCAGCTCGAGATGTTTCACCAACCTAAAACGCTGATATTTGACATTCTGATGCGTTTAGGAACAGCTTGGACAAATCCCACTGTCTCTACCTTTAAGAAAACATCTTTGTTTGGTACAGATCTCTGTGAAAATCACACCAGAATCATTCTTATATGTTTTTCAATGAAAACGAGAATAATGATGTAAGAATAATTATTCTCTCTAATATTCCAAAACAAATTGCAATATGAGTCAAAATAATCACTATTACATTTTTTTTTGCACAAACTGTGGAGTTCCAGCAGGTGAGAACGTGTCTGACACAGACAGCTTTGTGTACTACATTTCATTATTAATACTTGTGTATTTTTACTTATTTCTACACCGTTGTATGCGTGTCTATTATTGTTATTTGTCCTTAAAGCACGAGTTAAATATAGTGAGAATACAGGTTCATACAGCAGGACAACAGGAAGCTGCAGGCTGATCAGTTATCTGCCTCTCACACTCACACAGTCACACAGAGTTGTTCTGAGCATGCTCAGTGTCTCTCCAGCCTGCCGGCTCGATTGACAACATCAAAGGTTCAATCAGATCTGTGTTCAGACACACACACACACCAGCTCTGACCTGCTGCACAGAGTGTGTGTGTGTGTGTGTGTGTGTGTGTGTGTGAAACAGAAACAGAAACAGGATAATCGACCAATAACAGCAACAACACACTCCGCTGTTAAACACACACACTTCCCTCCCGCCCATTAGTCTGTCGATGATGTGTTATCTTCTCATCAAAACACACACACAAACAAACACACACACAGTCTCTCATCATGGATGGATAACTGTTCCAGGCCAATCAATATTCAGATTCCCTCGAGGCGCCCAAACATGTGTCACTCATCCAGTGTGTGTGTGTGTGTGTGTGTGTGTGTGTGTGTGTGTGTGTGTGTGTGTGTGTGTGCGTGCGTGTGCGTGTGTGTGTGTGAGTGAGTGATGTGTACTCAGTAACCCAGAAACTCGGGTCCAGAGTGGTTGTCCTGGTTTACATGTTAACCCAGTTGTTCCATCCTGATCACAGATCAATAGCTGCAGCAGGTCGCGAGTTCGATTCCATGTTTAAAAAACAGACTCGCAACATGTGTCTTTGTTTGGATTTTTATTTTGATATTGATACAGTTAACTGTTGAGTTATTTTGTGTCTTGATGCAGAATAGTTTATTCTTATTTTCTATCTTGCAGAGAGTTTCGTGTTCAGATTAATGCTGCTCTGTATGGTTTGCCGTTAGCTTAGTATGAAGACCGGAAACGGCTAACCTGGTTCTGACCAGAGCCCAGCAGATATATTTATATGCAGCTTTATGAAAACTTTTAATACAGATTGTTCTTATTTAATCCACCTACCTGCACCTCTAAAGCTCACTGATTAACATCTTGTCTCTTTAATCCATGCAAAACCTGCTGAATAAATAATTTAAATATAATTAAATGAGAAATAAAGTCTTCTTTTTACCAAATTGACCTTGTCCAAATTGTTCCTTTAAGAAACAGGGATTTTAGCCTTTAGCCAAAACATCATAAAACATTTTGAAAAAATAACAATTATAATGTTAATAGTAATTAATTTAAAAAAAAATGAAAAACCCAAACAATAAAAAAATGTCAGGTGAAGTCAAAAGGCCAGAGGCTTTTTTAGATAACTTGATGGAAACCATCATCTGATGGTGACAAGTTCTCTCTTTTAATGGAGCTTCTGTACTGGCAAGGCATCATGGGAAATGTAGGAAACCCCAGAGTGAAGCAGGATGCATAAACGGTCTGCTGATATCGACTAATGTTTAACATTCAGCATCGTTTCTGCAGCTCTGACCTTAAAGGAGTGTTTGTGAGAGGAGCGACGTGAGTCCAACTAAACACCATCTGTCACAACACACACACACACACACACACACACACACACACACACACACACACACACACACACACACACACTCTGCCCTACTTCCAGTCATCCTGACAGCATCAACCAGGACAACACTGACATGAGCTATGTTCTGTCTGTCTGTCTGTTTGTGACAGCAGTAGAAACACAGTAGATTCTCAGCAGAACTACATCTGTTCTCGCAGCCTTTAACTCCAGTTCAGCAGCCAATGAAAACAAATTAAAATACAGATAAATTAATGAATAAATTAGACACAGAAAGTGTTTGATTGAGGCAGTAAAGCACCACAGATCCTGGTGCATCTCATGATCATTTCAGTTTGCAGACGACAACTTCAGCTCATAAAATATGGAACATTTTGCAGCGTGAAACTGCACCTCTGTTCTTCACCCTGAGGGTTCAGCCTTTATTCTGAAACAGTGAGTTGATTATTTATGATGGTATAGCAAAAGGTGATTTTTGTTTCAGACTGAAGGTGACCCACCTGTTCTATGAACCACTGCTGGAAAATCTACTTTTTTGCACTCTTGTCACAGTCCTGCCTGTAAAATGCTTTTATTGTGAAGTGCAACTTTTGGTTTGCAAAGTGGAATTAAAATAAATCTTTACTAACTTAGAAATTAAAATTACAATGAAGTAGGATGAGAAATAAATTGCTGAGTTCCTCCTAATGTGTCTTAATGCTCCCTAAAACTCTCTGAAATAATTTATAATTCATAGGATTTGTTTTATTTATTCAATTTACTGCTCAATTATATTTTCTGTCAATTTATTGCCTTGGAAATTACTTCTTCAAAGCTTACTGCCAGGAATAATAAAAATGCTGTTGTTCTACTAAATATTTGCTCACATTTAAATATTTATATTTAAACATGCTGAAATCAATCAAATATCATTTGAAGAATAAAGTTATGCAGTTGTCAGTTGATTCCAGGCATCTTTTAGGAAAGTAACATATGGTTGGGGCTTATACCAATGTTTTGTCATCACAGCTTGGCATTTCAGACTGAAGCAGAGTTACCATTTATCTGCTGCAGCCAAGAAGCATTCAAACACGTTGTTAATGTTGTGAAACACTCGCAGTTAGATTTGGGCACAAAAAGCTACTTGTGTAAGTTTAGGGTTATTATAAGTAGACCTGCATAACGTACGTCACATGATGTCACCGAAGCAACTCAAAGGACTCACAACATTATAGTTTTCATTCTCCTGGGTCAAAGTCTTGTTTTTGTTTGCCATCCATGAACACCACCTCTGCACACTTGGACTTTCTCCTCGTTTATCCAATGCTAAAAGCCTGGTGTGTCTCTTCCAGACGCTAACGAGTATTCATGACGTACAAAATGTCTATATGTGACGAGGTGAGAAAGAGACCAGGCTGAGTTCTTCTGGTGGGCGCTAACAGGCAGTTGTTCAGTGGTTGCTGTGGTGTTCAGGAGGTTTTCTACACTGACCGAATAAAAACACATTGAACAAACTTTAACAAAATACTTCAACTGACAAACAAAAGAATCAAGATTTTTCAAGTCAAATTAAGCGAGCAATATGTTGTAATTGCATCCAGAAATGAGTGCAGTTGTCCGAATAGTGACTTGGAGCCACAGATGACATGCTGAATTAACTGAAATCCTGTTTATACAGTAATATACAGTCCATGGTTGAAGTGAGTTGTTTCCCCTGTGCCACCTCCTCCCCAGATGCAAAAAGCACAGGCGCGCAGCGACAGGAGCGCAAGAGCGAAACATCATGTTTTGACAATAACAAACATGGCTGAGTCCTTCGCTGTCAGCTGATCAGCTGTTTGTAACTCTGTCAGCTGTCTGCCGATGTAAAGTTGGAGTTCAGTGCCCGCCTGTCTCACTACACGCCAAACTCCATTAACATTTTGTTCAATTTAACTGTTATAAACATCTGCTCCTTCTCAAAGATTATTAATGATTCCTTATGACTCATAAACAGACACTTTCTCATTCTGTGAACATTTGGCATTAATTTGAAGTCTAATTAACACAAAACAGGCAAATGAAAACAGTTGTTTCAGCCCAGAACAGAAATTTCAATGTAGCAAGTATTTCAACTTAGCATGTTTCCTTCATCTCTAATGACATAAATTTCAATAAATATATTAAAAATTTCTTTAAGAAGTTATATAAACTTAATTGCTTTGAGTCAGATGTACTTAATAATCTGTGTAACCTAAATTTAAAGCAGAGCAACTTAAAAATATCCAGTTTTCCGACTCAATTATTTGATTTACACGAACATAAACTTCCTAGTAGTCTGGTTTCAGGAAAACTATTTTTACAGTGTTTTTTTACAGAGTGTGTTATTTCAGTTAATATAATGACTATAACAAAAACTGGTTTTGTACAGTGAGTTGACAAAAACTTAAACACAATTTAACAAATCCATTTTACATCTGACATAATGCAATGTTGAATTTGATTTTATGTAAATTTTATTTTGCTACACAAATCTCTTAAATGCCATTTCAGACCCTTTTTATTCAAAGTTAAAAAACTGCCGTGCAAATACTGATTTGTTTTCTGTTTAGGCTAAAGATACTGGAGTTGAGTACTTTTTAATTGTTGCTTAAACTTTCCAGAACAAAAACCCAGAACATGACGTCGGTGTCCTCCACAGTCGGTATGACCCTGTACAAAAACACAGAATTTCATATCATATCTTAAACTGACAAACTGTGCTGCTGAATTACAGTTTTAAAAGCCCTCAGTGTGCGCACACACACACACACACACTCCTCTCTGCAGGCGGACATTAGCATTGTAAATGTAACTGGCCGCCCAGCAGAGCATTGAACTCTTCAGACAAACACAGAGCTGCTGCTGCTGCCGTGAAGACCAGGAAAGAAACAATAACAACAACAACAACAACAACAACAAGGTGACGCCAGGGAAACAGGAAGTGCACAGCAGGATGATACCACACCCGTCCCCACCACCCCCCATCAGGCTCCTTATGTGGACAAATCGATGGAGGCGTTTGCTCAAAGCGCCACGGCGTTTACTCAGAGTCTGACTGATCAATGTTGCAGTTTACTGAACAGATTCAATATTCATATAGACAGACAGCGTGGGGATCATTAGAGAGGACCGATAATGAGAGGAGGAGGACAAGAAAGAAAATAATTAATAAGAAGAGGAACGACTATAAACAAGACAACAGCCGGAAGCACCTCAGGAACAATCAGCAACAAGCAGCACTGCAGTGCCTTCACTTTGAAAATAAAAATCATAAAATTAGCTGTTTTTGTTAAATTACATCCTCATTTTTCTTTTCGCCAAAGGCTGTTCAGCTGTTGGGATTAATCTGTAATTATTAATAAAGCTTCATAATAAAAGAAACAGCACATTTCAACCACCACTCTGATTGGTTAGCAGTATTTCCAGCTCCAACCCGTCCTGACAGAAGACAACACTGAGGCTGCGTCCCAAAACATATCAACATGACACGGCCGTCTCATACTAAAGACTTTGACTGTGTTAATCCTTTGGTCCGCAGTATCCCACAATGCACTGCATGTTGATCACCTGTTAAATGGCACGTCCAGACACTTCATCAATCCATAAAGTCAAATATTTCTGGGTTTATCACCATGACGCTGCAGTAAAACGGCCAACAAAGCATTAACTCCTGGTGGTAAACTGGGACTATAATGACCATAAAGCCTGATAAACTGACTGAATTTCAATTACGAGTGGTTTTTACTTCATTTTTCAGCATGTTCACATCACTGCAAGGTATTTTTGCTCCAACCAGTCACCTGTGAGTGACCAATCTGTCCAGTCAACATCACTATTCGTTGACAGAAGCCGTGCTTCTGACTGCGTTGTCTCAATTTAGTTGTACAACAACCTGCTTTGAGTCATTTTCCTGGAACTTTTCAGTCTTAAATCAGGAGTGTCAGACTAACGTGTCATCTCATAGTGGGGCCACGTTCAAAGTTCAAGTTCCCTGATAAAAATCGCTGTTGAGCTTTGTCAGTTTTGTCTTTGCTTTCATCAAGTAGCACAGAGTATGAGGTGAAAACTCCAGCTTTGTAACATAACTGATCATAAATGTCACCTGATAAAGTACTAATCCGCTCTGTCACTGTTTGCTGATAAAAAAAACATTGCTGAACAAGTTCTTCTTTCTTTGACAAAGAATATCAGTGAATTGAAACAGAAATAGAAATAGAAATGGACCCTGGGCTGATTTTAAGACCCCTCCATTGAGTCCAGCAGTGTTTCTTTTCTGCAGGTTTTCTGCTTGTGTGTGTCTTTTAATCTCGCCATCCTCTATAGCTATCCAGCTAACTTTGCTTCAAACTGAACACTGCATGTTACAAACATCTGTTGCATGAGATCGATATCATCGTCCATCGCAGTGTTTCACTGTGGACATCGCCCAACCCGACTGTCAAGATTTGTTTTTTTGCTACCAGTCACCATTATTAGTTTAAGCTTATGGTATTTTACATTGCATAAATCAGCCCTGTGGCCTCTCAATAGCTTAACCGCCACTACTCAAGAAACTAGCAGAACTAGAATTTTCAACAGTTTTTATGTTTTGGCACTCCAGCAACATCTTCCAGCAAATTGAGGGGCCTTTGAAAAACAATACATAGTATTAGTATTAGTACTAAATACTTGTTTTGAGGATAATGGAAATACTAGTCTCACATAGCCAGACATCTCTCCACACTGATCAGTGCTAGACGAAAGTCTGGGTCCATGCATACACATTCTGCTATAGGGGGAAAAATGCCCTGCCTCATTTGCATTTCTGTAAACCAGTCACTAATGTTTCGGGCGGAGCTAAGCCCAGGATGCAGCGACGGTGCTGCTGCTAAATAGTGTCAAGGGGAATCCTGTTTTGGTAAAACATCTGGACATTGGGAGGAGAGCGCTGGCATTAAATGAATACATCACTGCAAAAGAAAAAGTAACAGCTGTTAGCATGTTTACATTCGTACTCTTAGTGTCCCAGGTGCTAATTTGCCATTTTCAGCCTGTAGGTTGCAGCTCAGAGGCTGTTCTTGTTGCCCTGGGACTTTGAACATGCAGATAGTGAACACTGTAATGCCGCTTGAGGCAAGCGACCAATGTGTATCTGCAGTTTGCATCCAGTAAATGAGACTACTGAAAAAATCACTTGCACTTCAGCTCATAAACTTTGTCTTTACTCGCTGTCATCCACCTGATCCATTCTGCACACGTGCAGCTCTCAACACAGACAAGAAGGAAGCGAGGTGGCTCGCTCCTTAGTTACGTCAGCTATGGTACAAAACATGTTTAATTCTTTTTACCATCTGTCTAATCACGAAAGTGGTAAAAAAGCAGCTCACTCGCCTGACAGGGAAGTGAGTTGCTAGATTTTTTTCCCTATCATACAAAGTAAAGTTTCAATTTACAATGATTGCTCAGCATTCATTTTGCGATCATCATTTTGAAAGAACTGAATTTTACCTCGGCCCTCGAGATAAGAGAAGGCATAATTCTACAACAGGAGAGACTTGATGTTCTCTGCAATTAGGTGGAAAACATACATCGATATCAGCAACTGTTCAAAATGAGCTGGAATATATCAACATATCAGATATAGGCAAAAATAAAAAAAAAACTGTGCATCCCTCGTAAAATTGATGGAATTCCCCTTTAACCTCACTCACAAAGCTCTGATTGGCTCTGTTGTTTCTGCAAACTGTGAAACAAATCTTTCATCACACACAAAAGCTGTGGGAGCAGTGGGGAGTCCAGCTGCATGTTGCAGCAGCACTTTGATAACATTTTTATACATTTTAAAGTACATGTTGGATAAAAAATGTATGACTACCAGTGAGAGATCAAACCAGAACATAAACCAGCAGAGAGTTTTTACTTTCCAGCTTCGTCTTTTTTTTTCTCTCCGAGTCTCTCTTCTGCAGCTCAGCACCATCACACCTCACTGAGAACCTGGAGGTCAGAGGTCACCGGTCACAGCACACGGACAAAGGACGGACAAACATTCCTGAGACTCTGAGAGTGACGATGATGACAGAGGAGAGGAAGAAGAGCTGAGTGTGTGTGACTGTGTGTGTCTGTGTCGCACTGAAACCGGAGCTCATTTAAAGTTAATCAGGCACGCTGCTAACTTCTAACTTATTTAACTCTGCTGTTCTTCTTCCTCTTTTGGCTTCCTCTCCTCGCTGAGAGCAGCGGACCGACTGATGAATGTGACTCCAAACTTCAATGCGAACAAAACACTAAAAGTCACTGATCAACTGAAACACTGATGCATCACATATGGAACATTTATCATCTTGCAACTAAAGGATGGGGATCCTGACCTCCAGGTTTGCAGGATTCAAACAACACAGAGTTTTTAAGGCCCCAGTGTGACAGATTTAGGGGGATTTATTAGAAGATTTTGTCTGAAATGGAAAATAATATACAGAAATATGTTCTCATTAGTGTATAATCACCAAAAAATAAGAATTAGTGTGTTTGTGTGCTCATTAAATCTTTTCTTTAGACAAGTTCAACATTACGCTGAAAAAAAGGACACAAAAATGACTGAAAAGTGCCCCTGAGGTAGATAAAACATGATCAAGTGCCCTTTTTGTGGACACAACGTGCAACTAATGATTATTTTCAATATCGATTCATCTGTCGGTCATTTTCTGAATTAACCAGTTAGTTGTTTAGTCCATAAAATGTCAGAAAATGGTAAAAGAAAATGTCTGTGATCAAGTTAACTTCCTTAAATTTTGCACAGAAGCCAAAGATATTCAGTTTACTGTCATAAAGGAGTAAGGAAATTAGAAAATATTCACATCTGGGAGGCTAAAATCAGAGAATTTGGACCTGTTTTTTTTTTTTTTTAAAGACTCAAATTAATAATTAATTAATTATCAGTATACATGCTGATTACTTTAATAGTTGACAGCTCATTGATTAATTGTTGAAACTCTATGATTCTCTGGTGGGACTCCTGACAAGTTAACCACTAACTTCTCAGTTTTATCATTTTGTCTTTGATCGTCAGATCTTTATTCAAACCGTAATACTTTTCCTCCAATTTTCTCCTTTTGTTAAGTTTGTCTGTCAAATAAAAATAGAGCAGTCCAACTAAAGCCCAGAGGTCAAAGGTCAAATACTTAGGTCTTCCTCTCGCCTCTCTGTCAGGGAGGGCAAAGGTCAAACTGTAGCTCAGGTGCAACTCAGGTGTCAAAAGCTGTCAGTAGATCCAGCAGCAGCACATCAGGCTGCAGATGATTACTGAATATAATGAGACGATTACACTCTGTACAACCTCTAATGTCAACACACACACACACACACACACACACACACACACTGAGAGAGACCGACACACACTCGCCTGAGCAGCAGTGGAGGCAGTTAAGTGTTTCTCTGAGGCGTTTAGGGACTTTCTGCCTCTTCCAGCTGTCAGAACCAAAACTGAATGATGGACGATGATTGGCTGTGGCTGCCAAGCGTACACACACACACACACACACACACACACACACACACAAATGAATACACAGTTACACATACACACAAACCCACACATACACACACACTGGCTTTCCTGGAGCTGCTGGTGAAATATTCAGTGCTGCACTCGCTCACTAAAGGCAGCTCATCTGCCTCAAGACATTTACACCTCATTTTGCCAATTTAGTGTGGCATCCCTCCTCCAGCCCGACACACACACACACACACACACACACACACACACACACACTAAAGTAAAGCTAGTTAATTCCACCCTCAGTGTACTTCTCCTGTGTTAAACCCACTCAATAGTTCTCCAAGGCAGCGTTCAAACCAAAGCTAATCGCAATGCTAAAATACACACACACACACAGTTCTGTGTATTAATGTTGTGTGAAGCAGCAGGACAGTCAGTTACTAAAGTACATTAAAGTCGGCAGCAAGCAGAGACACATACTATCCTGCAAAATAACCAACTTATCTGCTAAATTGTGTTAACATGCTACTATCCAGCTAACTTCTTAGCTCACTAACATGCTAAAAGGCCACCTGGTAACCAGTATGCTAACAAACCAACCAACTAGTTCACAACTAACCTTCTAATTGACCAAATCACTTACGAACCAACCAACTGACCAACTAACCAACCACCAGTAACTAATCCAAATCACAAGCTAACAAACCAGATATCTATAACTAACCTGCTAAGTAACCAGCTAAACTCTTACCTGACTTACATACTAAATGGTCAAGTAAAATGCTAACTATTAAGCTAACAAGCCAACCAACTTTCTTACAAGCAGCTAACCTACTAACTAGTGAAATCACTTGCTAACCAACCAACTACCTAACTACATCACATGCTAACTAACCAGCAAAACTCTTAGCTCACTAGAAGAGCTAGGTGGCCAACTAACATGCTAATTAATATGCTAACAAACCAACCAACCTGTTCATCAACAAGTTAACCTCACAGCTAAGCAACAGGCATGCTAACAACTAGCGCTACCTTTAGCTAGACTTCTAAGCAATCACCTGCTAACAACCAGGTGACTTGCTAACAAACATGCTAACCCTCTAATCAGCCTCCTAACAAACAAGCTAAAGTGTTACTGTCTGACAGCAGTAGGACACACAGAGAGCTGCATGCACTCACCTCTCCTGCAGAATCAGTGTCTTCCTTTTGGATATTATCCTGATTAGCTTTTCAACAAAGCTAACAGGTTAAAGTCCTGTTAGCATATAAAGCAAAACTGTTGGACAGAACAAACACAAAAATGATGGTTTTAGTGTTTTAGGGAGGTGGAATGAGAAGAGGGGCCCTCTGGTAAAAATTTTACTGTTCAGGTGATTCAAAACTTTAGTCCCGCCTCCTGCTTTTGTACTGAGCAAGAACCTAGTTCAGTGATTGGCCAGCTTGACCAGGAAGTACTATAGATCAACTAATGGGTGAGCTAGGATCTGACCAATAGAAGACCAGGAAGCAGGGACTGAAATCACTACTGAAAGAGTTTTTACATGGTTTTCCTGTAACTTTTATTTTATTTTATTTTATACTTTCAACAAGTTTATTTAAGTTAAGGTAAGATAAGATAAATTTTATTGATCCCACATCAGGGAACTTCACACATTACAGCAGCTCCAATAGTACAGGCAGAAAAGATCAAGTAAAAAAAAGATTCTAAATTTTTACATGCAGACTATATATATATACACCTTTCACTTACAGATCTGTGGAAAAAATATATGGCTACATGGACAGATGTATGGATATACATATATAATTGTACATGATAATCATCACAGAAGAGAAAAAATAAGCAGTAAGCAGTATCAAGATATATTTTGACAAAATCTCATTAAAATATTATATATGACTCTGTATCTTTGTCTCTCCTGCCAATATTTCACCTTAACTTCAGCCTAATATTTCAATATGAAGAGAAAAAAAAGCTAATTTGGTGACATATTTTTGGACTACTACTAGAAACTGTTGAATCTGTGGTTTCTTCTGCATGTCAAAAACTAAATGATCTTGTTATTCATAGTTTTCTGATTAATTGGTTAATTGTTTAGTCATTAAAATGTTTTGAAATGGCCCCCAAAACCAAGATGGTGTCTCTAAATTGACTTATTTGGCCGAGCAACAGTTAAAAACCCAAATATATTCAGTTTACAGTGATATAAAGCAGAAAAAGCAGCAGACCTTCACATGAAAGAAGCTGAATCTGAAGAAAAATTGGCATTTTTTCACCCTAAAATCTGCTCCATGAGCAGAGAAAACTGAACCAAACAGCATTTGGGGATTTCAGGCAGACAAATGAACACAGTGTGAAGATCAGCAGTCGGTCCACACCGTGGATCAGTCAGACCAAACTACCCAGCAGCCCCTGCAGCAGCAGCACGCTGACTCTCCATGTGTTTATTTATTAGTTTGCCGCAATCGCTCCATTGGCTGCTCGGCCACCCGCGACATCACATAAGGAGCCGCCGGGCGTACCGACGAAGTGATGGAGGACAGGGGGTCGGAGTCCTGGGAGGGTGGGACAGAGACTTTTACCTGTCCGACACACACTCACACATGGTTGTCACGGGAACGCTTTGCTGCATGACCTCAGGCTGTATGCAAAGCGTAATGCAAACACAGATGAATGACGAGGTGTGTGTTTGTGTTCCTGTGTCCAGGTATTCACGACCCTGCCTGCTTGAACATGCTTCTGTTCCCAAAGAAAGGTTTCAGCCGCCCCTCCCGTCACCGTTTCCATGACAACGACGTCAGGCAGCCGTGACTGACAGTTTAAGTGGCGTTTGAGTTTTTCAAACATGGCTTCCAGGTGTGCCGTCAGTCGATTCATCCCTCTGCTGTCACCTATTGTTTCTGCAGTGTTTTCTCTCCATCACTTTATCTGTTTTCAGTTGAATGACAAAACACACACACACACACACACACACACACACACACACTCTCTCTCTCACAGTGGACTCCTGAAACTCCCAAATCTCATTAACAAACTTTCAGAGCGGCGGTTGTAGATTAAAAATGGATCAAGAAGATTCAGCAGCTGCTCGGCCTCTTTTCTTCTCTGATGATTTTGGGGGCAGATTTTTGTCAGATTTTGGTCTTTTGAGGTGAATTAAAGGTCCAGTCCCACAAATCTTCTTTTTTCTCCAGCTAACTCAACCATGGATGTTTTAATCATTAAACCAGAAGAAGGAACTTTTGTACAGAAACTCTGAACCAGCTAATGGCAATTTTACTTTTTGAATAAAACTACACTGATACTTTGATTTCATACATAAAAGGCTTTTTTTAAACTTCTTAAAGAACAGTTCTGCTGTCGGGGCTCCAACAAGTTGTTTATAAATTTACAAAATGTCCACAACGATTTATCAAACAACATACATGACAACAACGGGCATAAATTGTAATTTTTAAGAATAAGAAGTGATTTTGTTAAATTTTTTGCATATTAATCGACTATCAGAACAGATGTGGAGTAATTTTCTGTTGATCAACTAATCAATTAATTGTTTCAGTACTGTCTCATGGTTGCATTGATGATAAATCTTCCAAAAAAAAACAAAAAAACACCATAATCGATCATGTTTTGCTCCATTTCTCAATGCATGAAGTAAACATGTTTTCCTGTATCTGGTCTGGATCCATTAAATTAAATTGAGGTATTAAAGGGATATTTCAGGTTTTTTGAAGTTTGGCTTTGTCATCAGACAACTTTTTCTCCAAACCACGCCAAACAACGCCTTTAACAAAAACAGTAATTTGATGTCACAGAACACAGGAGTTCCTGGTTTAACGCTGCCTTGATCGGTTAGTTTGTTTGTGTTATTGTGTGACTTTGGTGTTTTAGAGGGTTGAAGTCACAGAATACGAGAAACAAACCAACCAATGGAGGCAGCGGTAGACTAACAACTCCTGTGTTCTGTGAAGTAAAGTTACTGATTTTGCCAATGGAGTTTGGTTGGTTTGGAGGAAGAAAAAAATGGATGAATCTCTTGGAAAAGGTATATAAAAAGGTTCTTGGTAGAAGTCCTGGGTGGGTTCTAGATGAAACCCTTGTTAGGCAAACTCCTTAGGTCGGTTCTACAGGAAACACTTGGATTATTAAAGGGTTCTCAGTGGAATCCCCCTGTGTGGGTTCTTAGTAATAGCCTTAGAAGATGGATACAACCCCCAGAAAGGGTTCTGGGTGGAATCAATACACCATAGAAGAGTTCTCTGCAGAACCTCTAATAAAGGTTTCTGGATGAAACCTTTCATATGCTGCATTCTATGTAGAACTGTCTGAAAGGCCTCCAACTGAACCTGGAACCAAATAGGGTTCTCCTATGGGGACCAGCTACAGAACTGTTTATGGTTCTATTTAGCACCTTTATTTCTAGAACCAGGAGAGTGGAGGCTGTTACGGCGGCATGTTCTTGCTCAGCTCTCCCATTAGGCTGCAGTGACTGGGTGTCCACAAACTTTTGTCCACTCAGTGTTAAATCAAACAGTGTTTCCAGGAGAACCAACACATCATTTAATGATGTTGTTATCAGAGGGAACACAGTCAGTCCAGACAGAAACTACCCTGCTGTTTATTTACTGTAACTCCATAAATCATTATTGATCGTTTGAGATATTGATGATGTTGTTTGTTTGCTGTTGGACGTGTCAGAGTGAGTCTGAGCCCGTAAACTGTCTGCTGCCTTCTCTTTGGAAATGAACATTAAGAAGCGGCTCGGCTCGTTCGCTTCCTGACAGCAGCTGAGGAGAGAACATGAGCGCTGCTGTCCGACAAACACCGACGCACAACAGATTTGTTATTTTCTGTTTCTGAGCCTCTGCAGCGGCTTTAACAGGATTCACACAAACCTTCAGGGAAATTTTCAGCTCCCAGAAAAAAAAAAAAAAAAAAAAAAAACAGGAGGAGGAAAAAGAAAAAGCAAAGAAAAAAATCACAGATGTGGAGCTGTGTGTTAACATCCGACCTCAATCCTCTAATTTAACCTCCGGAGATTAGGACGAGCCACTAATCCAGGCAGAGCGAGACTCGGAGAGACGCACAGGCCTGGTTTTTCATGTATTAGTTGGGTATTTATTTTGTCGTTTTTATTAAAATATATTGTTGTTTTCAGTTCCAAAATCTCTCCTTTCTAACAATAAAACAGATTGAGGGGACATTAAAATAAAGAAAAGATGAAATGAAAGATGACGAGTTGAGGACGGCCAGAGGATTAGAGTCAGAGAGAGAGAGAAACAGCTGTTCACTGAAAACACACACACACACACACACACACACACACACACACACACACACACACACACACACACACACACACACTGAGAGCACACTAAAGTGCTGCATTTGAGGACCTGACTGAAGCCTCCTTAAATGCCTGAATGAAGATCTGCCCTACAAACTGAACTCACTGATCCCACACATGAAATATTAATCAGTGGAAAACACTCAAAATATCCAAACGCACATGTGACCATTTGGAAAAACTATCTCCATCCAGAGGTGGAAGAAGTATACAGATGTTTTAATTCAGTAAAAGTACTAATACTACTCTGTGAAATCCTACAAGCAAACGTCCTGCATTGTACTTCATACTGGGCTGCAAAGCAGTGCCCTTGATCAATATAAGCCTGTTTCAGGATAGGAGAGTGTTCACACTGAGGTGGAAAAGTGTGTACAGCCTTAAACCTGCAGTGTAGTTATGGGAAATGGTGTCCTGCCTTGCTCACATACGTGTAGAGAAATGTGGAACACATTTATGCAACTGATCAGACTGCTAAAAAATACTGTAACTTTTATTATTACCTGTCTGTCTGTGAGCAACATCATGCTTCAGGTTGGCAGTGGAGAGGAGAGGACGATGTGATGAACGGACTCACTGACGAGCTAACAGGTTAGCTGCACTGGCTAGCTAACAAGCTGCACAAAGTTATCTGTATTCATCTCAAAAACTACTAAGTATTAGTTACTTTTTAGCCTGTGATGTTTAATGCATTATCATTCATTCGAAATTTGGTAATTCAGTTGGTGCCATATGAGTATCAAAGTTTGGTGCAGAGCATTAAAACTTGCAAATTAGAGTAGTGTGGTAGTAATACTGTGGAACAGTTACAGGTTTGGCTGGTTTGCAGTAACAGCTACAGAGAAAAACACTGAACCACCAACTCCTCCGCATAAGGGTGGAATGTAAATAATGCATTCACTCAGGTGAGTCACTTTAAGTATATTTTGATACTGATACTTTTGTACTTTCAGTTGATTGAATTCTGAATGCAAGTATTTTACTTGTAACAGAGTATTTCTACAATGTGTTATTGTTACTTTTACTGCAGTGAAATATTGAAGTATTTCTCCCAGCTCTGGACAGCACAGCTGGAGTTCTCTTCATCCCTCTTTCTCATCCTCAAAGTGCAACCAGGAAGAGGAAGAGGAGGAGGAGGAAGAGGAGGAGGAAGGAGCAGGAGGATGAGGAATGTGGAGGAGATAAAAAGGCAGAGAGGTGATGAGAGGGAGAGATAAAGGGAGGGTGAGAGAGGGGGGGAGGAGGAGAGAGGAGACGAGTGTTTCCCATCCAAACAGACACTTCAGGTGATACGGAGAGAAAACGCCTCGTAAAAAAAACGACAACATCTCTCTCTCCCTCCTTCTCTCTTATCTCCTCGCCACAGTCTGAGCGCAGGAAGGAGAGGTGATTCAAGGTGAAGAATGAGGCGGCCATATTAAATAAAAACGAGTGGAGAGAGAGGATGGAGGAGGGAGGACAGAGGAGCAGAGAAGGACGAGGGGTGAGGAGCGAATGAAGGAAGGGAAGTGAGAAGAAAGAGGAGGGAAAGAAAAGAAAAAGACACAAAGGATGAGAAAGAAGATGAGAGAAGAGCAGAGGGAAAGAAATGAAGAAAGTGGACAGGAGGGAGAAAAAGTAGTGGGGGGAGAAGGAAAGGGGGACAGAAAGAGGAGAAAGAAGGGGCAGCATAAGGGGAGAAAAGGAGGGGAGGAAAGAACAGGAAGAAAGAAAGAGAAAGGAAGAAAGTAGACAAGAAGGAGGAGGGAGAAAGAGAAAAGTATAGCAAAAATGAAAAGGAAAATGAAGACAAGAAGAAAAATAGAAGAATAAAGAAAACAAAAAGGATGGGAGAAAGGAAGCAAAGTGGGGAAGGAAGACGAAAATGAGGAAGATGGAAAGGAAAGTGGTAAAGGATACAGGAAAAGGATTGAAGAGAAAAGAAAGGAATAAGGTGAGAGAGAAAGAAGGGAAGGAAAAGAAAGGATATGGAAGGAAAAGTTGATTAAAAAAACAAAAAGGAAGATTAGGGAAGAAAAGGAAAGAAAATGAAAATGAAGGTCAAAGGAAAGGAAAACAAAAAAGAAGTGAGAAGGATGGAAGGAAAGGAAGGGAGGAAGTGAAAGCTGGAAGCTCTTTTTGCTCTAAAAAACCTCTCTGAGCTCAGCAGACCGCTGCGTCATTTTCTGCCTCAGCGCTGAAGCAGTTAACCAACACACACACACACACACACACACACACACACACACACACACACACACACACACACACACACACACACATACACACACACACACCTCTGCCAGTCATAAAATCTCTGGACCCTGCAGGGCAGAGCGTGACGAGGGCAGAGGCCGTCCCAGTGTGTGTGTGTGTGTGTGTGTGTGTGTGTGTGTGTGTGAGAGAGAGTGTAATACAGAGACATATAAAGTAGCACAGAGGTAAAATCAGTATTTACGGTTGAAGTCAGCGGAGTGTGAGCAGAGGAGGAGGAGGAGGAGGAGGGAGGTCAAGATGATGAAGATCAGTCAGGTGATGAAGATGATGAAAAAGAGAAATGATTATTATTCATGCAGCCAATAGATTTTCAGCACTAATCAAAATCTAAAAAAAGAGAAAAAAGTCATAACCCAAGGTCAAGTCAGGAGCTTCCTCTGGAGCTTTTGACCAGCTCCCACTGTCTTCATCAGTTTGAACGATGACGCTGAGAAGGTCCAGTAGACACTACAGGTGATACAAACTGTGACTAATACAACATAGATGTCACCATGAAACGTATGCAGACGTGTGCAAATGCATATGAGAGACTGTCTTGTTAAATATGTGTTCATTTGCATTAATTTCCAGAACAGACATCTGAACATTTGATAAACCCGTGTTCAGAATTCTCGTTTCATTTTGTTGATATTAGAGTCAAAAGTTTTTACAGAGGGGATTTTGGATAGTTTTGATTTTTTTTGTTTTGTTTTTAGGATTAAAATGTTCTAGAAATGAGGCTTAGATACACGAACAAACCCCTTTGCAAAAAACTTCAGAATATGGACAGAAAAAACACATCTGGAAAATATCTTCCTTTGACGGTTGAAGTACCAGTAATTCCATTACTGGAGCTACAACTGATACTGGTACTATTAGTGGAACTATTAGTGGAACTAGTCCTGGAACTGTTGATGCTGGTACTACTGCTACTACTACAATATTAGAACAACTACCGATTCTACTACTACTAAAGTATTACTGGTACTTCTGTTAGTCGAACTTCTACTGATACTGGCACTACTACCACAGTATTAGTGGAACTACAGCTGATAATGCTGGTGGAACCAGTACTACCTCTGGCACCAGCACTCGTACTGGTGGTACTCCTCCTGGTATTACTCCTGATGTTACTCATGCTGCCTGTGGTTGAGCGTGTTAACCTTGTACCTCCTGCTGTCACAGCTCTGTGTGTGATTTAGTTTCTGTCAGCAGTGGAGTTAAAACACGTCGTCAGAGGAGTAAAACTAACTGAGTCAAACATGTTATGAAGCATTCGGTCACTGTGGAAATCTGTCAGGACAGGACGGACTGATGGACATACATCACGTCACCGCCCTGCAGCTGTATGACAGAGCATGAGTCTGCTGTGTGACAGAGAAAGAGAGAGAGCTACAGGATGTAAACACCAAACAGGAAGAGAAGAAGAAGAAGAGGACAGAGCACAGCCTCCAATAAAAGATCAATTACTGTACAGAGACGCCATTATAATCCAATCAGAGGAGGAAGGAAAGAGCTGCTGCTGATTATGTTTGATTGATGAAGTCATCCATTCCTGTCTCTCTGCGTCTCTCCAGTAGCTGTCACTTCCCTCGCCGTCACCTGTCAGTCACCATGCAGACGGAGGCGGTTGCCGCGGCGACTGCCAGTGACTGTACACTTGGCAGAAGGTCCTTTAACACCTCGAGTTGTACCCGCACGCTCTCTCTGCTGACAGTCCTGATTGTCACTTAGCATCTGCTGCAAATTACTGCACTCTGTTCCTCAAAATACTGTACTAGTGATACTGATAGTACAACAGATACTACTCATACTGATACTACCAGTGGAACTAGTACCAATGCTGCTGCTGTTTGTGACACTGCTACATGTGCAGTTAGTCATGTGGTCGATTAAACGTTGCTACCCTCGCTATTTGGCACCAGAAATACCAAAATATTAGGCAGCCCTGGTACTAGCGCCCGGATGTAAAACCAGCGAGGAGGAAAGTAAAGAAACAACTTGTAAAACCAGCACATTTTTCAGTTTTTTGATCTAAAAAATGAGGTGTGGCT